>NW_027287095.1:9412500-9882500 GCF_022747635.1 Hetaerina americana
GTTTCGCCTTCTCTTCTCCGGAGCTTTGGGGGTCAGCACGGTCGCAGTTTTCTTTTACACATCTTGGTAATTTGACTTTAATACTGTGCCCCGATTTTTTGCACAGAGAAAAATAATATCCACGTTACCTATAGTGGTTTTGTTTTTACGGTAATAATTTCCTCATTTAATCGTAATTATTTTAGATACGAAGTTAGCAACGGAAAGAAGCGTGCTCATATTCCCAGGGAGGCGTTTTGAGCACGACGCTTCGAAAGTTAACTGCGCTGTCGACTTCTGATTCAACAGCAGCCAACCAGGGAACTCGTCATTCATTAAATTTTCCAGAAAGAAACTAGTAATTAAATGCAAAAACGAATACTGGACATGGATATACAGGTCTGTACATCCGAAATTAAAAACTTCAAACTGTGTATCATAATGTATTATGCGTTGCTAATTGGTTCTCTGCTTATTAACTAATATTCTATCAGCCTATTCTTTAGATGTGTATATTTTATAAGTCAACTTCCTTTTCCACAGAATAAGACTTCCATTCCAAAAGGAGATTAGATTTAATTCTATCCACATTAAACCTGACTGGTCGACTTTGGGGCGTATGGCAGGGGAGATGACAGTCAGTTATATGAAGTAATTAGACCTCCAAGTAATATTATACAAAAGAGCCTTTTAATAAAGTGGTTGGAGAAGACTAAAATAAAATGGGCAGGAGGGAAAGCAAAGATAGTTGTAGGCATGGCAGGCGAAGATGACTGGTTGCTGGGAGAATTGAAACGAGGCAGGAAAGGAGATACCGAATGGGAATGAGCTGTTGACGACAGGCGATGCAGGGAAGAATTCTGGGAAAGCGAGAGAGAGGAAGCGAAATAATCGGCGATTGGAATGGAACTAGGGAGAAAGAACGAGTCAATGTAATGTCCAGTTTGGGATTTGAAGATATTTTGTGCTATGCTGGTCAGGAAGATACGAATTCAGTAGCGTGAGTGCTAGGATCCATCAAAAACCAAACCAAATCTGGTAGACTACTGCTATTAATCATGAAGGTTAATTTATTCGAAAATAATTATTATGTAATTATACCTATGATACACTGAGTTAATTTACGGTGCACTCGTTTGCGATATGTGCTGCACGTCTCACCACAAAGTTTCTCGACTAAATATTTTAATTCTGCTTTAAAGAATATTAATTGTCCCCGTTTGCAACACACATACTCGTTTCGTCCCAGTTGCGACCGAATGCAGCCGGTCGCCCTATTCCAGAGCCAAGCGGACGAAGATCCCACACCGCGAGAACGTGCACTTCGTACAAAGCTGGACATTTTCCCAAGGTCTTTACTAATTGGAGGTAAAAATACTGTTTAAAATGAAATGAAAAAAATACACCGCCTGGTTCCGAGAACTCTCCCGAGTGGCCTCAAAATGGATACCCGAAGAGAGGCGAGGGCCTATAATCCAAGAGTGTGGTGCTCCAGCGAGAACTGGTCCGGAAGGGGAGGAAGATGGAACGAAGTTTGGAAGCCTTGGAACGACGGACGTCAGGGGCGGGAGTCCTGACGCCGAGTCACGAACCTCAGCCTCGAGTTTGGCAGGCGAGGGACGTCCCCCGGCTGTGAGTCCGGGAGGAAGGGGCCGGAGGGGGGTTCGAGGGTGGAAAGATGGGTGAGAGGGGTGCGGGATGGGATGCTGTTTCATAACTGGTGGGTGCAAAGGGAGGGCGGATGGGGAGGTTGGCGGGAGGAGTTGGGGTGGTCGCCGGGAGACGAAGAGGAAGCGAGCGGTGATGCGGTGGGCATCGAAACGGAGGACGAGAAGCAGCGGTGAAGCGAACGAAAAGGCGAGGGAGGGGGGGTTGAGAGCGCGAAAGACGACCGCGGGTCGAGAAGAGAATAGCTATGTCGGTGAAAGGCAGCACGCGTGCGCATGCCAATTCAGCTCGGCAAAAAGACTTATGCGAGAGCAATACTCGTCCACGAATGCGACACGTAAAAAAACACGTTCCCTACGAAAGGCAGGAGCGGACGGGAGCGGTTTTTTAAAGGTTCATGCGTACGTTCGAATCGATAGCAACACGATACATGTCCACAGCGACGATTAAATGTACCGCGCATTCCGACAGCGAAATAAACAACCTCTCCTTAAGAGATATAGAAAAATGCATTGTAAATTTTACTGGAAAAGAGAGACAGACTCACTGGACTCAATTCTATGCCAAGAGAGCTCATTAGAGACGGAAAAAAATAAGGGAAGCGCAGCGCACGAGATGTTTGTCGAGATGAAACAATACAGAGAGAAATGAGTACTTGGAAGTTGCGATCGTAAAAAGAGTTGGTGGAGAATGAAAGGAGAGAACTACAAATGGAACGACGGGAAAGGGCTATGAAGGGAGGTTCAAAGGAGGCAACGACATATATAACTTCTCAGGGACTGCACAAACTCATCAACTTTTGCGTTTGAAAAACAGAGCAATCTTCCTCCGGGTCCAGTTGAATAATGATGAAAAGCGAGTGCCGATGGGAAACGCTCTCAGTCCACTGCTAATGACGCGTTAAATTAATCTCAGTAACAAATACTGCGTGCGGTTAATGCATTGAGTCAACGCACTCAACGATCGATTCGCATGTGAACTGCAACGTGGAACAGCTGCGAGCTGCCTGCGAATGAAATGTTCGCATAAATCCATCACCCAAGGAGCACGTGACACGAAAATACTCAGAACTATCGCCATAGTGAGACTTATACTTTTAGAAAGGTTCAGAACAAACGAGTTTAACGATGACACTAAAGGAATTACTATGGTCCCACACTACTTAGGTAGAACAAACCACACGAAGATAAAATAAGGGAGATAGACTCCAGTACAGATTAACACAAATACTCACTCTTTCCCCGAAAAATCAGAAATCATAATCGATAGAAACCGAAGTCATTTTAGAAACATTAAAAACATTTAATTTACAAAATTTGTTGTCTCAGGCGTAACTTTGTGGAATTTGCATAACATATTGAAATGTAATGAAATAATTGACTTTGTAATTCCACACACTTTATGCTGATGCTTTGGAGCAGTTAGAAATTTTGAAATGTGTCCGTTGGAAAGATGATCTTGCCAACGAAATTTTGTATCCCTCCCACTCCCCGCTCCTAGACCTACCACTCTTCTAAATCAAAAATGTAATTCTCTTTTCTTCCCAGCTACATTGTAACCTTTTTTACCCCTCCGACCTCCCTCTCTGACCAACCCCCCCCTCCTATGATCAGAAGGTATATATAGCCAGCGTGCTTCTATGAGGACCACCTGATGATGACGTTCAACGTCGAAACCTGGGTCGTGTGTTTTTAAATAAAGTGTGTGGAATTACAAAGTCAATTATTTCATTACATTTCAATATTTAATTTACAGGTCGGAACACAATTAATTATTGCAAAGACATCAGGTAAGTGCATGTGTATGCTAGTTGGTAGTGGGTGTGATTGCATGTATGTGGGTTGTAACGGTTTTTGCATGAATGTGTACCATGTTTTGTTTGTGGATTGTATACACTTGTGGCTTTTGCAGGCGGTTTTTTCTTTTTCTTAATTACGGGTGGTGCCCTAACACCCCCCGCCACACGCCCTTGCGGCGGCTGGCGGGGTATTTAATAGATGTAGTGAATCACTGGAAGAGTAAAGGAGTTAACTGCGAAAGATAAAGCAGCTCATCGACCATGAACTCTATTAGGATTATCGAAATAACAAGCGAAATTCTTCAAAATAGACGGAAATGAACCAGCAACAGAAACGAGAATGGGAAGGAAACAATACGACGGAGGAAGCTGCGGTTTTTTGGCGATATGAAACGAAGGCATGGGTTCGCCTTGCGGTGAGATGAGGATGGTTTCATTGCGACATAGGTGTGACTAAGACCTAACCTTTAATTCCCTTAGAAGGAAGTAATTTATTCAGCGGGAATTGTGGAGGTCTCGTAAAGGGGGATTTGAGGAAACTGAAAAGAGATGGCTGGACAACTCTTGGAAAGTACGGACGTGTCTAAAAGTGAGAGACAATTTGATAAGAACTATTGTCGCGTGACGTTTCTCAAAACATGAGGTTGAACATTGGAAAGAACGAGAAAAGTGTTTGGGCCGAGAGGAGGAAGGATGGCTCGGATGGAACTTAAAGAATCCTACGATACGATAGAAAATAAACTATTGAATGGTGTGATATGCTTTAGTCCATCCCTTAACCACAAAACAAAATCGTACTTATTCTCGATATCTTAAAGGCAATGTTTGAAAATATATACCACTCCAGGATTAATGTTCGAAGTCGGTGTGCATTTTCGCTGTAGTAAAAAAACCGTCAAAAACAATTTGTTTACAGATGGTCTTTAAGTGCCAAAGCAGTCTCTTTGCCAAAATAAATCCAAGTAGTAGTAGTAGTTTTTAGGGGAGGCGACCGACAACTAAGGTCATTTGCGCCATAGGGGATGGACAGGAAAGGATGGAGAGAAACCCGGCGTCGGCATTAGCCTACTCTTTACGAAAGGCGCCAAGGGATCCGAAGCTTAACGTCCCATCCGACAGACGGCGTACTCCCTCAAAGTGCCCTCCACAAAGCACTTCAAGTAGGGATCGAGTAGAGATCGACCTCTGAAAAATATTCAACACCGCCGGGATTTGAACCCGCGCCCTCAGGGTGGGAAGCCAGAACGTTACCCCCGCACCATCTCGATCCCCAATTAAATCCAACCATCGTTACAAGAAAACTGAATGGAATGTTCTTTGATTTAATTCTTCGAATGGTTTGCAAGAGAAGATATTCAGCACATTCTATATGCCTCAATGTTATTATAGATACGCCCACAGTGCAGGGAAAACTTACCAAAATAACAAGGGAAGAAAATAGGACAAGCTTTACGGGCGAAGAATCGTCGACAAAAAAGCTTGAACGTCTCGAAGACCATTAACCATCGAATGCCTTTGAGATCGCACCACAGTGAGAATAATGAGAGCTTGTGAGCGGAAAATCTGAGATTTAGAAAACTCTTGTGGAGAGCGAAAGGAAAGTACGAATACCGGTTGCGTGGGAACTCCTGGCTTTCTTTCTGAAAAATATTTTATTCATCTTTGGATCATTGACTCATTCCTGCGAAATCAAACACAGTGGGATTGAGTGGGCTCAAAGGCATTCCGAGGAGGAGGATAAGAACGCGAAGGGATCTAAAAACTTCTTCCAAACAACAGTCTGGTACGCTTCCTCTCGCCTTAAGTTCAAGGCTTTACGTAAATGTTCCATCATATGCGAGGACTGGCAAAGCGTTCTAGTATTCAGAGATAAGAATGAAAGTTA
This sequence comes from Hetaerina americana, assembly GCF_022747635.1. Classification (NCBI taxonomy): domain Eukaryota; kingdom Metazoa; phylum Arthropoda; class Insecta; order Odonata; family Calopterygidae; genus Hetaerina; species Hetaerina americana. The sequence continues at coordinate 9,417,831 of NW_027287095.1, forward strand.
CGACGCTATGAATATTTCCCAGGCAAGAGTGCCAAATATTGCCCAAGATATCTCTTCTCCGCTTCGTTGATATAAAAATAGTCAGTATAATATTATTTTTTAAATGCCCTTAAAATAATTTCTGACATGAGACACCATCCTTTATTTTGTACGGTGAATTCGTAACAGGGATGACAGATTACACTTAAGTTTTATGATCGCAATGACTAGGATACCCGATTTATTGCAAACGCTCACAGCGAGGGAAGAAAGAATAATTCAACCCGTCCGAGGTCGAGTCTATTTCTCTTTTTTTATCTAATGATGGTCTAATCCGCCGAATTAATATGGAGTAAAGTACAGTATGGAGTACAGTAAAAGCCGGGAGAGAGGAGTTTTGCATTAAGGATGAGTATTCATTTCCCTCTACTATTTCATCATGCCTTCGGAAAAAGCTACCTTTCTCGCCGTAACTCCCGACTGCTTGCGCCTAACCACGTGCCAGAAGGTTGAATGGCGGTAAAGCTGAAGAGATATACTTGTATATGTTTAATAGTAACTAAGACATTACCAACTGCTCTATGGACATTACCAGAATTTATGATTCTAGTGTGAAGGGAAAGAGTCAAACAGATGGAAGAATAATGAAGTAATAGCCTCGTCTTTGGCGTGGGTGAGTTCACTCAACTACACCGGAAGGACACTGGGTTCAAAACCACGCGATCCATTGGCACACACTCAGCTGCATACTAGCTGATTGAACCGGATATTCCTGGACACAGGGTAAGTGGCTATTCCTCCACCCCAATTCGTGCATTTCTTACGCCGTAGGGCGGCTAGAGCATCTATATCTTCCAACTATCGACCCAACTTTCGTGTCGTCTGTTTGATGATTTTGTCATACACACAAACAAGCAGTGGAGCTTAAAGTTATCAATTATGATGCTTTAAGACATTGCCTGACACTATATGTTTTACGCAAAATTCACACGAACAAAACAGTGGCGATGGAGACACTATAGGGGCACCAGAATTAGCTGGGGATGGCACGATACACAAAAGACTACACAGGCCGAGAGAGAGCGAGCGGGTGGCTCGTTCGGGTTAGCGTGGAGATTTCTATTTGTGGCTCGTGCCTCTATTCCCGTCTCGCACTGAATGCCCGCCCACTAAGGCCCCCCATGCGCCTATATTTACCACCGGCCGCCGATGAGAGGGACCGACGAGAGATAGTGCCGGACGAGACTGCGCCGAACCCGGAACCTGAGAATGGGAAGACCTGAGTTGTGGGGTGGTGGGGGCAGGATTTGAGGCGGAGTAAAGGGAGGGATGTCCCCTGCCACCATCCCCAGAACCAAACACTCCCTCCTACCTGCCAGCATAATTCCCCACCGCCTAAGTACCCCCGCGGTGGACCAGCAGGGAGGCACATGGACAGAGAGCAAACGGCAAGACTCGGTACACACCTCGAGCTCTGTCCGTCCGTCTCTGCCGCTTCCATTTAAGGCAGGGAGATACTCCGTTTTAAACGAAGCTTCTTCTGACGTGGCCAAATACTGGAAACTCGTCAACTTCCAGCTACTGCGTAGGCCATGGAGGCATCAATTCTCAGGATCTTAGGTTGCGTCTCGGCGAGAGCCCAGACAGAGATAAGGTTACCGTTCATAGGAAAGTCACAAATTAATATTTCCTGCTGTCATAAACCAAATGAAAAACGTCGAATATATAAATCAAGGAGGTATCTTGAAATTAAATACTTGTATCTGTATCGATGACTAGACCCTTCAATCAACTTTTCTCTGGAAAATTGAGAGCTGGCAGCTGAATTGGTTACCAAGTTGGAATTCCCTCTATTTGGCCCCACTCCACCTTTCCGTATAGTGGCCTGGGGTGGATCCTATTGCATTTCCTTTCCATGCATGGCAGGTGGTGCAAGGTATTATTAGAAGAAAGATTGCATGTCTTTAGAATTCTGAGAATGTTGCAAGAAAAGTGTATAACGCATGTTTAAAAGAAAACTTAACCGGATACATTTGCTTTCGGCTACTTGAAGAGTTCCTCATGCCTTTAAATTTCGGCTGCCACGCATTTATCGATGAAAAAGGAACTCCCTAAATAAACTCGTTTTGATATATATCTTCTCAATATAATTCAATTGATCTGATCGTGAAAAATATGAAGTTTTCGATGATTGATTAAATTAAATCTTACATTCTTAATTTTTTCAAATGCCAATGTTGGGGGCGTATAGTTTACACACCAACAACTGGGTTCACCAAAAGCAACGATTCGGACTATTCGAATCCTCCCCAACAAAATAATAAAATGATGAGAGGGCACCAAAGAGTTGTTACACTGAGGTTTAACGTTCACTTGGAAATGCTATAATTACGAATAATACAAATAATGCAATAAAAAATGAGTTTAGGCTTAGTATGATCCAATGTATCGTTAATTTTACCTGATTATTCTATTTGGCAATATCATACAACACAATGCTTCAAATCAGCGCTTCCAGTGCCTCTTAAAAACATACGAGGGTCATCCGGAAAGTAGTACCCGTTCGTGCCGCATGAAGTGCTGACGACGCGAGTAGCCGCTGGACGAGGTCAGATAGCTTCAGTGGCTTGTCTGCCTTCTCTGAGCCAAGTTGCGTGACGCTAGCATTGCCTGTGTTGTTTCTGTGATTGTTTACAATGTTTAAAAAAATTGAGAACGCCGCCAGTTGTGAAGTGAGGGCAGTGATTAAATTCCTCAATGCAAGAAACGTTCGCCCATGTGATATTCATCGCCAATTAAATGAGGTGTATGGAGACAATGTAATGGACGAGTCGTCTGTTCGGCGGTGGTGTCGCAACTTCAACATGGGGAGGGGGAACACACACGACGATGAGCGTTCGGGGAGACCGTCTGTCATTACAGACCAACTGGTGAGCTCAGTTGACGAATTCGTGAGGAACGATCGGCGCGTCACAATTGATGACATCTGTGAGCATTTTCCCAATGTTTCTCGAACAATTGTTCATGAAATTGTTAAACACCATCTGCATTATGCAAAAATTTGTGCAAGATGGGTCCCTCGCGTATCTCAATGAGCTGGCGGCGAAGGACTATGCAGCAGGAATACAGAAACTTGTCACACGTTATGACAAATGCCTTAATTTGCTTGGAGATTATGTTGAGAAGTAGTTTAAAGTATCCTCTTTCAAATAAAATTTTTTATGTTTGTTAATATTTACTTTTGTGTCTTTATTTCACGAACGGGTACTACTTTCCGGATGACCCTCGTATTTTGCTATGAAAGCAGTAATGGTTACTACCTAGACGAATATTCAGAAACATATACGTACACATGATAAATTTAGGATTATTTCAAAACGTAAAACCTCCAACAACCTTTTGTTAAGCATTGCTATATTATGTAGACATTTAAAAGAAATAAGTTGATTGCCTAGAAATTCGTTCCCATTTCTTTGGTGTCACCGTCACGGATTTGAGGAGGAACAGAAATGAGTAATTTAAATTGTAATTGCCGTGCAATACTGCGGACGACCCATGCTGAAAAAATTCAGAGAGCGCCTTCATATCAAATAAGGGCCATTTCCATTTTTGAGTAACATTAACCAAGTCACATTTTGAAAAAAAACGCAGAGGTGAAGGACGTTCATCGTCGCGCCATCACGGTGGAAGGAGATCAGGGAATTAAGGAGATTTAGGTGCGCAATTCCTACTTTTTCAGATTTGAAATCCTTGTTAAATTGTCGGTGACCGGATAATATTTTCCTCACTGCTCCCTTGGGCAATGCATGGTCAATAATTTATGAGGAATCCAGAGTAGGCATACGGGCTTGCCTGAAATGGAGGTGTCCCCTTAAAAAAATAAGGAACGCGATCTCGGCGCTTTGGCTCCAGCAACGGCACTGACGACGGGTAGATCGTGCCGAAGGCAAAGGGGAGGTAAACGGGGGGGGGGAAGAAGGAGTGGGGAGGAGATGGAGAACTCATCAGGGAAGGAAAAGAAAGGGCCGCACGAGGAGTGCGTGCGGAGAAGGAGGAGAGGGCGGGGATGGTGCGGAGGGCGATGGCGAGAGGGAGAGTGGAAAGGAGAGGGTGAGGGGGCGGGGCGAAGCGAAGGGGGGGGGGTCCGAGGCACAAGCCATTTTAAGGCACCGCCACTAGCCCGGCTGGCGCAGCAGCATCCGATATCTAAGCGCCCGGGGTCCTTCTCCTCAGTCGACCCCCGGCGTTCCCCGGCGCTCCGACGGTCTCGCGCCTGGAGGCAACGGAACGACCGAAGAAGGGGGGCCGGGGTTGGAGGGGGGGGGGAGGCAAGGTCCCTGAGCAGGTGCGGCCGGGAAATGAAGACGGATTCAAATGATGCGCGACAAAAAAGAAGGGTACGGATGGATCTAAGGTGATTGAATTCGACCGTGGAATGAAAATTCATATGACGCCCGCATTCGAAACGGGTTCATCATTGCCGAATAGGCAATACTAGCCTGTCTTACCGACCTCATTTCGAGGTGAATTTCACAGTGGGTTGAGGTAGAGAGAGAGAATTATTCAAGTCACCATGAATCTATTGCATCTACATGACACCTAGAAAGCCACGGGTAAAATTAGCAGCAGGGGGGACAATCTAACCAGGGACGCACCATCTGTGAAGTTATGCCTATGCACTGTACATGAAATACTGGAAGTGACAAAATATTTCCATCATATAAGACAATTAAACATTACGAGTAGAATTCATAAAGACTCCCTCACAATTAGTAGATAAATGCATTAGTAGTATGCAATTGGTACTGTGATAATTTTGGTTAAGCAGTATACACATTCAGTACTTTTTAATAGAGTATGCCTAGCGTTCATTCGCCCTCTACCGTCGAACAGTAGGTCACCTTGTGAATGTAGATAGTCAAATTGTGTGTTCAAAAACTGTCCGTGGGTTTGGAGAGGGTATTATGCAGTTTTCTTAAAATGTGATTCAAGCAATCGATTCTAACTGTAACATGTCATGCATTCAATAAATAATCACATCCCCCCTATCAAATTTACCGTAAGAATCGATACTAAAAATAAAAATCGATTTCAGATCGTTTCGTTATCTTGGGATACAAGTAGTTTTTTTCGAAGCCCAGACCAGCCAAAAGAAGCCACTGCACTCTCCATATTTTCCTCGCGCCTAACGTCTTCAACCCGTGATCATAAGTTGAGCACGAATTAAATTTCAATCATTATTGAATCGTCAACCAGGATACAGGGATCGATACGTGCGTGACACGGGTGAAACGAATCGAAATGAACTCGAAATTCTGTTTTTCAAATATTGGGCGAATTAAAAAATAATGAAATTTTGTTATTCACGAAGGAGTCTCATTTCCAGTACCCCTCGCTGCCCTTCGCGTTTCACGGAATCAGGGGTCCTCCAGTTTCACGGAATCAGGGGTCCGGATGTGCATAGATTACTCGAGCTTTCGGGCGGAATGTGAGCAAGGGGAAAAGCCCACCACGGTGCCCCACGGTTTGTCCCGGAGTAGATTAGGGGTGGAAACCGGAAATATGGGACACAGTCATCATACTAAGGTGACATCCAGACGCATCTTTTCGATTTTTGGTCCCAGTGAGTGGTCCACAAATAAACCGTCTTACCAATAATCTATTATGTAAGAAAAAAGATAACGCTGCAGAGCAATTATCAATAAGACAATGCGCTTATTTTGGGATGGCTCGAACGTGTACATATATAACACATAAATCATAAAAAATTTCATTCGACACAGACCCACCATAATCCCTCTCATGTATCAACGAAAATAATGGTTTACCATGTCATATTAAACTTCTTCAGGTCATTTTATGAAATAATAGGCGCATTAGACAATAAAAATAGGTCCATATAATTTGTAATACTTCTTGCCAACTATGGGACGAAATGTTGCGCAATAAGATTTCCAGGAAGATATTTTGGGCTTCGGCGAAGTGCTCCCTCACATGAACATGTCATTGTTGCTCCACTAGCCTAGAATCCATTAATATTTTTTTACTTTAAAATGGCTTCTCAGAACTTTCATCGTGAAATACTTAAAACTACCAAGGTGTTATTTTGGTGTTTGCCTCCAAACCTTGGCGCACTAGTCCGCGAACGTGTAATTAATCTCTCTACATCATTTGTAATGCTTAACATACACGCTAGTAAGTAAATACGCAATGATTTCTGAAAATGATAATCAATTAAGATTAAGAAGTTTTTGTTTCCTTTAGTTTTTTCACGGAAGGGTTGACAGTTTTTAATCATAATCTTAAAATAGTTATCAGCGATAAACGCCTTGGAAATGTTCCATGAGAGAACGAACGACATCAACGCAGCTTCGGTAACGTTGGAACTACTATTTCATGACCTCAATCACTTAACATGCAATGAGCAGCTCCGAATGGTTCCAGAGTTATAGTCAAAACAAGCATATTTTTTAAAATTTTTGCTCCCGGCATCACGAAAGCCGTTGCTACACGCTTATTGCTCCTAAACAATGTAGAAACCGTTAGTCTGAGCATAATTTATTCGATCTCAAGTAAATTAACTTTGAGAAATAACAGTTAACGCGCATGGATCACTAAGTAGCTACAGCTTGGTACGCATGTAAGACATTAGCAACAGAAGGAGCAACAATTACTCGAGATGTCTCAAGAAACCTTTCCTTTTAAATAATATCCACTTCAACATGGTGCGCTTTCCATCCGTTGAGGAATTGTGAAAAGGCCAACGCAAACATATGATTTTCATTCCTCGCCATACATAGATGATGGCACGCATCTATTTTCACAAGGTCACGCGTTGTTAATCCCGTCATCCCAGACGATAAACAGAATGCTGGCACGCCGCGTGTGGAAAGGCTGGACCTCACTGCGTGTGATTCGTGAGTGCAGATGTCTGATGTTCTCTCGCATCACGCAGGCTCGCCCATTGCACGTGGGAGGGATTTTTCCTTGGCATTTTTCTCGGATGGTGATGAGGGGGGGACGAGGGTGGCGTAGTTGGGAGGACGAGGGGGATTTTAGAGGGAGGGTTAGCTGTGGGAAGGGCGGACGCACACGCAATCACGCTCGTCCCTATCGGACATCGGCTCTCCCAACAACAAAATCCTCAAAGACTTCCATCAACGAGCCTCTCGCGGGAGGGCGGCGCTAACGTCCCGGACGTTGAAAGTATTCCTCTCCTCGGAAGCCATTTCCATCATCACCCCACACGCCCTACCGTACACCAAATCCCTTCCCGAATGCCATGCCTGCCGCCCTCTGCGAACCCTTCTTCTCTCGAACACGCTCTGCATTCGAACCCCTTCCAGACCATCCCCCCTCTCCGAAGCCCGCACTCGAAGCGCCACTCTTCCAGCTATCAAGCAACGTCCTCCCCTCCTCCCTCCTACTGGATATTTTTCCATAAAAAGACGATTGCGTAAGTTCTGCTGACTCTCCACTCACTCACTCTGTCTCATACTCCAGCCGCCTAGAGAAACCCTTCCTTCCCCTGGCTCTCATTCGCCTCTCCCCGTCGAATTTTGAGGAAGACAAGGCTGCCTCTTCTCGGGTCCCAGCGAGTCCGTGACTCGGTCTCGGGGTCGCTTCAGGGCGGAGAAGCAGCTTCCTTAGCACCAACGAACGCACCGCATGCTCCTGAGGGCTTAGAAGCGTCGTGAACCAGGATTTCCTTCCCTTCGTGAAGACGAATGAATTGTAATCGCCCCTCCAGCACAACACATCGTCGTCGATCGACAGCCGAGGCTGTAACTAATTGTTTCAGGCGTAACTTCGTGGAATTGTTCCATGACGAATAATGTCAAAATAAAACTTTGTAAAATCCCAATGTATAATAAAATAAACTTTAATGCTACCCAGTTTTCACTTCGGTGCAGCATCATCAACGAGCTTTTGACATTATTCATGAGGCATAAACTGTCGAAAACCCCAAGTTTCATGCGGGACTCTTGGCACGTGGTCATCGGAGTGACGCCTACCGACCTCCAATTCTCGTGGACGGACCCCCCCGACCTCGCGAAGTCTCAGGGAGTCGTCGATAGCCGGTCGACGCGGAGATGACATCGCTCATTATGTTCACCCTCTCCTCATGATTTCGAAATATTATCCCAAATGATGATGAGAGTGCGCTACTGTTGTATTGGGAAAATGAATGTTAGTGAATAGAAAAAAAAACAAAAATCAATGATTATGAGCCAATGATCTTCATAGAATCCGTGATATATTTACATCTACATCCGCAAGCCGTGGCAAAGATGTGAGGCAGAAGGTTTTAGGTCACTAGCTATTCCATCGTATATTTTTACTCCATTAATTCCACAAACACATGGCACACCGTGATCCACCGAGAAGGCACGCGGAGGGGAATTTATTTTCAAATTCCATACATCAAGGTCATTGGCAAAAGTAGGTACCAACGTAACAGGTATATTTTCTTTTAGCGATGAAAAATGGCAGAGGATTTTCCCCATTAACAAGTCTAGAGAAATTCAGGGCAAGCTGATTCACTTCGGCAATCAAATGAATAATTAAAATTCAACGCAATAAAAAGAGCTAAGCTCTGGTGAGAGGGGGGGAGTGACCTCGCCGAGTAAATATTACGGCCCAAATCCCTCAATCCAGGAATCGGAAGGAAAAAGGGCGAACAGACCTTCATTTATATAAAAAACTATCTGGGATGGTTTTACTCAAACAAATCTAATTAGAAACACAATTGAAAACTTAGAACATGACATGATAGTAGTACATTAGAGATGTTTTGGTTGTAGGACAGTTATACGCCATTTCTCGCCATCATGAAGTTTCTAACCTTGCAAGAAATATTTTGAGTACAATTTCGCAAACTCAGAACAGTGCCTCCTTTCCACGACCAGTAACACTATCAGATCCTCTAACGATTCTTGCCCAAGTACAAACAATAGTTTACAAAAACTGAAAAATAACTAATACTTTTTAATCATTCCATTCGTAGAAATCATATTAACCAATCACAATGAGAAAGGTAGTCATGACGTTGAAAGACGTCAACGTGCGATAAGACGATTAGAGCAGCCATGGGAACTTCAAACTAGCACTTATATACGTGGCTGACCAATGAATGTTGTATTTGCCAGGGTAGGAGCGGTGAAGATATCGAGAATCCAGTTTCCATGGGTAGAATTGAAGGAGATGAAGCTGTTTAAAACAGACGTAAAAAGGCAAACTGCCTCAGAGCAGAGATTGGAAGGACTAACTCGAGAGATTGGAAGGCGAACGTCTTCTGGTCCACACACAGACATACATATATGGGATACAACCAAGTGTGGATTAGAATAATAAATCCGTGGTGGGCACTGCCAGAACAAGAGTGACGTGAACGAAGCGCTACTTCCTTCTTTTGTTGGGGATTAGTGTCGCTCCGTGGGAGAGGCAGATAAGGAAAGAACTCGCGGGCGTTAAGAGCTAGAAGGAGATGAAGCCTAACGTATTTAAGCCAATTCATTCCGTTTTAAGCGTACCAAGGCGCCCTCAATTCGAAAAGCCATCCTTCCCGGGACTTGAGCAACCACCACAAATTTTATTTTCGCAGGACGTAAGTCCACCATTGCTGAAACTCACTCTGGGGAGACCTAATACGTACATATATCACAATAGCCAGTACATATATAGGCATTTTACATTGACAATTCTCTAACCATAAGAATGGGACTAGCTCCCTGTCTTCGTAATATTCTGAACAACCAACTAATCAATGACATCAATGACATACTTGTATAACGTCCCCAAAAAAATGAATTAATCCATTTCAGTGCCACCTTACGTAACTTCAGCACAAGCTCTAACTTTTCACGTTTGTATTCCAACGACTAAATTGCTCGATTCACGGAAAGTTAGCCTAGGCTATTAAAAGTTTCGTCTCAAAAAAGTGAGCCATGACGTTAGCCCCAAGGTGAATCCAACGCAAGGTATGTACGATATACAAATCTAGAGCATCATGTCGCAGACCCTCGATCCTATTCCAGCAAGGATGCTTTAGTTGCCTAAAAATCTCACATTGAAAATAAGAATTAAAGAAATGTCGGGTGGTGCCGTGTCGCATACCACTACGAAGAGCTGCTGATGGGTATTATGCTCGGGGAACTAAAATGCGACCCCGCTATTCGAGCACTCCACGTCACCGAATGAGGCCACCGGAGCTTCACATAGCGTGGGGATTTAAAAAATAATAATACACCGTTACAGGCATAAAGAATGTCATATCTCGGTAAAAATTCCCAAAATTATCTACGCAGTGGCGGCACCTGGGGTTTTGGCATACCATTGCGAACATTTTCGAGAATACCGTGCTTCCGTAGTTGACACACCAAGAGAGGAGATGCAAAAAAGTTCGCATCGAGAAACTTTCGTCGTAGGCATCATTCTAGCAGTGGTCGGTTGGTTGGGCATCCCCTCGTCAGCTGAGCCCCCTCTTTCCCCCCCCTCCCTATGACACTCGCCACCGGACGTGACCTGAGACCGGGGAACAAAGAGGACAGGCGAAATGTGAACACGAAAGGGATGAAAAGCAGGGGGGGATGAGTGAGAGGGAATATAGGGAGGGTGGAGAGGAGTAGAAGGGCAGGGTGGAGGCAGTATTACGATAGGAGTAGTAGGGAGGCTTAGGTTTTTACGAATAATGAGGGAGGCTTTGGTTCTTAGGGTCGAGGGAGGATGGTGAGGGTTGGTGGTGCACGGGGGTGATGAGGGTGGTGGGGGCGAGGGAGACCGAGGGGGAGGGAAGGGTTGCGGAGCCAGGGGGGAAGGGGAGATAGAGAATGAAATCGTTTCAAAAATAGATCCGGCCCCACGCTTTGGGATGCACCGACGCGCACTCTAAAAACGTCTCGCCCGCTTCCACGAGAGTCCACGGTCATCACACAAACAACGGCGGGAAGGTAGCGACTGGGAAGGGGGGTGGGAGGTGGGGCGGGGGGTTGGGAGGGATATTTTTTCTCTCCTGTGTGTCAGGGAGTCATGGGGGGGAGGGTAAAAAAGCAGAGAGCGAGGGAATTGTGAAAGGGTGGAATAATGAAGGTGGGCGGGTGGGGGGGGGGAAGAGGGGAGCGGTGTCTCAGACAAGGGAGGAGAAAGAATGGGTAGGGGGCGGAAATGAGTGCGATAGAGGGTGGAGGATATTGGGAAGGGGAGCCAGGGAGGGATGTCGGGGAGAGAGGTGGCAAAAGCGGCGGCGGACACAATGGTGAGGGTAGCACCCGCGCACCACGTGGAACGGAACCATCGCCACAAAATCCGCCGTGCCAGTCTCCCGATTCTCCGCTCCGAAGTGCCGACCCATCCCCCTCCCCTCACTTCCCTTCACTCCCCCCGCTCCGCAGTCCACCCCATGACGCCAGCACGCTCACCCACCCATTGGGGGCCTGGCCACCTCGTCCCGCCTTCAGAGAGCACACCAACGCCAGGCAATGCGACAACAACACTCCACCAATCGTACCTACGTTCTATTCTATCATCACCGCACAAAAAACTATTCCCTAATAATTTAAAAAAGCAGCAAATCACGGCAATCTACCCAGCGGTGGGTTTGGTTGGCGATGGATAACAGCTAGCTCATCACACAAATCCCTAAGTCGTCAAGAGGTTCACACACCAGGGTACTGCAACATCACACTGGCCTTCCTCGAGGCGTCATCATTTCGTCACCTATGGTACCGACCAAGATGTATTTAATATCAGACATCACTAACTAATACTTTCTGTAGCACTCAGTTTAAAAATGGGAATTCATGTGCAGTACATGCAGTGACAGATGTCTTATTAGGTATTTCATACAATTACATGGCTAAAAATTGTAAGTTACAGACACATTCTACATCCACATAAATACTCCGCCATCCACCAAAAAAAAGTGTGGCAGGGTGTGCAATCACCAGGTGGGATGGGTAAAGGATAAAGGAGAGGAAGGGTGTTTAAAGGGTTAGGAAAAGGTAAAAACATTAATTAAAAATCCCCGAAACACGTGTAAATCCATGCAGTCTATGCTAGCGGAAAATTAAGACTCCCATTAGAGCTTCCCATCTCCCAATAGAGTCTCAGTTGAATATATATAGTTAAAGTGGGTTTAGAAAGATGACTGAATTTTTACAGAATAAACTTTTAATTTGAAATTCCGTAAATGTGAAAAGTAGTGACGTCTTAGCGTGAGTATGCTGCTAGTCTGTGTTGTTCGTTAGTCGACGGTAACACTAACACCAGTGAGTTGGTTTCGTTCGATGAAGTGACCTAAGATTATAAGCTGTCGGTGCTGAAATCTTAGTGTTTTTAGAAATGAACACAACCTTCTCTAGACTCCAGAATATTAAAATAAAAAATAAGTCACAGACGGGGTGTGCCATGCAAGTCAATTTCTTTTCTCTGCGCAGCCGGAGTTTTTCTAAGAAGGAATATCTCATATCCAAAAAATCGCGAACTATTAATGAGCTTGTGGTGTCCACAGGCGTCACCCCGACGTGAACCCGGGCCATTCGATCAGTGGCCACACGCCTCAATCACAAGGCTCCCACGAGACGCGGTACCTCGCAAAGGAGATGTGTTATTTCGTATTCGCGAAGGCGCATTAAAGACGTGCGAAACGTGGCTTACGATAAAACCGAGAGAGTTTTATTTAAAGAATTAGATGCCGATGAAGGAAATTCGCTATATTTGTGAAAAGTGCCCGACAAGAATGAAGTACTAAGTGGTCATTTGAAAGCAAGGTTGGACGTCCCTAAAAAACGAAGATAGTATATGAGAGAAGAACAAAGAAATAATTTTAAATAAAAATAGACATTTAGAAAAGCAATACTGGACCACATTTCAGCCACGTTTAGTTTATTCTAGCCGCTTATATACAGGTTTGTATATTTAGTGATATTCCAACCGATTGTTCCCCTAAAATATCCTTAAACACACTCTACAGAAAATACGGGTCAGGCACTGGCATTCAGAATGACTTACAAAAACATTTCATGAGTACACTGACGGTGTGAATATTACAACAGATAAACGCATTTAAATTCCTTTAAATTATCCACGAGGCTTGTCTCAGTGTTCATGCAATCAAATGTGATGTTTAAAAATGTCAAAGTTCCATCCATCTTTTTCAATCCGAATATTGACATTAGAAATATGATTCCCACACAATATTTACACCCAGTTCAGCACTTCCTGGGCGTTTTGAAAAAAGTTCATAAAATCAAGTTAAATATGCACATATGGAACGTAGTTTTTCCAATAGGAAAACATTTAATCGAGGAAGATGTTTTAGGTTTCAAAACGAAAAAACATAGGGCAGAAATAGCACCGCCATTACGTTGGGCTACATCGTGCCTTCAAGTGTCACAAATGATGTCACTATAATTTTATGACGAATCTTCAAAGGCAACCATGCACTCAACCACGAATATATAAATTGAATACCACTTCATAAAATTGGGAAGACATTCTTGCCACAATTTTCCTCAAAAACACGATAAGCCTAGACAGAAAACGTGGCCCACACAAGAACGAATGTTTACCAAAGTTTCGGCACGATGGCACGGACTTCCAGACCAGTTTCCTCACTCAGCAAGTGTAATGGGAACGGGAGTTAATTTCCCTCTCTCTCGGCTAAATATTTCCGCAATTCTTATCTCAGCTCGCAGGACTGACGCCCTCACACCACTCTCTTCCCGACCCATCCCCACCCCTCGCTCCTCCCGATAAACAAACAGACTCCTTTTATTGTGGTTTGAGGTCGCCGCGTGACCTTCAACGGGCGATTCGACCCTTTCATATCTTTTATTACAAATGCGAGTCTCAGCTTACGCTGCATTCTTCCACCGACACTCCCCTCCTCGCCCTCCGGCTCCCGCCGGGCCACCGCCACGTCGCTCACTACGTTATCAACATCGCCGCTGCCACCCAAACGATTTTACAGTTTTACACGCCGGCGCCAAAAGAATTATACATAGTTGGCCAATAGTAGAGGCCCGATTTATGACAACAATAATAATTGTCGGCCAAAAAAAAACCTACTTTGCAATGCTTTCCTGTGCATTGGAACGCTGGCATTCTCTAGTCCAGATGTCTGCATTCATTACGGGTGCAATATCTCCTGCGCTTAGTTAAACATAAAGTCCATCGGGGTTTCAATGATACATGGAAGGATGAATTCTAGTCACCCAGAGCAGGAATCACTTCCGCCTCCTAATGCCTCTGTTCTACGCCTATTACCACCGAAACCCAATAAGCTCATAGCGCCAATGCTTAGCTATCTGACGTAAGAGTGAAATATTGATCAGCTAGCAGTCACGTCTGACAGAAAAATATATATTAAAAAATACAACCACTCAAATACAACCAGTCTCCCTGTGAAATACCGCCAGCTTAAATCAACACACACTCAACATGCACTCATACCGATAATCTGAGAATCATACTATTTACTTGCAAGAATACTGATAGACCTCATCGCTCAAATACGTACATATTCGCTGAAATACAATGGAACGCTACAAACTTTTCCTGATGCTATGAATTAGTTACAACTAATAACTATTCAATGAAGAACTGACATATTAAAAAAAAATATCTAAGCTATAGAACAGGTATACGTGGGGGCTAGACAGATACCAAACCGTGGAATCATAAACCCAACAGTAAAGGCGATGGATTCAAGCAACAAGCCACCAACTCCGGATGTCTTGCCAATTGACCAGAGGGCATGAAGTGAAGTGCATCTCTGGACTCCGATCGGATGCATCAAAATGGGCAGACACTCCGCTAGAACATAAGTGCAGCTCGCTCGGCCGAGAGTGCGAGTCACGATTGCGGGGGGGGGGGGACAGGGGGAGGGGACATGGACGTGTGCGATAGCACGATCACATGACACGACACCCGATAGGCACTTGGATATTGGACTGGTCAAGATGACCAAGTCGCCAGAAGCGGTGCTAACTGCTTTCTCTCTGAATCATTTTCCTTCTCGTAGATTCTATCACCACCGGGGCAGGGAGACGGACCACATTGCGCGAGACAATAGGACGAACACATGCGTCAGTTAACTTCCCTGGTACTATCTCTTCTCGTTCTTAAGTTAGTGTTTAGTCTAATGAGATATTTCTCTTGCTGCTGCGGTTGGATTTATTTTTTTGTAAGGTAACTAATTAAAATAATAAGCAGGTTTGCCTTATTGAGAAAATGTATATGATAGTGATGAGAAATTGTAAGTTGGAGATCTTTAATCGTCTTGAATACACCGCATTAGGAATAAGGCAACAAATAATTGATATTTTAGCACCATGCAAGCCACCGTTAAGGTGCGTGGCAGGGGGTGAATCCACACCAAGTTGATCCATCGGAGACAGAAAACAACTACATTAGTAATTAGATCAAATTCAAAGATGTACAATATATTTGTGAAAAATTGTTACGAAAAGAAAGCACAGAGTAAACAAATTTCAAGATGCTTAAGATATTATGTCGTCTCGGCAAAGGGAGACGGGAAAAGGATATGGGGAGAGTCGATTCGAATTAAAATCAATAGAGACATTAATTGCATGAAAGGTTTGCAATGTAATCATTCTATTAACGTATTCTGCCTCTAGCCTAATATCAAGATACTTTGTGAGTATTTTAATGTATACATGCATCTCAAATTGCTTTCAACTTCAGATATATTAATTAATCCGCAATTTTATACACAAATTTAGCTAACAGCGCAACGAAAGCAACGCAATGGCGCAACGAAAAAGTAAATCCCATTCTTAAGAAAGAATCTTTTTCGCGTAAATCTCACTCTGATCCTAATACAATTTAAAGTCTGAAGAACATGTTCGAACGCATTTCATTAAGTATTAGACCAGGTCTTACAAACAAAAATAATGACTCTCACCGCAATATGAGATTAACAGAAAGAGACGGAAGCAAAAAATACCATTTCTAACTCACACGAGATAACTTCAAAATTAAATAAAAAATAAGACGTAGATAACTTCGACCACTCTTGCTGATATCAATGCAATCGTAAAATATTTGGGCTAAGTGACTAGGTGGTAGGAAAAGGGGAAAAGAAAAAATGTATACGACGAAGGTACCAAAACGAACAAATTGAAAATACCTGATTACGAGTCGAATGTCAATGCATCTAAGCAATCAGATCACGAAAAAACTCGGTCTTCGAGAGGACTCATCCTTTTGATTGAACGCCCGATCGGTCAACTTATTGAATTAATCGAAGCTTAGTACAACTAACTATATAACGCCATCAGCGATTGGCTGAACTCACCTCTAATCATTACGTGTAATGGCTACATACACCATCATCTCCAAAAGTATACGCAGGTAGTAGGCGCCACCTAAATATTTGGAAAGAGGTAAGAATGTTTGCTGAATGTGGTCTCTCGGAGTGACGTCAAACTGTCTCAGTCCTGCTTGTCGGCCATTGAGTTGCTGTTCTGCTCCTTATTCTCGACTCATTGGCAGCTGCCAACAGATTTCTGGAATCGATACTACACTGTACCAGTCCTACGCGGTCTCTTAGCCTTACTGCCCATGGAGAAGCTTATTTTCCAAAACTAGTCGCTCACACATATGCCAAGACTACGCAAACTATAATCCACTATTGCAATTGGAGTCGTGCGCAGTTTGTATTCGAACTTAAGGAATCAAAGACATATTTAACGATACAAGGCTAAAAATATTTGGCACGGAAAGTCCTACGCCCTACTTCAGGTTAGTAGTCATTTCCAATAACCTTTTTACAGGCAATTTGGTGACTTTTCAGCCCGCCTTTAAAACTCAGAACACCACAAGGAAAGAATACAATGCAAACGTCACCGATCAATAGGTGCTTGCGTCCAGCGACCAAATTAGACACGCATATAGGACTTTGATTTTTCAGGAGGTGCGACGCTTTCCAACTTTCTCTAAAAGGTTTTCCTTCAATAATGCAATGGCGACTTCTTTCACCCCAGGCAGAGAGGCTCCCTCGTCTTGGGTCCCGCTATCCCCGGCTATCCAATTGTGCCCGCTTTGCCCTCCGTCACTTGGTTTCGATTTTCGTCATCCCATTCTACTTATTTCGAGCAACGTTCTCGGCCACCGGAGCAGCCGCCTCACGACCGGCCCGGAGGCGGAGGAGGGGGGACGGGAGGATTTGAGATGAGGGAGAGGTCAGACACAATGACTCCGTTTCAATCTCTCTCTCTCTCCTCATATTTCGCTGAAGATATCCATTGGAATTCAAATTTTCGCCAGCCCCCATTCACATATAATGGACGTAAATCGACCGCGAAAACATTAGCGCCCTCCTTCATAAATTAACTGCGTGAGGGTAATTCACTGTCTGAATTCACCGAGAAGATGGAATCTTATTCAGGGGCAAACGAGAGAAAATGATAGATAATCTAGTTCTTATTACCGCTATCCAGATTATGTTAAAAAAATATTTTCCGCGCATAAATGGTAAACAGAATAGAATATTGGACCTGTTTCTGTCTTCGGTAAATTAATTATACAATTTTGCACATTCTAAATCCCTATTTTTTTATTCTTCCTCCCTTTTCTCCTCACATAACTAGATCTTGTTTGCTTGAAATAGGATATTGATCTGATTGATTATACCTTGAGGTCATCGAATCTGTCCGGAATACCAAGTATCTGCGGTTCCTGGATCAAGAACTTTGTCTGCTTGTAATCTTCTTCATTCCCCTTCCCCATTAATCTTATGTTAGTCAATTTATGCGTTCCCTGCTCCTTTCAATATCCTATATCCGTAGAGGGTGAAAAATTCATGTATGTAGAGAAAAATGTATAAATGGAGCAGTGATAATTATGAGCCAGATTAAAGGTAGTCCTCGCAGCGTCTGTTCCTTAGTGAAACGAATGCAAAAGCGCCTGACCCCAAGTGGGTCGGCCATTTGAGTGATGGCATCACTTTGAAAACACTTTTGAGGAACGCATTGGGAAACCAACTTAATTATTCGTCCCTCGAAATGATGAACATTAGTAGATTTGAATGTGATTCGTACTGGATTGGGATGTGAACTACAGGTCTCGTGCCCCTTGGCCGTCAGTTGTGCCCGGCAGGGGGGAGTCGAGGTTTCCGAGGTCGTCACCTCACAAAACCCTCACAAAGCGAAATCGACAGCAGAGCAGATGGCACAGAAGAAGGCCGGAGCCAGTAGAGACAGGTACTTGTAATGTGAAAACGATCCTGAGGACATGGAAATCATAAGATATTGAGGAAATGGAGAGAGTAAACAGAGATATTTTAAAGCTATGCGAGGTTAGATGTAAAGATAGCGGCGATTACTCAAGCGAAAGAAACAGATTGATATAAGCTACGGTGTAGTACAGCCAGTAATGCAAAAATACATTTGCATATACAAGAACAAACATTTATACACGAAATTGCTAAATGACGCAAACAGATTTACAACTTGTCAAGGTACCCAAAGATTTCTTCAAAGAGTCAGGTGACATAGAGACATCGAGGTGCCCGTATCTCTTTGTCATTTTCGCGAATGCCAAACCCCGCTCGAGAGAGTCACGGAAATACACTTTGCGAGGAGATAACAGTTCAGCACCGCAAGTCTTTAGGGGCAATGAAAGAAATCGCTCATGAGACATGAAATCACTTTGGATAAATGCCCATTGAAAACAACCTTTATCTCATAGAAGTCCAAAAATCCGAAGTTTCAAAGATAATGTCGATAGCCTTGTTGATATACAGACTATCAACCAGACCAATCAACTCCTTCTGCAGGGATTTTGTTATTATATATAAGTGTGAATGGGGAACTATCATCGGCATTTACACAACTGAATGATAAGTGAAAGCTAGTCTTATTAATAAACTAATGATAAAACTCTCAGTCGATCAGGGCAGATGACCGAATCACGAAATGTTAACAAAATCGATGAGAATCGAAGCCGCGCGCTTTAACTTACTAGCCCGCCACCTATCCAAACAGTCTTGATTGTCATGACGACTGAGGAATGGCATTATAGCAATGAATGTATTTCGTGGTGGAATATATAAAATCTTTCATTCACTGACCAATAAGATACCATTTCGTGTGGCGTCGTGGTACAAATCTCGTATTTATTGCCCCCCCCTGGACGTCGTTGTCACGGAAACGTGAATCCATTAACGCCAACGTCCTTCAGCTGCCACACCATCAATGTAATTACATGAAAATTATGCGTTTTCAATCGGTTTCCACCATGCTGCCTCACTCAAGGACAATTACTAAGCCCGCCGCTCAAAAAGAGACGAGGCATTTGCAACGATAACTCCAAATAGAATTATTCGGATTTTAATTTGATTCTCTTCAACAGGATTCTCATGCAAAATATAATTAAACAGCGCTGACTATATCAAAGCACTCCTGAAAACGGGATCTAACTTACAAGAAGACCGAAGAACACTGGGTAACGCAAAAACAATTTTCCGTAAATTTCAGTCGCATGAGGTAAGCAACGATCAAATAAAGTACTGATAGATTTCCGACAGCGTCGAGGACTAGGGCTTCACTGTTGCTTAAGCTGCAGCTCTCAATAAAAAAGTGAAATCATTCAACTCAGAGAAATCATTTTTCTCATTCAAATTTTCTTTCCTACGTCCTTTGCCATCTCTACGAATACCTTTAAATGGAGGCCCTTTTGGGAAAATTCATCTTTTGATCGACATCTACTGTGAGCCTCTTCAAGGGCAACAAGTCATTGGCAAGGGCATCAAGCCAATTTTGGAACCGTTAAGACACCAACCTCCAAATATGTATGTAGTTGGAGTTGAATGCTCAGTACTCGAATATCGAAAGGAACGGCAGATTTCAACAAGTGCGTCAGATTACAAACTGTTTCGGTCGTTGTGATGGTTCTATTCGAAGGATATTTTGAAATCTGAAACTGCAGTGTTTGGAGAGATATGTGATTTAGGTCGTGGACCTGAAGATTCGGCATGACTATAGGGTAATGAAAATGGTATGTAATTACAACGGGTCATCCTTAAAATCCTCTTTCGCTGTGGTGACTACTAAGAATTAATTATTCGATTATTTCACAGAAAACGCACACGCGCCATGAATGACATCGTCGTGGAACAACCAAAGAAGAGCAGAGATAAAATCGTAGTCATCCGAAAACACAAGCTGAAAATATTCCACTGAATATTTGAGACCATGCACCTCAACTAGTATTCCGCACTAACTAATATTCGCGCGTGTACGGGTGGTGTTCTAACACCCCCCCCCCCCCAACTATAAGCCCTCGCAGTGGCTTACGGGGTATTTCGTAGATGTGGAAACCTGGCAGTTCTACCAAAGACTAATCGAGAGAAAATTCCGTAAGCGCAAGTTGCAAAAGGTTCGAGGCATTTACTAAGTTGTTAAAACCTAAAATTTTGTTCCAAACACCGCCGATCGGGGAAGGAAAGCCTAAGTAAACGCTAAGTAGATTCCTAAAATGTTTCTACTCCAGTGAGAAAATATTTGACAAAATGAAGGCGGGAGGTTGGTACTCTAGGAAGGGGGAAGAAAACTTGAATCTGGACATCCTGATGAGGAAATGACAGGAAGTGAGCGAAGTCAGCCGACGAGAGTCTCACATTCTCTCTCTACCCGTGACTTAAGGGGTGGAGACCATGAGTTGCACATCGATAAAATAGGAGAATTCCCTCTTCTTACGAGTACTGTTCAGTTCTGCATGACCTGTCTCGTTATGGTGGAGGTCTGCCGTATAAATGGTTGCGGTTCATTTTTATTCCTCATTTTTCGTATAACAAAGAACTAATTTATTAGGGTGAATTAACACTTATTTCGAATTAAGTCTTCCTCTAGCATGCATACAAATTTGCAAGTTATTTGAGGTTTTACACAGAATGTTTTTTCCCTTTCCACTTTCTCTCCCATCACTTATCCTTTCCACCTGGTGCTTGCACCCCCTTCCACATGACTTTTCGGTGGCTCGCAGGGTATTTATGTATATGTAGAAGAAAGTCGCTGGGGAAAAGGGCCAGAGGTACAGACAGACTGCACCCACCCGCGTCCGTGTGGAGTACCCCACGAGTGACGGGTCGGTCGGTGGTGGACGGATCCGGGAGTGGACGACTGATGGCGGGGGATGGGAGGGGGGACGCGAGTGCGGCGATGAATAAATAAATAAGTCCGTAGGCGCACGTATCCGCAGGGGGCTGGCTGGCTGTGTGGAAGGGACGAATTTGACGACGGGACGGGAGAGGAGACGGAAAAGTCATTGCCTCGCGAAGGACTCCGTGATTGGCTCCGTTCCATCCGCGCGGCACCTTGCGCCCACCACTTCCCTCCCTCCCTTTCCTCCCGCTCAACAACACCCACCGGAATGGGTTGATTGTTCCGCGTCGCCGGGGGAGATGAAAACAAACCGAGTCCCGGAGAGAGAAAGAGAGATTCAAGACTTCTGCGAAGGACTCAATCTCCTTCCACGCCCGAACACAACGGGCAATGCGAGCGCGGCAGGCCTGATTCCGTCATCGGCACCACTCTCAACGAATCGAAGGGTAACTTGCTCCAAAAGATGATAAGGATGACCCCGAAGTTAGAATTCTAAATTCGTTTGCTGCGATATGAACTCACAAGCCAAAGACGCGGATTACTTCCTAATCGGCAATTTCTGCTGTCGTCGGGGGAAATCAAAGAATGATCAATAATTTCAAACACTTGAATATCAACGTACCCGGATGATGTGTGACATGCCGCTTCGTTTTTTTATGAAACAAGCAATGGATACGATGTTATACGTACGTAGTTAAAAGCTATGGAAGATTTACTCCTTGAAAGGAGTCCATTTTCTTAGTCAAACATTGACATCTAACGTTTTCAGAAATTTCTATAAACTGCCACGACCAAACGTAAGGCTCTTCATCATGAACATCATGTAAACCACTCATTTTCAACACGTCTGCCCCCCCTCCCCCCATTCATGACAATTTCATCTGTTTCTGGTTTATTCAACGTAAATTTTTCTTACACAAGATATCTTTATCCTGTTATTTTAAATACTAATTCAGAGAAAACGTTAAGGGAGGTGTGAAAAGGGCTAGAGTTAAAGTAGGCGGGAATCTCTTTAAGACCGTCATATTTGTGGATGACCAAGCGTTAGTTAGCCAGGCAGTCAAAGATTTACAACCATTACTCAGCCCATTGCAGTGGTATGGACATATGTATCGGTGTAATGGGTATAGAATGAGAATTAATCATAAGAAAACCAAAGTAATGAGTTTTCCAAGAAATAGGAAGGCTACGATAAACATTGAACTAGAATATATAAAACAGTTCATATAGTTAGGAAGTGTATTGAATGAGAGTGGGAATAGTAGTGATATAAGGAGAATTTCGTCGCGTAAAGAAGCGCTAATTAAGCGGGAGTAGATGACAGGTAAAGATGCAAATAAAAAACTAGTGAAAACTTAAATTTTCAGCTTAGTTTTTTGCATGGTTCGGAATCTTGGTTTTTGAGGCAGAGGAGAGGTGTAGATTTTAAGGCTTTTGAGATGTGAGCGTGGAGAAAGATGGGGAAGACAAAATGAATGGAGAGGAAAACAATCGAAGAAGTCCAAGGCACGGTAGATGAAGAGAGACGGCGGTTTGGTGAAATCCGAAGAGGGCAGGGCAAGTGACAGGACAGGAGACACTGACAGGCATTGATTGGGATGCTGTACACAGTAATAGAGAAAGGAATGTTGGGAAAGGGAGTCAGGCGGAAGTCAATAAGACACAGGTTTTCAATTGTTTCTGGCTCAACCTTGTGGAAATTCATTTTAATGAAATTAAGAATACAAAGTAACTTTCCACCGTCCTTTATTAGCGTACAACCGGTTTCAACGCTCAAGCGTCATCATCAGGTACAAAATAAATCAGTCTGATTTATTTTGAAGACTGATTATTATTTATTATTTATGAAGACTGATTTATTTTGTACCTGATGATGACGCTTGAGCGTTGAAACCGGTTGTACGCTAATAAAGGACAGTGGAAAGTTACTTTATATTCTTAATTTCATTAAGACATAGGTTATTGTCTTGATATGCAGCATGGCGTCGATGGATACTTTGTGTCATGTTAGCTAGGGTTTACGAGTACAGCCGTGAGAAGTATCAAAGTCAATTAAAAACCTACCCTAAGCAGTTCGTGAGCCGGCATATAATAAAAAAAGTGGCCTCCATAGGGACTAGTTTCGAGCTAATGAGGCACAATAAGAGCTATTTTAAAAATTGTTTTGAGTTGACGTGTTTACTGAAAAGAAAAGCCACGGGCATTTGAGAATTTTTTGTCATTATGTCCTACAATTTTTAATCGCATAACATAACGCACAAATTAAGGCCGCATCGTATTATTGCCAAATGTTACACCACATAATTTAAACGAATAAGATGAGTGAATTAGTTCCCACCGTTTCCAGCTCCATCAAAAAAAAAGGCACGAACTTCCAAGTTTAGTTTAGTGTTCGACAATTGGTAAGAGAGAACATGAGAGGGAAATGCCGACGGTGAGAACCCGCCAGAGATTTTCCACAAGGTATCATTCGCACGGGCTAATCACGCTCTTCATTCTTCCGACTAATGAGCTTCCGTGGGTGAATTTCCAACCATTCCCATGAATTCCCGAGAGGAAGACTTTTCGCCGGTTTCCGCTAAAACTACTCACTCTCTTTCTCTCTCTCTGGCCCCTTAGGGCCCAGATGTGCAATGGAATGAGGCAAATCGGGGACGGAGATGTATGACACACTCTCCGAACGACTTCCTCCTCCTCCTCCTCATGGGAGCCACCAGGGGCGGAATCCCCCCCCCCCTTTCATAAGGAAGCGGCGGTGGTGGCAAGGGGGACAAATCGGTGCCACGGAATGAAAGGGCCGAGGACATGATGCACGACCAAACAATTCGGGAAGAGCCTGCCTGCAAGTCTAAAGTGCTCGGTCGCTACTGCAAGATGCGATTACGGCTTCGGCCATTGACCTGCGATCGATTTCAATAAATCCATTAAAAAGCACGAAAGAGAGAGTGAGAGTAAGGCTAAGGTGGAATCTTCCGTCGGCTTTATAACGCAATTCTATATTATCCAGTGCCGTAAATACTTTGCTCATACTAATAACCATAGCAAGTGAATTGTGCTGAGAAATAGACGGTACGTCGAGTTAAGCAATGCATTCACGTAATATAGTCGACTCTAAAAGTTTAATGATGGTGACAAAAGCTATTTAAAAATTTGCAAAGAACGAAAACGATTATGGTAATGATGTGAATACCCAAATTTCTTTTAAGTGAAGATATAATGTTGGCTAGTTCCATATAGGCTTTACCAGCCTTGACAGTAAAAAGCTATATTTAAGAGCATAACGCCATTCAGCTCATCCAGTGTGGTTGCCATTTCGTTCAAGTTCGCAGGCTCATTAAGAAATAAGTTTTTAATTTTGTTATTTTTGTGCCTGCACGTTTGTTATTTTGATAAATCAAACCAACGGTTTGGCCCTATTTTTTATTATCATCAATGCATAATTTAACACTAAGAAATTATTAGGTCAAAATTAATATGTGAGGAAACGAACATTAGTTTAAAATCTATAATTTTGTAAGGCACTGCTTTCTTATCATGCCCTGTACAGTTTTCACTTTTAAAGCTAAAAAAAACTCTATTTATAAAGATTAAATTGGATTGTAGCATCAATAAAAGAAGTGATGGTAGATATGGTCGAATTTCATCATGGCATGAATTAGGAATGACTAATCGAAGATTCGTGTGTTACAGCTTTCGATAGTTTCAACAGGTTTTGGCTAAAGAAGACTTAATGTTTCGATATTCATACAAAAAAACCTTTTAAAGATACACGAATGCAAATACATGAACTATAGGAATACATACACACACACCTTAGAATGTACCTGCACTCGTGAATAATGGTTTTGTATGCAGTTATATTTTTCTTCGGCGGGTGGTGACCTAACACCCCCCGCCACACTCCCTTACGGGTTTGTAGATGTAGATAAATGGTCAGACCCAGCAAACAATTACAATGCAGAAAATTCTACCAAAACATTCATTTACGTCGGAATGAAATAGAAGAGAGGTAAAGTGGCTAATTCACTATAATGATACCATAGTGGACTTAGTACGATGGATACGACTTAAATTTTCCGCAGCTAGAGTTCGGATTACACCAATAATGTACTTGAAATGGGTTGACAGAACCTTTGTTAGACTTTTATCATGGTAGGATTTAGGTTGTCCACTACATCATACGTATGCAGGTCCGGCAAATGATTGAAATACACTCCTTAAACGACCTACGTACATCAGCAGCTTGATGCCTAAACTTTAACGACCTAAAATGTAGGAGTGGAAGTTATCCGCCCATTGTATCTATTCACCAGAGACCAATGCCGAAATTAGAACAGCAGGATCCGGCTAATTTCTCATGACATTTGAAGAGAGGGAAAGAGAGAGAGATTTACCACTCGTAATAAGAGGCATCCTTGAAGCTCTTGGCTAACGATAGAGCGGAAAAGCTGACGAGCCGCCGGTCGCCATCTTGGCGGCGACGACCCCGGCGGGAAGGAGAGAGGGAGGGATGTGATATTCACGACTACCCCTCCCCCCTCTTCACCCCCTCTCTCCTCCACCCGCCCTTTCGTCCCTTGCCCACAATCGGCAATTTTATTCCCACCCTTCAAGGTCCCTCCGCTCGCTATCTCGCAGAGGGGGGGAAGGGGGAAAGTGAGCATTTGAAGTCGTCGCGGCGATGTTACGCAACTGGAAGCGGATGCTCCCTCGGCCCCACACACCGACCGCCTCGGCTGCTGCTGCTGCTCCCTCTTTCATTTCCTACTCGCAGTCTGCCTTCTTCACTTCGGTTTGCAACACCACCACGGGGGTTTCGGGCGATCCTTGGCGGAGCGAGAATTAATAAACAGGAGTGGTATACCGGATACGACCCGCGCCAGAAGAACGAAGAAGGGGAGTTGAAGAGTGAAAAATGCAGGGACTGCAGAGTGAAATTCCCACCACACACGCACGCGTATACTGCCCAAACGGTGATATTCACCACTCTATAAGATAAACAGAAATGACGCAACCAAAAGAGGAGGAGGCTTGGTCCTGAAGAGTTTAAATCTTCGAAAACATGCGCGAATTGTAGATGGCTTTTTCCTGAGACGATATTAAGGGTCAAGGTAATATTTGAATGAGATTGGCGTACTTTTATGTTGCCAGAAAGGATGAAATTCACGACAAATCGATACTCACTACAATTGCTTTCCTCGCGGCCATTTCTTTGTTTGCAATAACAAATCCGTTGAGACAAGCGGGTCAGAATCTAAAAACTTGAGGAAACATGAAATCCCGCCGCATAACCTAGCGTTGGCGTCTAGGGTTCCACTTAGACTTAAATACCGATAAGAACCAATTGCTAAACGTGCCGAGGCAATGACATACAACAGAATATCCACCGAAAACACCAGCGCTTGAAGCTAGCAGCGCTTCCATTCGCTTCCACATAAAGGAGTTAACTCATAGTCACCAGGGACATGGAGCAGCTTGCAATGATTTAAAACTGCTGATTACAGTAACAAAGCTACATGACTCGCCGTCACAGAAAACATAGAAGATAATTTTGTTTCTTTTTTCTATTCTCAACTTTTCGTACGCCATCGCTATACCGCACACCAGTTTTTCGGGAAATGCCCGCCAAGGAAAATCGCGTCAATTAGCGCGAAGCTAGTGGAACAACAACTGGAGACGGGAATGTGTTACGAAGGCAACGCTTGAGGTATCCGATCAGTAACTGCATCGAGTTTCCAAAAGGAGAAGAAATTCCTACTGCACTTAGGATGCAAGGGTACGAGGTTTGATTCTCAGAACAGGTGCTGTGCAGTCGGACGGTTAACAATAGGGACAGCATTCTCTTCCTTCTCCTTCCGATTCTGCCCTGCCTCCCTCCCGTCCACCCCTTCCCCCCCTCCTCTTCACCGTTCCAAATCGGTTGGGACTACCTACTCCCCCCCCCCCCCACCTTCCCTCCCCCGACTCTCCCCTCCACTAACCCATCCGCTCGCTCGCCTTGCCGGCAGTCGTGCTCGGAGGAGCCGGGACGGCATATGGAGGAGCTTGGTTGGGCTCTGCGAAGGCTTATTGAAAACACAATTTTCGCAGAAATGGGTTTGGGAGTTCCTTCGTTCTGTTGAACATTAATATTGGAGGAAGTCGGCGCTGGTCCGTTTACGGCGAGGAAGAAAACGAAAGGAATAAAACGGTGCGTCACCACTAGTTAACGTACCACCAGTTCGTAAGAAAGCCTTTGGCGCCCTTATGACGCTGTTCTAACCTCCCTCGAGACGAGAAAAGAGAAAACACCATGAAGGCGCATTGTTTTCTCCGATTTGTTGAAATTTAAGTATCGGTTTGATCGTATCCAGACAGCTCTGCACTAGCCCAAGCCGCTTGCATCTAAAAAAAAACAATTTATACTTAAACGTCAAACGTATCCTGTGTTGTGCATGGTTATAAATATGCAAACACTCGGAGAGAAGGAAATTGATGGGCAGTACCTAGAAAATAACACACCATCTGGGAATTTTTAAAATACATGCACACATTAATGTAAGAACGAAGAGAAACAGAATTTATCAATTAACCATATTTTGATTTTCTGGTATACAGTTTAATTGAACGGTCTTTCGATTCAGGCCGCAATGCCTGAGAACCAGAAATCAGGATTGAGGCTGCTATTAAGTAGTACCGAACAACTCGTGTATCATTATAAAAGTCGTTTGAGTTGCTCCCGGAGGCCCATCTATTTCCTTGATGGCAGCGAAAACAACTTTCCTATTGCTACAATTTTTCGCATTACAACATTTGAAAAAAAATTGGACATCCTACAGACTTCATTTAATTTCTAATTAACAGTTGCTCCTCCTCTCCGATTGGCTCAATCTAAGTGACGCTTGCGAGCTTAAGGTAACAAATGATAGAAAAAACAACAACCCTTAACGAATTCATTCGCACTTTTGCAATCACCCGTCTAATGAAGCCATA
This sequence comes from Hetaerina americana, assembly GCF_022747635.1. Classification (NCBI taxonomy): domain Eukaryota; kingdom Metazoa; phylum Arthropoda; class Insecta; order Odonata; family Calopterygidae; genus Hetaerina; species Hetaerina americana. Next base: position 9,445,907 of record NW_027287095.1, read on the forward strand.
AGGGGGACCCCGAGATTATTCTATTTTCCCGAAGAGTTGCGGAAGAAGCACTTGACGTGTTTCCATCCTGTTCATGACATTTGCAGTAACCAAACCTCTTCTGAGGGAACTAATTAATATGGTGCCCATTTCACTCAAATCCATAACGTTTCTGGTGAACATAATCAGCAGTGTCTTTAAGCGTCAAAGTAGAACTCCTTATATCAAATTGCCACTTCACCTCACAGGGGCAATGATATTTTTCACTGGTTAGCAAACAAACGTAACCGAAATGATCCAAAAAATCTTGAAGGAATTGGCGACCTCAGTGGGAAACACTAAATTTTTTTCCAATAAGTGCAACCAGAAATACGAAGCTGAAATAAGAGAGCCGATAACTCACTCAGAAACGATAGCGGCGAAGGAATATCTAGCTAGCTAGCTGATCAAATAATTAATTCCTTCGTTCAAAGAGTTTTCCCCAAGTCTTCAACAAATGCCTCCAACGACCTCCCTAATCAGTGTTATCATTCCATGACCGGAACTGAAATTTCACGTAATGAAAAACAACGTCTGTGGTAAATAAACCCACCTGTCCAGATCAAACTCAACTCAACGCGAATATGAATTCGATGGTATTCGGCTTAACTTCATGGAACCTCAAGATCAATTGTGAAAAAATAGAACTTCTAAGTTCCATTGAATTATATTTAAAACGGCCAGGTCCGTCAAACAGTCAATGACGTTGACTGCTCCACGAAAGCGGTGGTTTTAAACAAAATTCAAGAGGGACTTCGAAAGTTTTTATCTTTTCACAACACGAACTAGCTTCGTAAATTAGAGAAAGTTAAAGAAGAGTGATGGGATGAACTTTTACAATAGGAATAGTTCTCTCTTCCTACTAAACTACTGCATCAGCAATCCCGAAATAGAAAGTCTAGACTCAACTAAATACGCGTTACCCTAACCCAAGACCTCTCCTGTGTGAAACACTAAATGGGGAAATATGTTGACAAGCAGACAAGAATTTAGGATTTATCAGAAGAGTATCGGAGAAATGTGACGGGAGTAGGTTAAAAGAGCGTTGCTATTCGATAGTTAGGCCTCATTTGGTATATGCCACCAATGGGGTACTCACGAAGTCGGCTTGACTGTCAATCGTGGAGAAGCTAGATTTTTAAAACGTAGTAATGATGAAATTAGAAGCGCATTTAAACTGTTAGAGGAACTACATTGGGAATGAATTACGTGGCGAAGGTCAAGTCACATAAAATGGTAGCATATTATCTTTAAAGATGACACAGAATGGATTGTTAGCCCCATCGTTTTACCGTAGGATAGGCCATAAAAATAATATTAGAGAAATGAGGTGCGAATTCAAAATAGCCTATAATATTGCCCTTGTTCTCTCCAACCCTTATTTAATAATTCTACTGGTTACTAGCAGCTCGTCTCGCTTGAGTTGATAAGTATTTTGCACATAGATACTAGAGTGCATGTAACTGCAGTTAACATTTCCTAAAGCGCCCCTACAAAAACGAGAGTGCCACACGAAGGCACCCATTCGCTGTTGGCGGGCATGGAGCTATTCGATTGCCGGAAGGTTGGCTGCACTCCTTCAACAGCCGAGGAGGAAGGAAGTCTTTCTTTGCTCCTCAACACGAGTCGGTTCTGCTCGCGCGCGCCTGACTGATCGGCTGCTCCCTCCCTTCCTCTCTCTCTCTTCCTGGGCGGATTTCATTTCCAAGCAGACGCTCGTATCGAGTGGGAAGATCCAAAGAGGATATCGAAGATAAGAAGCTCGGGGGGACTGCACTTAGCAATGGACTGTTTTCTCAACGACTTTTGTTTTTTTCGGTTAGGTGGAAAGGCCTGTTATAGCCGACTGCTAGCGCGTCGTAGCATATCTCCTCGGCAAGATGGCCGCCCCACGCACGGGGGAGCAAAGGGGATGGGGATATGCGCGGCGGGGAGGTGGGGGAGGAGGGTTAAGGCGAAGAAGATAGGGAGAGGGAGGGTGGGAAAGAGAGAGAGTGGGGGGAAATGGAAAGCAGAGAGTAACGCTGACATGATGACGAATGAATCGTGATAATTTTATCCGAAGTAAGTTAGCAAATATCAGATTGTTCGCAGAATCACGCAACAGGTCACTGTACAAGAAATAACGTAAAGCAATAGCAATGTGACATTTACACGTTGACATGTAGACGTTAGCAGGTAAAAGGAATTGAGCGGTGGACTGCGTCAGACCTATGTTACGATCAGTGACCAATGACGATGACAGACGAAAAAGAAAATATTCAGTTACTCTTTCTACTAAGGAATTGACCAATTACATCGAACATTCCCTCGCAACTTCCAGCAGAGTCAACAAACGAGTAGAAACTTGCATACATCTACATGACCACATGGGTGGTGACCTAACACCCCCCGCCACACGCCCTTGCGGCGACTTGCGGGGCAATACGTATATTTAGATCCGCTGATATAATTTTTGCAAAATAAGTTACATTATTTTCTGGTCACGCCTAATATTTTGATGAAAAATGTAAAAGGAATGACATAAGTCGTAAACGAAATAAGTTTCTAACACGCATATACATCTTAGCCTTACGGCGAGCGATAACTTAAGCATACATCTACATCCAAAAGCTTGCAAAATTCTTTCTACTTTTGATTTTCCGAATATTTTATTGGAAATGTTAGCGTAACATCGTCATGAAAGGAATGTTTTCATGGAATGACACACACAGAACAGCGATATATTTATTTGCCTCTCCTCAGAACCTTTGCATTAGATTCCTAACAACGTTACATTCCTCACAATGATATGTTCTAACAATTAGCAGGATGTCGATGCCGAAGAAATCGGCCTGCCATTATAGGGGTTTCTCCTTTGTAGATAAGGGGCATTGAACCTTCTTCTATCTAGGCTATGACACCATCACCTCGTCAAGAATAACTCTAGGATCTTCACCTTTGGCGTGAAAACGTAATAACTCCATTAGCTCTTCACCAAAAAGTATCCCCGAGGGAAGTGTAGCAGGGCCGCTTCTATTCCTAATATACATTAATTACTTGAGCTTACACGTTAGTAGCACTCTCAGATTATTTGCCGACGATACGGTGGTATACGGGGAAATAAGGGGCCCATCAGATTGCTAGCTACTCTCCTTAGACACAATATCGGATTGGAGGAAGGAAAGGGGATTAGTAATGAACATGGGCAAATGCGCAGTTTTGCAATTTTGGATCACAGGAAGTGGCGAGCAGGAGAAATTATGAAATAGAAGGGTCAGTGTATTTGTATGATAGTTGATATGATATGCTGGTTGATATGATGGTTGCAAGTTTGAGTGTTTGCATGTGTGTGGGGTGTAAGTGTTCATGCATGAATGTATGCCATGTTTTTTTTATATATGATTTTGTCGTTATTGCATGCGGTTTTTTTTTCTTTTTCTTTTCTAAATTATGGGTGGTGTCCTAGCACCCCCCGCCACACGCCCTTGCGGCGGCTTGCGGGGTATTAAGTAGATGTAGATAGTATATGAATTTGCATACCTGTAAGTTATAAAGGCTTACGCATGAATATATACGCCTTTGAAGGAGTAGATTGGCATGAATGTTGTTTTGCACATGGTTTTATTCTTAATTAAGGGTGGTGACCTAACATCCCCCGCCACACTCCCTTGCAGCGACTTGCGGGGAACTATGTAGATGTACGTATGATCTCTTCGTGTGGAGCTTAATACAACATGAGATAATTCATTCACCTCGACTATCAGCATCAATTATAACTAATTAGACAGCGTTTCGACGCGAGTCGGTACCGGAGAGAGACTAAGTCGCGCCATGGGCTAGTGACAACTTCGAAGCCAACGCTGAGCGCTCGGATGTGTTCTGAAATAGAAGAGCGGGTTGGTGAGTCCAAGGGGTGGTTTCACCGATGAGGAGGATTAGGATGCGGTTAAGGCGTCAAGCAGGTGGTGGGGGACGGAGACAGGTAAGAGCGAGAGAGAGAGAACAAGAGAGAGAGTTTTACTGGCGGTAACTTAAAACCCACCACCGTGACCCGAGGCAGGAATCGAACCAGTGCGACCGAGCGGGAAGAAATCCCATAGCCGTGAGCTAGCTGGCTGGCTGGCAGTTGGGAACTTGGTCGTGCAAGAGAAGGTATAAGAGAGCTGCATGCAGCGTTGCCAGTTTTACGATTTCATCCGATAGCGGCGTTCCCTTCTCTTTTCCAGCGGATACATTGAATTTCCGCTTTTTTTCTCTCTGCAGCATGCGATACAAGCTGTTTAGTTGAGATATGCAGAGGATATCTACACGCAGTTGGAATAAAACACAAAGCCAAGGGCTATGTGTATATACATACGAAATACATCCTCCGGGCGGAGAGACGGCGGAGTTCAATGTGGAGTACCGAGCGGAATCCGGCACATATTCCTCAGTGAAACAATATGCCTCATTGAGTGCATGACAAGTCGTGCCCGGGGCAACTTCGTGGACTATTTCCTAACTGATAAGCATCGCCAGCCTTGAAAAGGATTTATAAAGCTGTCATCATAAACGGATAAACAAAAATTACATACATACTCGTATATAATATATGGAAAATCACTATATGTAATTTTCCCCAAAAGATACTGGTTGTTATTTGGATTACTGGCATTCTATAAAATTTCATCAAGATATTTTTACCTACTTAAGGACATACTTTTTCGGTACAAACGAATTAAATACGATCAAAACGAATGTCAGCAGATGAACTGGGATTTCCCACAAGAGACGATTTAAATGTGGATGAACAGGGTTGAAGGGCAGGCAAGATAGCTTGTATTACGCTGCATTTCGTTAATAGATGGTCATCAGCACGATCAATGTAATTAAACTGAGCAACATTCTAATTGATGTAATCGGGAGACAGCGATCTCTATAAATATAAATGTGAAACCCCCATTGTTTATCACCCACACCCATAAAATATGGGCAACGTTGAAATTTTGCACTGAGGTTACATTAACGACTCAGATACCAGCTAATAAATATTTTTTTGGTGCTGGGAATATTTGTTCAATATTTATGTCCATTTACAATAAAATATAATAACATTTTTAAAAACTCCAGCTTTCTTCATCTTATGTTAAATTTAACTGACTGGATTACGGCCAGACTTTGTTCGGATGCATCGAATTGAACGAGAATGATAAGGTGTTGTTTTTCCCCAAAATTTACAATCTTCGCTAAACGAGGACTTTTTCACGAAGTTGCAATGACCTTAGTGCCATATTTATATTATAGTAGAGGAGCTAGGTTGGCAATCACGAGTGCTAAAATTACACATCAAATCTTACGGAAAGCAAAAGGCCCAGTGAAATTAGGTTTCGTCGTCGTACACGCCAGTACGTAGTGGTCGATTTCCCCATCCGAAGTGGCTTTGTCCGCCAAATCATTTTCCAAAGACAGGAAGTCCGCCACCACCGCTGACCTTCACGGCGACCCGCGGACTCTTCTTCTCCCAGCGCTCCCCCCCCCTTCCCAGGCCCCCACACTCCATTTACATCCCCACCGAACTCCCCATGATCTTTAAAACACCCGCCAACTGAGTAACGGTAATCGTCACCCCCTGACCACCCCACCCAGACGCTTTCCTACCTCCACCACTCCGTCTAGTGCCGCCGTGGAGAGAAAACCTCATCCCCTCTCTTCCTCCAGCCTTCCAGAGAAAATTGGACGAGCCGCCGCGGATATTTTCCCGACGAGATTCCAGAAAACACGGGGGTTGGGGGGGTGGGTTCGTGTGTGACCGAGAGTACGGCGGTCTCCTCGGTTGCACCTGCAGCTCAGGCACGGGGTAGCGCCGCCGGCCGATACAAAGACACCCGAAGGAACATGGCGTTGGGTGCCTGTACATCCCCTGCCTGGTGTCCGAGGTCTTCTGACACCATGAACATGATTCATTTCCGCTTGTCTTTTAAAAATATTATTTCAATCTGTCACTAAAACTATGACAACATCACCTTAATGCGTAAATTGAAACACTAAGACCACAATGTCCACGCACCGCCTGCCTTACGCCCTTGCGGCGGCCGGTTGGGTACATCGACTCTGCGATTCGCCACGAGGACACGTGGAAGGTGGTGCTAGGTCACCCGTCATTACTGCAATTGATGAATAATGGCATTCGGGAAACTAAAATCACCGCAAATTATGACTCTGGCAGTTGTGTATTCAATTAAGCGATTTAAAAGCGATTCCTTCGTCTATCGGTGCTAGAGTCGATTTCTTGAGAAATGATAGACATTAGACATAATTTTCCTTCGTACAATTCATGATACAACAATAGCGATTCACAAGAGTAGAGAAAAAAAGGTAGGATAAATAGGAGGGGTTACAACGGTTCTTCATGTACAAATTCGACTCATTCTAAAGGTCAAGGTCTAAGGGAACGACTTACTGGAGAATGAAACCATGTAGTGGGTCAATATGTTCCATTCAGACAACTAATATTTCAAAGCTGCTACATCAAATGTATTATTTACAATAAACCATAATTGGTCTTGCTCACTTGATCGCCGACGACTAAAATCTGTGGTAAATCGATACCAAATGGCAGATTGACGCATACGCGACAAGTATTAATAGTGGATGCGGAATTATTACCCTCTACAACATCCCCTATCGATGGCTTTCTGGACGAAGAGAATATTTGGATACTTTGGGTAAGCCGAGCCGAGTTAAGTAAGTAAGTAAGCCGAGTTAATGCTGTGGCGATAAATAGCAAGGGTGAAGAAAAGTGATTTGTAGAAATCAATGAATCACCAATAACCGATCAGCCCTGTCTTATTATTAATTAATATCGCTTCCATCCAGGATATAGAGGCAAATTAAGTGTCGTGGAAATGCAATCAATGGCCTGGCATTGAGAGTCCAGAATCCAAGTACGCCCCAGTACCAGTATTTTAACAAGTATTTTCGAACAAGTATTTTCCAGCCATAACAACAGTATAATTAGAGTCAACATATGCGCAGATAGAGAATTGCGGCCAGCAACGTTTCTCTAACACCGACATCCAAAAGGTAGACAAACACAGAATAAGACTTTCAGTCATTTGGCATCATTTTTCTAAACTTGACACCTTGGTGGTGTTACTTGACAAATGTCGATTAAGTTACCGCAAGATAAAAAGATTTGGTAAGGACTAAAACTGTACACTTTAGATACGAAGAGAACAATCGAGAAGGTTCAGAGCAAACGAGTTTAACTATGACACTGAAGGAATTATAATGGCCCCACACTACTTAGGTAGATCAGACCACAAAGATAAAATAAGGGAGATATATTCCAGTACAGATACTCATTCTTGCCCGGACAATCAGGAATCATTATAGTTCGAAACCGAAGTCATTTTAGGAACATAAAAACCAATGAATTTAAAAATCGGAATAAAATTAAACATTTCAATGACATCAGGTATATTTGTAAGTGCATGTGTATGTTAGTTGCTAGTTTGTGTGATTGCATGTGTGTGGGTTGTAAGGGTTTTTGCATGAATGTATACCATGTTTTGTTCGTGGATTGTATAAATTTGTGGCTTTTGCATGCGGTTTTTTTTTCTTAATTACGGGTGATGCCCCAACACCCCCCGCCACACGCCCCTGCGGCGGCTTGCGGGGTATGAAGTAGATGTAGATGTAGGCTACACCCACAAAATAAATTATAAACGAAATTGCGACGTTCTTTGAGTGCATCTGTGCCGACGACGTCGTAAAAAACTGTCTTGGGAATTGATATAAATCTTTAGCCCTCTTGGCGTCTACTAATTCAGATTATGAGTGAATAGACAATTTGGGGAATCTAACAGATATCGAAGTATGAACTGAGCACAAAAAACATCAGTCGACTAAGCAAAATTGTGCAAATAAACCAATCATACTCCCCCCGGAGCTCCGCAGACAAATGGTTCACGAAAACACGAACCCACAGAGAGCAACAAATCATGCTTGGTGACAATACCGAAAGTGGATCGATCTCTGGCATTGGTAATCAATATTCGTACCGTACCTAATTCGGATAAGCGCTTTTCGGCCAGCGGCAGAAACAAATCGCGCCCACGGAATCGCCTTAAAACCCTAAAAAAGCATCAATCGGCAAACTGCACATTCTTTCGGGATACAACGACCTTCTGCATCGCAGTCGGAAAACTCGGGTTTCGCAGCAGCGGCGGCGGCGACGGCAGCAGGCCCCGCGCGCAGCTGTTTCCCGGAGGAGATTAGATTTGTGAGTGCAGGGGGGGGATGAGTGCGAGAAGGGGGAGGGGGTTGTTGGGAAAGGCTAAGGGGTGGCGGCGAGGGGGAAGACGGACAGAGATGGGAGGCTGGAAAGATACGTTGGAGGTCGTATCGTTTCTGGGTGTCGGGGTAGAGGCAGTGCTGCCAAATTAGAAGTTTTATTGACAGAGATACTCAGCGCTCCCGCTTCATAGAATTTCAGAATAGAATATTTCTATTAAGATATTTGGGGTTGCTGAGTTTTAGATCAATCAAGAAATGCCCTGCGTGTGAAGAAATGCGTTCTTCAAATGGTTTTGACTGTGGAAGCTTATTCAAAAAGTTCACGCGGGAAAAATTAACAAGTAGAAAGAAACATCGCATCGCAAACATTAATTTTGCTGATTAATCGCTTTATAACGTTTCATACATGTCATTGAGGTAGGAGATCAATTAAGTACCCTTCTCACAGAGTCTCGGAAATGAAGTCAAAACGAACTTCAACGTATCCACTCATCTAAACAACATTCTCACACATTAAAATGGCCTCGTCCTATGTATGTATTTTTCCTTCGCTCTTCTATCAAATACTGGGTCATTATACAATTATTGTTGAAAGTACATTTAAAAACACAGTAGCATTAACGAGAAATGCGAGCAGGAAAAATGACTTAGTCCAAGTAAATATAAATAAATCCATCGCTGGAAATTTCATTAAATGAATGGAGGGTATGAATTCCAACGTAAATTATAATCTACGTCATTATGCCAGGCCTACACATAGGTACTAAACAATATCGTACCCGAGCAGTCCAATACTTCTGCTATAATATCAAAATTTAATGATTAAGTCAAACACACTTAACAAACAATTATTACAATAAGAATGCAGGTACATCTGTGTGGATATCTACGAGAGACAACGTATATCACTAAATATATAATCATTTATGAACTAATTATTGTGCATGAATGGCTGGTACCCCAACACATCCGCCTGGGGAATATTGTGCAGATGATATGTGAAGAAATACAGTGGCGAGTCGATCACGGACAATCTCCCCATGTTCAAGACAATATTTGGAGTTGCTGCAAGGGATTGTGCTCAGAAGTAAATCTTAAAATTATACAATAATAACAATGTGAGATGGAATCACAGTATTCGGATCAAGTAAGGCACTTAGACGTCACCTTCACAAAGAGCATATTCTCCACACACACACACACATATATATATATATATATATATATATATATATATATATATATATATATGTGTGTGTGTGTGTGTGTGTGTGTGTGTATATATGTATGTGTATGTATATATATATATATATATATATGTGTGTGTGTGTGTGTATATATGTATGTTTATATATATATATATATATATATATATATATATATATATATATATATATATATATATAAGAGAGCATGCTAAGGAAATTTATGAAGCAACCTTGAAGAAACTTGAATTCATTCGACGATGCAGGAAAATGTACGGTGGAAGTAAGGGAGAGGTGTTAGGTTTTACTTGTTTGTGATGTCCCACTTAGAATTTGCTCGGTTGAGAGCGTCAAAGGAGTTCCTTAAGATGGTAGAGAAGGTTGAAGGAATGGCAGCTGAGTTTGTTAAGAATTGTTACGATAAGAAAGCGAGCGTAACGCGGTTATTGGAGGAACTAGAACGGGAGTCCCTCGCAGAGTACGATACAAATGTCTGTTCACCAGGTATCTCGAATCAATTGCTGTCATTGTCAAGGAAATAAATGATTGGTTAACAAATGCTAGACAATCAGAAATTATATTTGTCAAAAACGAAGTCAGTTTTGCGAAGAGCAGAAGCAATATTAAAAGCTGAGTAGATATTTAGTGCATTCGAAGGTCCAGGAGCTTGTGCATACGTACTTGCCACATGCAGTTACTTTCTATTTTACGGGTGGTATCCTATCAAACCCCTGCGGGGTACTGCGTTGAAGTAGAATGAGGACCCTAGTTTATAAACCCTATATTTACAACTCTTATTGCATTCTAAGGAATGCTTCAAGCTCGTTTCGTATGAACCGAATACTGAATTAAAATTTAAAACAATCCTGCAAAGCAGTTTTTATTTTTCAGCTACATTCATGTGATTTGGTTTTTGTAACTATACTAATAGCTTTCATTTCCTTAACATCTATCTTTCAGTAACTACATGAAATATATAGATTTGATTTCGCATGATGTGGAATCAATCCTTATAAGAGGCTTATGCGTAGATAGGCACAGATGTGTTCAGAGCAGTTGTCCGACCACTGGAATATCTACAAATCCTCGAAGTCTGGTTTGGGTTGCAGAAATGGGTCTTGGGTGTACAATGAGTCTGCTGGGCAGCAGCACTAAGGAGCCTAACCTGGAACAGGAGGAGGAATAGGGACGTGAAGAGCTGAGTATGGAGGCAGAGTGGGGTCGGAAATGGAATGGACGGCTGGGATGAGGAAAAGGACAGTGAGACTAGAATGAATGTCGTTGGAAGAGGCCTCCAGATTGGGAAAAAAGGTACACGCTTGGGATTCATGGGCTGTGGGCCTCCACGGAGTGGAGGAGGACCCATCCACGCAAACACGACCCATGGCTCTGCACCACCCGTACGTACAATGGCGAAGGGAGAGCTGGGTGGGAGCTGCTCCCTGACCAGCTATAGTTTAAATGGGCTGTGGGTGAAAGTAAGCGAGGGAAAGTGGGCATCTTCCTTGCAATGGGGGACAAGGGGAGGCAGAAGTACCCCGTGGCGCGTGGAAGGGTTCACATAGTGTATCCCCCCGCCCAAGCCCACCGAGGTCACAGCCCCCCAGTTCCTACGAATTCCCCCCCTTCCCTTTTCGTCCACAGCCTTTGAGCAGCGTTGCCGGTTTATAGATTGTGTCGCTAGACTTTCACTTTACTTCATCATCACCCACGGCTGGTTTTGCGCAGCGGATTCGTTTTTTGTCTATAATCAAGAGCCAGGAAATATTGGCCTCCATGCGCGTCAGTGAACAGCTTGCAATGATAGTCACTTGTCTCGCGCGCTTCAGATTACTCAAAACTCAACGAAGGATTTTGAGCGTACCTTATGGTCGGCTTCCGTGGCGGCAGGATTATGATCCGAGGGTCGTCGTTCGATTCGCGCCTGCCTGGCATTTGTTTCACATAGGGAATGGGTGGTCACTGAAGATGATGATGGTCAATTGCGGCCACTGTTTTTAATTCGTATTTCAAATCCAAAGCAGAAGGCCAAAATTTGTTTTTTTTTGGAAAGGTGTTATATAAGTGAATGAAATTACCACTCGTATGGAACTGAGTTGTCCGCTAACATGTACTGGGATTTGCAAGTATTTTCGGAGATTTTTGATGCATTCTTTCCCCATTTCCTAACCCTTTAAACACCGTTCCTCTCTCCCTTATTCGTTATTGATCCCAGCTGGTGCATGCACCCCCTGCTACACACCTTTTTGTTGGATTGCGGGGTAATTATGTAGATGTAAGTAAAAATGCATAAATGCACGTAACCAAGGTTATGAAAACCAGCTCGATTTCTACAGCTACATAATCGTTCTAGCAATACTATATCGAAGGTAGCGCGTATCGAAGGTGACGCGCATCGAAGGTAACGACGACGAACACACGACGAGAGCGTAGTTGTTAGTTCAGTGTGTAGGCCTTCCTCTTCTGAAGAATTAAATATTAAGGAAAATTTCTAAAAATAAATCATAATAGGTACTCATAGCTTTCGGAAAGAAAAAGATAACGGCATCCGTAATTTGCGCAATTTAATTCACACTTCCAAAATTATAAGGAATTAGACAGTGTAAATACTATAACATTGAATTACCGAATCAAAAAAAAAGATTTGATGTAGAACACATCTTTGAAAGTCTAAAGGCAGAGACATCGTCATAGATACAAGTTGGCTCACAGAAGTTGCAGCAGACAGCGAGGTTTTTTCCGAAAAGCCTATCGTTTACAGGGAGGACGAGACTTAATGGGCTAGATGGAGGAATTGTTGGTTAGTTTATAGTATATGTATTTTCATGTGCGTAAGTTGAAAGGATTTTTGCATGAATGTATAAGCCACTGTGAGTATAAGTTTGCATGAATGTGTTGATTTTACAAGTGGTTTTGTTCTCTTTTACGGGTCTACCTAACACCCCCCGCCACACGCCATTGCGGCGGCTTGCGGGGTATTATGTACATGCAGATGAAGAATATTCTTCATTGTAGTTTACTCAGGACTCAGTAGTACTCGTTATAAATTCGAATACAATGGTATTGAAAGTGTTTGGTGTCACACCAAGGAATATAATCATAGAGGTTTATTCATGGCTTATTCTAAAGACTACCCGACTCCAGCATAGATGTTCTCTAGATTTAGATGTTCTCTCAAAACTCGATGACCGAATTTTCAAACCCTTCACCAAGAATAGAAACAGATGTTTCAAAGGAAAACCAGCGAGAAATCACGACTCCAGTCGAAAACTTCTGAACATATTGACCATCCATCATCCTCCAAGCTCCTCGTCTGATTCCGCCATTAATGCTTAATCATCAACATATTTCACGGTCTACATTCTTACTCCTCCCACCATAACACCCATTGCTGTTTCCAATGCCTTATTGGTAAACTCTTAAGCATAAATATTGATGAGAACCGGTGACAGACAGCAACCTTGTCTGACACCCCATCCGATACCTACTTTCCTAAATAATGCTCATTCATTTGTCAATTGATCATTTGTGTTGATTGATGATTAAATGAGTAATGATTACTTCCCATAAAACTGAGACAATGATCTGCTAAATGTTTTGTTCAGACTTAGGTATCTTACAATAGCGACGGTTAAAAATAAGAAGTATTTGAAAATATGCGAAATATGACCGTGGAAAGAATGCTAAAGGAAAAGTGTACAGATAGAGCAGGAAATGAGGAAGTAGTGATGAGGGTAGGAGAGGAAAGGAAACTGCCGAGAGAAATAAAAGACGGACGACATCTTGTTTGGGAACGAAACTGAAATTGATTGCAGAGAAGGGTCGGAGGGGGGGGAATTTGAGTGGAAGAATGATTGGAATGTTGGTTGAGATAAGATATGGCAGAAATTAGAGGCATATGGAAGAAGATGCTCGGTACCAAGTGCGACGAAGGACATCCAGTTGAAAACTGCTGGGAGACAATTCTACTTGAGACAGAGGGATATTGGCTGAAGTCTCGTCAAAACAAATGATTAAATCGCCGACAAGAGGTAATAGCATACTCAACATATTTATAATTAATATCCCAGAGATTATCACGAATGTGGAAATGTGATGGGTGGTGATCACAACGCTATACTAGTTGAAATTAAATTGAAAAATTCGTGAAAATTACCGCTACAAAAGCAAAGAGGATGTCTACTGAATAAAGAGACCTCTACTGAATGGGCTTCAGGAGTAGTTGAGGAGTATATTGCTAATAGCTCTTCAGGCGTGTGGGGGACTTCGCTTTGTTCACCATTATTTTTGGTTTAGACGATTAGAAAGATATTGTTTGGCACATTCATCCGCACAATTCCCCGCAAGCCGTCGAAAGTGAGTTTGGCGGGGGTTGCTAGGGCACTAGCCCTATATTACTACATAAACGCATTTGCAAATCGACTACCGAAGGTTGGTTTGATAGGCGAGGTCAGGGTTCACCTAATGCTAAGCCCAACGACGTGAGATAGTCGCACATCATGGAAGGGTCCAGTTTCTTTCTCTGTGCCACATTTGAAAAATCACTCGGCTCGAGTGAAGCTGAGGGTGCCCTGAGGGGTCCCCGGGAATCGATCCCGGGTCCCCCCCGGTCAGTAGCCCAACGCTTTGTACACTGGACTAGCACTTCTTCTATTAGAATATAAATATATATATATATATATAACTTCTATAAACAAATCGACCACATACGAACGCACATTCTTTCGTACACCATGCAATAGTTTTCCGAAAGTCGTCGTGAGATTTCATTCGAGGCCATGGCAGGGGGAATAAACCAAGACCCCGCTTCCGTTACGCAACGTTGCCTTGTGAGTGCGATCGGAAAATTGTAATTACGTTCAGTAAGTTCACACAATCGGTTGTAATAGACATGGCTTTAGTGTTTCACAGGAAAGGGAAAACGTCAGCACTTGAACAATTGAAGTTACACTATTGTGTTTATGTGATTATGAGCTTCACGGAGGCCATGTGTGTGTGTGTTGGAGTGGAGTTAAGCACTTCGTCAGGATAAACTCGATTTAATTCCAAGGAAAACTGTAAAGCCTCACCTCACTCAGAAATGGGCATTAAGTGGATGGACAACCACTCCACAGCCACATAGTTTTCATCACTGACTACTTCCGTAGTTTTTCGTAGTTAAGTTTCACTCCCGCCTTGATCGCGAATAGCACGAGGAACGAAATAGTCCCAGAATCTATTGATGTCCCAATCTACACTTCTGCGTCGTCTTAACCGAATGGTCCAATCTGTCGATATAACGAGGGAGGGGGCTTTGGCGATTCCTTCGCCGTCTCTGCTAACTCGAGGGTCTGTACGAGTACGTTTCTAGCAGTCTTAGTCTCGCGCCTTCTGCCTTCGTGCTTCGAGGGACTCACATCCTAGTTCCTCTAATAAACGCGGTAGGCTCGCTTTGTTATCGAAACATTTCGTCACAAACCTAGCGGCCATTCTTTTGCACCTTTGATATCTCTCCAGACACCATTAAATTACCACTAAGGAAATAAAAAGGAAAGAATATGAAAAACTTTTACTTTGAGAAAGGCACAGGACACTTGAGTGTTCTTGCGACACCCGAGGTACTTATTACACCCCCAAATTATATTGATAGACACGACCACCTGGAGTGGATAAGAGTGATAATAAACATAAAACCACACACAGATTCAAGTACTCGTTTTTCTCAAACACGATAGTCATTTATAACAACGTCGAACTACGGGAAGAAAAAAATATTGATGTTTAAATATGATCAATTATTGATCATACATCGATTATGTAGGGGCACTCACGAGAACAATAACATTCGTACGGCACAATAGAACACAACAATATAAACCGAGAACACGCAAAAGGAGAGTCACATTTCAGAAAGTTGTACATGCACACGAATGTTTTCTATCCTTGCTGGCATATATTCAAATACACAGATGAACTATTCTCCATGCCCTTACCCTATCAACTGTCGCCTCACTCCCTTGCGGAATATGGGGTAGACGTAGAAATTTCTCCTTCTTTGTGATAAAAATATATTGGTTCGTGTACACCAATAACCAATAGCGATACCTTAATGTAATAACCCTTCCTGAAATAGATATTGTCACCGCCGGTTACATCAGCTAACGATCCAAATACATGCAGAAACACAGCATATTGGATTTTAAAGTCGTTAAACTACGTCAACCCTGCGATCTGCCAGGCGCGGAGTTTTGCACCACTAGCCTATTCCATGCTATTTCCGCAAATTGGCTTTACATTGGTCGTGTTTCCAATTATTCGAGGAACGAAATAGAATTCAAATCTGCCAAGTTCTAAAGTGGTATGTTTATTCTCTCTGAGTAATGTTAAGTACTTTATGGTATCAAAAAACCACATTTGTAAGTGGCAACCAGAATATTACCATGGGTTACGTGGCACGCTGTGTTTCCACGCTAGACATGCACCATCCAAAATAACATTCCTTAAAAGTGGGAGAGAAGTTTTGTGGCCACACAATATGGCATTAATGAGGTTTAATACTTCAGGCATACGTTTAAAGCATCGACTGAAACGGGTGAGGAGGCATCATGGACGCCTTAACTTTACGTCGAAAATGGGAGCGAGGGAATGCAGAAGTGGATGCCGCAGTAGGAAGGGGAAGGAGGAAAAAAGTGCCAAGGAGTGAAGGGCTAAGAGAAGGAATACCAGGAGGACGGGGCAGAATCAGTGGACTACGGTATGGAGAAGACGTGTCTGGTCCGAAAGGAAGAATGATGGGAGGGGGGATGGAGAGGCAGGGTGAAGGGGGGTGGAGATTAAAGGGAGGAGGGTGAGGAGAAGTTAGGAGGCAAGCGCAGCCAACCGATGGAGGGGAATGCGGGCGCCATTTTGTGAGTGTTGGCACCGAAACGACAGTGCTGCCGGAGCGGAGAACACGGAGCGAGGAGAGCATTCAGCCATCCATCCCTCACCCCCGTGAGGAATAGGCCTGACGTGGAGATCTAGCACATGATGGTGCGCCACTGTACTGGGGGGACAGCACCGCTCTTAAAAACATATATTTATCATTCACTGCGATATGCTACCATATACAACTGCTTATAACGTTCATAACTGAGGGAGCCATATGCAGTCTATGGCAGACGGTGTGCTGTCTAGCGGGATATTTTCACGAGTTTTTGAAACTTTGACGACAGTGGCAAACGAAAGAAATGGGTATGACGTATCAACCTAAGGCGTGCACGAATGGATATCAAGCAATTACTAAATGAAGGTATTTATCTCAACTCCCGCTCCTCGCCGACGTCGTGGCGGCTTGCCGTGTATGTAGACGTAAATCTACTTCAGCGTACACAGAATACGCAATTACTAAATGAAGGTACTCAATCTTCCTAGAAATGTAAACTTACAAGAGATGTAGATACACGATTGTCATCTATATTAGGAGTCAAGAATGCCATTCCTGTAATATTTCAGCTCGCACTATACTAAGGGCTTCTGCAATATATACGTATTGCTCGGAATGTAAGAATTTAGACGATTTGTTGCAAAAATGAGAAGATGGTAATTTTGGGAGGAGGAAATACGAGCGCTGCAAACGTCTTTCGTAAATGTGGAATGATCGCAGGTGCAGTCTCTCCCTCTCCATATTCTCGGAGCTCTCAAAGTAACGACCTCGCCGCCGCCGATGAGGAAATCGCCCGAGGCACTGGTTGGTTCTCCTCGCCACCACGAGGACGATAAAATACACCAGCCATGACAAAGCGGGTTTTAGGAGCGCCGAAAAATTATGAATTTTTCAGACCCTTTCGATAAAGCCGTGTATGCCGGCAGCACATTCCTTTTAACACATAACTGATGCACTACCTTCAGCTACGTCACAAAGGAACTGAGGAGAAAAATTAAACCATGTGAGTCAAGGAATGGACTACCCCTCTTGATCGGTGAAATTGGCGGACTGACCAAGACGAGAGGCTAACTTTGAATTTTTCCCACTGCTTATCACATAGCCAAACGAAATTATCAAAATACATTAAATGTCTCAAATTCCGATATTTTCTAAAAAGCATCGACTGCCAAGCAATGACCTGGCAGAGGTGCACCAAAAACATACATCGAGATCTACTCAATACCCTGCAAGCCGCCGCTAGGGCGTGTGGCGGGAGGTGTTAGGACACCACCCTTAAAAGAGACATGAACATGAAAAACCAACAAATTAATGCAAATCTACACCCCACAGAAGCGAATCCGATATTCTTGCGAAAACCTTGTCAACTTAATAGTAGTAGTTTTGAGGGGAGGCGACCGACAGCTAAGGTCATTTGCGCCATAGGGGATGGATAGGAAAGGATGAAGGGTGGAGAGAAACCCGGCGTCGGCATTAGCCTACTCTTTACGAAAGGCGCCAAGGGGTCCGCAGTTTAACGTCCCATCCGACGGACGGCGTACTCACTCAAAGTGCCCTCCACAAAGCACCTCAAGTAGGGATCGAGATACCTCTGAAAAATATTCAACACCGCCGGGATTTGAACCCGCGCCCTCACGGTGGGAAGCCAGTACGTTAGCCCCCGCACCATCTCGATCCCCCTTGTCAACTTAAACGCAAGCAAATACATATAATGTCAACTAACATACACCAGCAACTACGACTATACCTTATGTCTACGCAACGTTTAATTATGTTCTGACCGGTAAATCTAATGCCTTTAATATTTCTATACTGACTTTGGTTTCTTAATATTACGATTCCTGATTGCTCGGGTAAATAACGAGTATTTGTATCTATCTGGACTGCAGTCTATCTCCCTTATCTTATCTTTGTGGTCTGATCTACCTAAATAGTGTGGAGCCATAGTAATTCTTTTAGTGAAGCGAAAATATAATAAGAAAACTCAGGATGCGTCGTGGTTAACTTATATGCACAATAACTGATTCAAATCTATCGCTCTAACAAGTCACTTCAAAAAGTAATACAACACTATATACGTAAACCAACGACTAGTAACGATTGGACCCTCCTTGGGTAATGTGGCCAGGGAATTTACACAACGTGACACTAGGATCAAATGCTACGTTAGTCTATTAAAACTCGAATTTACAGGACACTTTTGAGGATTTGAAGGGTAGGATGATGATGAAAATGACATATCCAGGTCAGGATTTTTTAACTAAAATGTTACATACTCTCATGTCACGGTACTAGACGACGATGTGCTATCATTTCAGCCCGCCACGGTGGCGGCTGGGTAACGTTAGTGGTCGCGGGTTAGATTCCCGCCTAGGGCTATGGTGCCCATAATTGTCTTCTGCTTTATGTTCACGTTTTAGATAGAAGAATGGACAATGTGGTCTCAAGCCTGCCCCGATAAAAGACGATAAATAAATAGTTCGGTACAAAATAGGGTTCGGATTCAAACGTTAAAGCATCATGCACTGTTATGTACTTCCTGAAAGATAAAAACACGAGTAGCTATCCTCGACTTACATATTCAGAGGTGTTTTACGTTTTAGATCATAAAATATACCCGAGTGTCACCCATCGCTTAAGATTTGACATGTGGGAAACACACACATGGGTATTTCCCTCACGTAAGACATGCAGCATTAATCGAACGTCTAGTTGGAAAATTTAGCGATGAAAAAGTGAAGGAGAGGTGCAGTTTTTACTACAGCACCCTGAAAAACCACTGCTACAGAGCGTGGTTGGGGGTTGGCGAGACAGCAGTATGCGGCGAGAATTTGAGATAATCCATTTCAAAAAACATTATAGATTACAAAATTGAAAAAGGTACAGATAAGGGCCGCTAGATTCTTGAAAAATTCGTGCGTATGAATAAAAAGCGGCCACACTGCTGAACGGATCTACATCTATTCATTACATCTACATAGTACCCCGCAAGGGCGTGTGGTGGAGGGTGTTCGGTCACTATCCGTAAAAGGGAATAAAACCACATGAAAAATGAACACATTCATACAAACCTATGCCCACAATGGCGTATTCATTCATGTAAAAATCATTTCCCCTTACACGCATGCGAAATCCAACATTACCCCGCGACCCGTCGCAAGGAAGCGTCGAAAGGGTTGTTTAGTTACCAACCATACCACATATACTCTAATCCTCATTTGACCTCATTATTGTTCTGTTCATCTGTTTTTAAGTTTTCTTTTTGAATCCCTCGTCCCTCAAGGTGGGGGGAAACTCCTGCTACCTGCAACGTAGGGTTGCATTCCCTGCCTGTAACAGTCTCCTTGGGGGGTAGAGTGTTTTGTGTTGCATGTTCATGTGGTGGTGGAGTTTCGCATTCTTGCTTGTTGTGTCCTGGCTCACGTGCTGTTGGATGGCTTTCGTGCTGCATCCTGGGGTGCAGTTGTTTGGTGGTTTATGTTATATGTGTTTGCATGAGCTTTGGATGAAGGGATTTTTGCATGCGTGTGTGCGCTGCTGTGGGTGTAATTTTACATGTTGTTTTGTATGTGGTATTGTTCCTTTTTACGGTTGGTGACCTGACACCCACCGCCACACGCCCTTGCGGAAGCTTGCGGGGTATTATGTAGATGTAGAAGTGACGAAAAGGTCAAAGAGAAATGCTATCTTTCTCTGGTTAGGCATCAGTTAGAATATGCTGCAAGTATACGAGATCCTCACGAAGTTGGATTGATTGCCGAATTGGATCGCGTGCAGCTTAGGAGCAAGATTTGTAAAAGGTTTTTATGCTAAACTTAGAAGCGTATCCAAATATTAGAGCAGCTAGTCTAGGAATTACTCACGGAGCGAAGGTTTAATAAAAGATTGGAGCTCTTGCATAAATTGGAGGGTCTCTTTAGCAGTGATGTTGAAAATGTATTATTAATCCCATCGTACTACGGTAGGAGAGATCATGTCAATAAAATTAGAGAGACTAAGAGTAGAACAGACAGAATAAAGATGCCATTTTTTCCACAAACGATAGGGGATCATAATAACATTGTTCGACCGCGGCTCGGGTAAAATTATTCTGGTGTATATTCACCACCTGCCACACACCCTAAAGGTGGCTCGCAGGGTATATACATAAATACATAAAACAATGCCGGTAGTGACCTCACACCTAATGCCACACGTCCCTACAACGGCTTGCGGGATAGTTCACATGTGTAGCATACATTTCATACAACGAAGGGATGTTCTTTACCTTTCAGATGAATAAAAGGTTATTCAGCATCAATATCATATCAAGTGTAACTAATTCAAAATCACGAGAAAAACACAATAACCAGTACTCATGGATCGAAAGGTAATCTCGACATCTTACTAAATAATTATTCAAGTTTTTTTTTATTTTGAAAAACATTCAATTGGATCTTGTCTCGAAAAAATTTCGGACGTCTGGATCATGAAATAGTTTATTAACTATAGAGCCATCACTACGATTGGCCGTAGGAAAGAGGGATTCGAGCTCCAGTTGCTTCGGCAACTCAAGTTCTCATCGGTCGCCTCTCGCGGCCCGCAACTCCCAGGCCTCCCTCCTCTCCTCTGCCTGCCTACTTCTAAATCGTCCTCCAAACCTCCTACACAGCCCTCCCCCACACACTCCACTGCCCACTCCACTTCTATACCTCCTCCTCACCATCGAAGAGAGCGGTTCCCTCCGCCTCCTGCTCACCCCTCCCCCGGTGTATTTGTATGGGAAAGTTGACAAGGCAGGTTCGGGTAAAGCAGCAGAGCACAGCGAGAGAGGCAGCGTTGCCATCATCCCCGTTTCCTCCATGCACACCCCACTCCAAGGACCCCTGGCCCTCTCGCCAATCCCCCTACTCCTTTACATCTGGCACCATCGTTCGACCGCACGGTTGCCACGTCGGGCGGGAGAGTTTCCTCCCGCCAGAAGAGGGCCGCCGTTCCGACGTTGCCGCTGGTTGCGTGCTCCCGCCCCGCACCCTCCGGCCTCGACTACCCACCTCCTCAGATCACCAAGACCCTCCCCCCTTTTCCTCCACCCCCCCCCCCGTCCTCTCGTCCCTCGCACCCAGAGATACCGCGTCAACAGGAACAAAGACCGGTTTGGTCAGGTCGGAATGAAATAGAAGGGATGCGGGAGAGAGAAAGAGAGATGGAAGAGAGAGAGAAGAGAGGAGAATAAGGAGACTTGAAAAAAGGGGTTGGGAGGGATCTTCGTGTCTTTTCGGGAATGGTAAGAAAGGATGGATTCAAGGCGGCCTGTAGGTGAGGGACGAACACATGCTCCCAAAAGGGAGACTGGACAACGGAGAGAGAGAGAAGGAAGATGGACGCCCTGGTGCGGGGGGGCGAGTTCACGTGTGTCCGCAGCCCCGTTTTGAGGTCGAGGGCCCTGAAGGAGGAGACTGGGGGCCGCTCTAAGGGATTGACCGGACTCGAATGAGAGTGGGGGAGAGGTGGGCCTAGGGATTTTCCTAAGATAAGTGATGGATGGAGCTTCTTGGACGATGAGCTCAAAGGAAAATTGTGGGGCCCCGCAAGCCCGGACATCCATCCAAGGGAGCCGTGGGGTCGGGGGGGTCTGCAGCACCAATGCGACCGAGAAGCCTGCATTTTTTTGCGAAACAAAATAGCACAATCATCAGTTTCCGAATGAAATAATTACCGCCTAATGGTTAGTAAACGCATATTTCACGAAATAAGATAAAAGATGGTAGGTACTCCTTTTCTTCGTATCTTTCTCCATTATATCTAAACGAAATATGCGAGGAAATGGAAAATGGATACTTTTCATATTCTTACAACGATCGACATTCAAAGTTTCCAATTCAGCATGGTGAATGCAATGGAACTTAATAAATAGTCCGTTGAAACGAGGAGTCGAGGATGATTTTCTTCGATAAAAAAATGCTAGTAGCTAAATGGACAGATGTGCCAACCCAAATGTAGTCCTGCGAGAGTCGCGTTTTGTACCGATTTCCTTGACATATGTGGATAGATCACTGACATGTTTAAGTGTTCATTATTTCCCTAACGACAGAATCATTTCAAAAGAAAACCTTAGCCCTCCAACATTCCTAAATGAAAAGGAAAACATTAAGACTTACTCGAGTACACTAATATTCTGCCTAAATATTGTTGTTCAGGACACCCCAAAGAAGAGTTTTCCGATCTAGTAATGTTATGCTCGTATATTTAATTTGCTGCTTAACCTTATAACGATGTACAATAAACGTTTATAAACGTAACTCACATGACACAGATAGGTATATAAGCACGTGTACGTGTGTTTCTTGAACGTGTAATTATAAGCCGATTTAGAAAAACAATATTGATGTTTGATGTAAAATCGCCCCTTGTAATGGACTGCAGAGCACCACCTAGATGTAGATTTCTACAAGTGCATGATAGGGCCTAGTACCCTAATACATCCTACCATAAATCCTTGCGGCCGGGTGCAGGGTATTGTGTGCATGTACTTCAGGACAAACAAATAATCTTTTCAGCTCAAATTTTACTAAACGAGTCTTGCGTCATCAATTGAAAACCAAACTGAAAGGAATGGTATACAACATCAATCATTCAAATTAACAACGGCTGGTGAACTACAACATTCTTCAACAAAATGCCGTGGATGTTTGCAGGGTAAGATGTAGAATTCATTATTACTTAGACATATATTGCTAAATGGGTTGTGCTCAACCGATAGAGATGTAACTTCGGGCGTCCCCCAGGGAAGTGTAATAGGGCCTCTTCTGTTCTTAATATACATAAATGACTTAAGCACACACGTTAGTAGCAATCTAAGGTTATTTGCTGACGACACGGTGATATACAGGGAAATAAGGAGCCAACTAGATCGCGAGCTACTCTCTAGAGACTTAGACAATATCTCGGAATGGTGCAATAAATGGGGATTAACACTTAATATAGATAAATGTGCAGTTTTGAAATTTTGGAATAAAGGAAGCGAGGAACGGGATATAAACTACAAAATAGAGGGTTCAGTATTGACTACGGCAAATCAAGTTAAATATTTGGGGGTTGTTCTAACACCACGCCTTTCATGGGGAGCACATATCAGGACAATATGCGGATCAGCTTTAAAGAAACTTGGCTTCATAAAACGGGTGGTGGGGAAATGTAATGAAAAAGTTAAAGAGAGGTGTTATTTTGCTCTAGTTAGACCTCATTTGGAATATGCCGCAAGTATTTGGGATCCGTGGGAGAAAATTTGGCAAAAAGAATTAGATAAAGTCCAGAGAAAATCCGCTAGATTCGTTAAAAATTGTTATGATAAAAACACAAGTGTAACAGGTCTCTTAGGGGATTTAGGCTGGGAACCACTTGAAGTGCGGAGAGAACAAGCGAGGCTTAGACTTTTAGAAAGGTTCAGAACAAACGAGTTTAAATATGACACTGAAGGAATTACACTTCATACACATAAATTGGCCCCACACTACTTAGGTAGATCAGACCACAAAGATAAACTAAGGGAGATAGTTTCCAAGACAGATAGGTACAAATACTCATTCTTTCCCCGAACAATCAGTAATCATAATAGCAAGAAACCGAAGTCACTTTAGAAATATTAAAAACGTTGAATTTACAAGTCTGAACAAAATTAAACACTATAGAGATGTTAGGTATACTTTCAGGTGCATGTGTATGTTAGTTGGTAGTTTGAGTGTTTGCATGTGTGTGGGGTGTAAGTGTTCATGCATGAATGTATGCCATGTTTTTTTTATGTATATGATTTTGTCGTTATTGCATGCGGTTTTTTTTTCTTTTTCTTTTCTAAATTATGGGTGGTGTCCTAGCACCCCCCGCCACACGCCCTTGCGGTGGCTTGCGGGGTATTAAGTAGATGTAGAAATGTCCGCCTTTAAACTGTCTCTGACTGCCGATTACCCTCGTGAGACGAAAAGACAGACTTCGCTTTATTTCCTATCAGACTGCAAACATTTGGAGCAGAAATAGCTCCACTTGGCATTTAGATACTTTAATGCAAAAATAATTTCCCTTAATTGAATTATTTGATATTTCGATTGACAGCTTAAGGACACTTAATTTTGATGTTTTTGAGACGATGTTGAATTATTCCCTTCCACAAACTCTAGCTGTGGCTTTCAGGGTAAATCTACTACACGTACATGACAGTCAGAAAGCCATCGCTAGGGTGTGTGGAAGGGTGTAATTCAGTACGAGGTATACAACATCAAAAATGTATGTTGTCTCAACTGTTAGTTGGCCAAATTTATGTCATATTATCCCAAGAAAGGAGATACGTAAAGGTACTGCGGTATCTAAGAGTGGACTATATGCTTCTAAGCATGACAGACGAGCTGTAAGTAATGAGAACGACAGTAAAAATGAAGATTCGATGAAATAATAACAGCATATTAGGCTACTCGGCATGAAAACATAGTTTTCCACTTTTACATGCCCAAAGGAAAGAACTTACATCTGAATCTGCGCAATACCTCGCAAGTCGCAGAATAGACTTGAGGGAGAGGATGTTACGAGTCTCCTACGTATAAATATGCATTTATAAATAATTATAAACTTTCATTTCATATAATCTATTACTATATGTATATCATACAACATAAACTATATACATAATTAAGTATTGGTGTGTTCGAGATAAGTTTTGAATTTTGCCTTTTGAGTTAAGAAAGTAGGAGCGGTTACGTTTAATTTTGTTGTGATTCTGTATTGTACGAAGGAAGGACAACGACTTGGATTCGTCCGTGACGTGGTCTTCCAAAGGCAGCCTTGCCTGCTTTATTGGTGGATCGAGAAGCTTCCAACCTAATTCCTTCGTTTCTTCCGTATTCCTTCTCCTAACAATTTTGAACGTATCTCACGGATTTTCTATACTTTGCCCGTACTCCTTAATTCACGCATTCCCCCGTGCATCCCAAATGTGTACCGTGTTCACTTAAGGCCTAACTGAATTTGCATTTCGGTTTCTCTTTTCATTTTCTGATGAAACAATCTCTTTAAGGATGACCCGCATATTTTTCTGACGTGCGATCCCCATGAAAGGTTTGAAGTAACATCAAAGTACATGCTCTGTACTTCTAATTTGTGACCCACAACTTCATATGTTAACTATTCTTCCACGTTTAATTAGTCATATTCATCACAAAACTCATGTTTATCTCTGCACTAAATCGCTAAGCCATCCCACCATCTGCTGGGGTCCTTATTTCTATGTTGCTCAAAGTACCTTCAGCAAATTAATTGAAGTAATAAAAAATAATGACCAGGAAATGGTCATGGATTTAAACCAATGTTTTCGCATGCATATCGCATCAAAAAGGGAATTTTTCAGCTCATTGATATTCGGAAAACGTGAGTCCGACTCCATCCGGATTGGCTACCACCGGTTCGAACAATGAAATCCCCATTGTCATGTGTGTGACTTACCGTTGTCGACAAATACAATTGAAATATAGGCAGACGGTTCAACAATCCGTAATCTAAGAAGTTGATAGATAAACTAAAATTGATAGGGAACAGATAAGATCCGATGGCATATACACCGTCGTTATTGGTTACATAACTCGAACATGATAACACAGACAAGGACACTTTCCTAAGAAATCGAATTCTGCCACGTGGCAAACACACTACTGAAAGAGTGTACATCATCATAAACCTTCCAGCCGTCACGGGGGTTTGTGGCAGAGGGTGTTAGGTCTCCCAGTTATTGGAGGTTTTAGTGATTCCTGACAAATGGCATTGGACAAGTTGAAATTGAAGTACATCGTGTTTCCTAGTCCTTGGTCTCGAATTATTTCGGAGAAAAATTACTCCTCATATCGATTGGTTCGACAGTACATTTTCCTAACCTCTCTCACCGAGGTCTATCGATGGATTCCCACTCTAAAATGAATCCGCGTCAGCCTGGGTTGGGTGCCAGTGTGTCCCAACTCAGTAGTTATTCAATAATTATGAGACAATTTCTGTCCGTTAACAAGGATTCTTGGCTAAAGGGCATCTTTTCTTTGCATTATTTTTTATTTCTAAATTTAAGTTCCGCCAAAGGTCGCCTCGATAAAGCATGCAAATGTGAAGAAACGACGAGCTCGTTTGTCTCATCCACACAGACTCCTATTCATACTGAATGATTGAAATGGCGAAATTCACAGTATTCAACCCGAAAACTGGTTTGCTAGGTGAAAATAGAGTTCACCAACTATTAGGCTATCCACACATTAAAAAATCAGAATTTCTATCAAAGGCACAAATAGTTGAAAAGTAATGCACATCAAAATCAACTGTACAGAGTAATTTTAGATTATCCATTATAACCCCCCCCCCCCCGTTGAACGCCAAAGCGGTGTCCTACAGGGATGCTATGCAGATGTAAATAAGTCGGCAACAGTCTTGAAAGATACGCATCGTAAAATTACAGTTAACACTTTGGCGGGGGGGGGGGGAAATAAGTTCTTTAATTCTTGCTTTACAGCAAACGAATTCCAATTCGAAAGAACCAATTCTTCACGAGTTTATTGAGAACAAAGAAGCTTTTAGATGATCGGTGACAATTTTTTCCTGACGTGTGCGTTAAGTGGTGAATTCAGACCGTCAGTTCAGTGTGCGCATGATCGCAGATCGTATTGGTATCGATAAGATGAGATGACACTCCATAACCACTGAAAACTTGGCGATGCGAAAGATCTGTGCTGAACTAGTCCCAAAGGTCTTAACGAACGACCAAGAGTCGAGAGTCTGCTTGGGAAGATCTTGTGCAACGACATCGCGACGATTTCCCAACCCCCTTACACTCCCGACCTGACACCAGTAGACTATTTCCTATTCCCAAAAGTGAAGCCCTACCTCAAGGGACATCGCCATAGAAGCTTGCACGCGTACCCTTGAGGACCTTCCGAATCCGCCTAACAGGGGGCCATCGAGTCGTGGAAAAGCAGCTGGACTAAGTGTGTCGACGCTCGAGGGATGTAATTCGAAGAATTTCAAGGCGTTGCAGCAATATCTGAAATAAATCTAATTTTCCGATACATTTTATTCAAACCATGCATATTTCCCGGAATTCTTCGCGAAAGAAAGACCTTTTTTAAGTTTCCTCGCTCTTTTTCTGGCGACATCAATTATCCCATTTCGTCAATCCCTACACTTCGCCATATGGACGCCTCATTTATAAACATATGCGACGTGCATGCTCTAACCATAAGCCACATCACTTGGGAATGGGTCGAGGGAGGACATTGAAAAAAAACAAGTAGAACAGGTCACGGGAAGAGAGAAGGCCATGCATGCATCTTGGTCATTTTAGACGAAACTATGCTATTGAGTGACTTTCCCGGGATTGACGTTCAGTTCTCGAGTGTCCTAAGTGACCCCGAAGTTTTGTCAAAACTAGGCGGTACATTTATCCACTCAACGACTTCAATGAAGAATTTCGAAGTCCTTGGGGGTGCACCGCGACACCTACTACTCGAATTATGAGGCGGAAAAGCGGTTGGCAGGGAAACGCACTTATAAATTATGAGAAATATTTCTGTAGATTAAAAGTTAATCAATTTTACGTATAAGGTAATTATGGAACTTGGGCAGGATGAAAATGACTCCATGATCAAGAATTGGGTCTTGAAAAATTTTCCATGGCAGCAATCGAATAACGGTAATACTTGCGTAATGTCATATTAGATTACCGAACCTAGTGCAACGTAGTGTTACACTGGGCCGTATTTGACCATAAGCATTTCAATAGCATACGTCTATCTTTTTAAACATCGACTAATAATATATCCGATATTAATACCTCATTAAAAATAAATGACAGGAACACCAATTGCAACAAACAGTCCATATAATCTCGTTCTAAACAACAAAAATAGTTTATTTCGAAAATGAGAAACTTACAATTAGGAATCCAAGTTTTGTTTTGGAGACAATAGTCGACTTTTTTCTTTTGCGAGACATGGAATTATATTGAGGTATCCTAAAAATGTGTTGCCTAAGTTATTTTTTCCAGCAATACGGTACGCCCAAATAATACATTTCCCAATATTTTTCATTTGATGTTATTCACACTCCCATTGTTTTTTTCTGCCAATCGGCCCATTGCCTTTAGCAGCAACATAAACCGTCAGTGATATTCTGTCATAATTTTCATAAAATGTCGGTAGAATGATGCTATCGGTTACTTTTTAAAAGAATGCATTTAGAAATATGACCTTCTTAAAAGTAGGCCCCGACTCATCTATCACGAAAATTATTCCATATTATCTACACGCCCATGACGAGACCATGTGCATCGTTTCTATACATTGGCCTTCTGTTGAACGAGAGCCATAAATTCTGTTGTTGAAAGCAAGATACAATTATCCGGCGTTTTTCAGTACAACACATATGGGTATGCAAGCAAAGACTAGGGTAGCGTATGCCCTATGCGAGCATATGAACTGGTAATACATTACTTGTTTAAAATTACGTTTTGTA
This sequence comes from Hetaerina americana, assembly GCF_022747635.1. NCBI lineage: Eukaryota > Metazoa > Arthropoda > Insecta > Odonata > Calopterygidae > Hetaerina > Hetaerina americana. The sequence goes on from NW_027287095.1 coordinate 9,474,803, forward strand.
AATATTAGCTTCTACTTAGATTAACTACAACTTCAGAAATATAGCACATAAAGAAATGATACATGGTTACTCCATTTCAATCACCTATAAGAAGTGCAATTTGGAAGGTAGCTATGAATTTAAAATTAGTTGTTAGGAACTCCCAACCAATGGAATGACGCATTCATTTTTTACTACACACTGAATGTATAATGTATAATTGCATTTTGCATTAAAAAAGTAATTTTCCTTCCAAGTTGGCTGTTACCAAATCCCGTTTAAGTGAAACAAGCCGTGCGTTTAGCATTAATGGCGTTTGCTCCATTTAAAACTTTGCTTCAAATTTCTTAAAACATCATACTCAGCCAATGAATAAAAAAAACGTTTTCGCAGACGCCGCAGAAATGCCATTTTCCCAGCATAAATAAGATTTCAAATCTGAAAGAAAAAATAATTTTCTCGTTCATGACTTTGGATCAACAAAGTAATTCTGTGAGTTTCCTCAATGTGGAGTTTCTTACACTGATCGCATAGTCATTTCGATATAGAGAGAAAGAATACTAAGATAACAATGTTTTAATCAGAGAGGGTACCACCTCATACACAAAAAACAAGAAAATGGGATTAAAACCAGGTGAAAGAACTGCTACAATTTCGAATAAACTATCAAGTTACGTTTTGCCCGAATAAATTCGAGGAATTGACGAAGAAACAAATCCTATTTGCCGAAAAAATCGTGTGCCAAATAAAAACAAGCACGAGGAATGATATAGGAATCGGCTATCCAAAAACGACGACGGGGGATGCCAAAAAGGTCAATGATGTAAAGAATTTGTGCAAGTACAAGAGGGATATTATTATCACGAAAGTAGCAGGATCGTTTTGCTGCAAAGGAAGTTAAAAGAAATTTTAAAGGAATCTTTTATTTCGACAGGGGATTCTAAATAAAAGAAAGGACGACTCTCTTCCTCAACTTTATTTACAAGGAATTCAAAATTCGATCTCCTCTCTGTCGAGTAATTGAGGATATAACTCAGAAGGCAAAACTCACGTCTAAATTGGATTTCTGTTGAACGTCAAAGAAAGAATTTCCACTAATAACTACGGCACATTCCATTGCAGGGAAACATCGATCACATTTGACACACAATTGAGTCCTTAGCGTTAAAAAGTTCAATTGCACATTTATTCCGTGTGTCTATTCATAGCGAAAAAGAAAAATGGGTCAGTAATAAAGTAAAACTGATGAAGAACTACTAAAAATTCATTGACGAATGCCGTTTATCTGCTGGAGAGGTTTGGTTGGAACCCGGTTACTATAACAATTTTGAAAAGAAGGAGACAATTCTTAAAAATAAAAATCATAAAAAATCTCATGATAATCAGAAAAGGAGAAGTGCAATTATAAAGAACCCTAGCGAATGTAAGTGATGAAAATTAGAAAAAAACCACTAAATCGTTCGGATAGTATAAGAGAAAGAGACAGTCCGGACAGATTTCTGTCAGTCATTCTTTCCTTGTTCAACTCACGATCGCAAATATATCCTAATTTAAAAAATAAAAAAATAACTAAACCTTAATTCTACTTTTTTCATTAGAAAATTTTAATCCGAAAGCTCTGATCGCTTACAATTGCATTCACGTCTAATCAATGAAGGTTGGTGTCATACCATATTCCCGCTAGGCGACTTGGTGGGCATGATGCAACTGCAGTAATCTGTTCGACGTATGTATCGACGCGCAAAAGACTTATGAGCAAAGAACATAGGTCTCGTTTCCCCATAAACTTTATTCTTGGAAGGACTTCAGCAAAATGGCACTTAATTTAGACATGTAGCCAGCCATCCAGGAAGTCTTTTTCGCAACCAAGTTTCGCTACCGATCACGGGTCGCTCGGTTATTTTACTAAATAGCAAACATTTCGAACAAATATTGCGAGGTTAAAAATAAGTAGAAGTGGAAATGACACCGCTGGTTTATTCGAGTTGAGTTATATAATAGTTTCCTCACTGTAACAAGTTTAGAATTTCAGCGTAGCAGGAAGTTAAGGTAACATTTATTGCCTTTGGAAGATAGAAATTAGTTCCTGGAAAGCTCATAAATAATGGTTCCATAACATAACAACAATGGTAGATGCGTGAATGGTTACCCAAATTCCATAATGCATTTTCCACTGTACATTACAGAATAGATATCATGATAATTGTGAAAGGTGGAAAATTATACGAAGCAACATGACGATAATACCACTATACCTACATGATGTTAAACGCTGCTGTTTTATTTTCAATTATGTTATCGTACCATTCCAACGCGAAAAAGTCACCGTTACTTTATAAACAACAAATTTGGTTAGCACCACATATGCATACTAAATCGTGTACAAAACCACACTAAATAGCCTCAAACATTGGTATTTTCTTGAGAAATTGTTTTCAGTATCCAGCACTCGTACTGCTATTAGCGATAATAATTTATTAACCTAAACATCTTTGAAAATCAAATTTACACCTGCCAACTTTTCAAAATCATCCAGATTCATTAATTTCCTTATATTTATTCTTCAAAAGTAAAATTCATCAGCGGTATTCCGTTCATTGTGCATAAGTAAGAGTAACTTCCGTAAAACTACCGTCTTGTCTTGATTTTTAAGCTATTTCTCTCAAATTAAGCTTTGGCAAATGAATAAGGTAACGCAGCGAAATAAATAATCGAACCATTTAAGCAAGTCGCAATCATCTGGTCAATATTTGTGTGCTATAAACAACACTGGCAAAATATTTACTTACACACTTACGTCACATATATTCTGAAGCTGTGCCGCAGAACCGACCATAAGGGCGACTTATATTAGCGGTGGGATGTGAAGCAGTATAATACCAAAAGCCACTATCTTCTTCTGAATGTTCTTCATATACCAGTGGTCAATCCAATATACTACCTTGATCAAAAGGTTCCCGGAATAACCACCGCGTGGCGCTCCCATCGTTCCGATTTGAGTTCTGTTTTTTTTGTTAAATTGGTACATCTGTTGTTGATATTCCCTTTAAATCTTAGTGTCATAACTTGACATTTGCAAAAGTTACGTAGCCAAGAGTACATCTATCTCTGTGTGTGTTGGCGATTTTTTACAATTGCAGAAATGGATTTAAATTTGCAACAACGAACTTGTATTAAATTTTGCGTAAAAAACGGATTTAGTGGCGCACGGACGTTGGAAATGTTGGAAAAGTGTTTCGGCAACGATTCTCTAAAAAAAACGGTCGTTTACCAGTGGCACGAGCGGTTCAGAAGTGGTCGTGAGTCAATCGAAGATGATGAACGCAGTGGCAGACCATCGACATCGAAAGTCGGTGAAAAAATTGATAAAGTAAAAGAAATGTTGGTCAATAACCGCAAATTAACCATCAGAGAAATAGCGGAGGACTTGAACATTGCCTATGGATCCGCCCAAGACATTGTGGTTAATGATTTGGGTTTCCGTCGTGTAGCAGCAAAGTTGGTGCCAAAATACCTCAATTTCATGCAAAAAAGAGACCGTGTTGACGTCGCAAAAGACATGATTTGCGAGGCTGAATCCGATCCCACATTCATCAAAAGGATCATTACTGGAGACGAGACGTGGGTTTATGAGTACGACACGCAATCCAGACATCAGGCAAGTGAATGGCGTTCACCAAATGAGCCGAGACCAAAAAAAACCACGTCGTTTTCAGTCAAAAAAGAAGGCAATGCTGACGGTTTTCATGGATTACAACGGTGTAGTGCATCATGAATTTTTGCCAGAAGGCCAGACAGTAAACAAAGAGTATTATTTGGGCGTTATGAGACGTTTGCGTGAAGCAATTCGCCGAAAGAGACCAGAAATGTGGGCAGAAAACTCGTGGATTTTGCACCATGATAACGCACCGTCGCACAGTGCTATCATTATTCGTAATTTTTTGACGAAAAATGCAACAAATACCATCCAACAGCCACCGAATTCACCTGATTTGGCTCCCTGTGACTTCTTTCTGTTCAATCGAGTTAAAAAACCATTACGGGGAACGCGTTTTAGCAGCCGAGAGGAAGTAATGGAAAAATCGCAGGAAGCACTGATGGACATACCGAAAACCGACCGTAACTTTTGCAAATGTCAAGTTATGACACTAAGATTTAAAGGGAATATCAACAACAGATGTACCAATTTAACAAAAAAAAACAGAACTCAAATCGGAACGATGGGAGCGCCACACGGTGGTTATTCCGGGAACCTTTTGATCAAGGTAGTATTACTACATTTCGGTGAAAAATCGACCTAACTAAAGAAAATTTTTCAATTAAAACGAAGTGATTTCCCGCAAAACATTTTCCCCCGATTATGAGAGAAAAATTAACAATTAAATTTCAATGACCAATACTTAATGGTATTAATTACAATATCAATACAGTGGGAGGTTCCTCGAAGAAGATTTCTACTAATTTTCTCAAGTGTAGGTATTATCTGACCTGATTATTGATTGCAGGAACTCTAGCAAATACTAGTCGGAATAATATGCCATCAAAGATTTGGGGATTATATTAGTTCTCATTTAGCCTTCCGTTCTTACTTTCACAAACAGATATTAGCTAATGTCAATTATAAACTCTCCAATGGAATTAACTACTGCTACGGAACGTTTGAATCAGAAAAATTAGGGCCGGAAGCTTCAAACCCATAGGGCTGTTAGGTCACATTAAACGACTAATTTTCACAAAAATGCGTTCAATGATAACCTAAAACACCGGGAAAACTCTGCATATGACTGAGGTTAAAGATTAGAAACGAAATACGGCAATAGTCTCAAACTCGATTTGCCAAAGGTTCGAATGATAAAAAAAACGATTATTTCTTCAAATTGCATACGTGGAATACCTGTGAACCGCTTGCCTTGCCTTAGTTTCAACAAAAAAGAGCTTTGTGTGAATCGGACGGAGCAAATGTAGAAACAGTGCAGTATTTACGTCGGCCAACCGTGATTAACTTAGATCCCGGGGAGAAATTAAGTTTATCAACGCAAACTAAAAGTTAAATCAGCCAAAAAATCTAGCGATGAATTGGAAATGCAACGCACAAACGGGTGCTTGCAATTTAACGATCACGGACGATGAAATGCACACTGTACTAATGCTACAACGTGCAGCTAATCGCGTTATTTTATGGTGACACCGTGGTGTCACCATACCTACACACTTAATACATGTAACTCCAAGAGTCTACGCTTCACTTGGTTTTCCCTAACATTTTCACACTCAAAAGACGGCATTAACAACGCCTAATGTCATTTCATGAAGGGACAACCAGTGAAAATTTCATCGCAAGCAAAGCTGGCGTCTGATTCAAACCGTATTATTGACTTCCATCACCTCAGCACATTGAATACATTCCGTTCCTAGAACTTATGTTGTACCTGGTGTACGAACGTGGAGTAGAATAAAATATGCTATACAACATTCTGAAACCAATTTCGATTTATATCTGAAGAGGATTTTGATGATTCCACACGAATTCTTGAAAATCTCATTTCACCGACGAGACTGAAACGTGGACGACAAGTCGAAAAAAGGGCACTCGTTACATTTCAGTGCCTTTGCATCGCAGTTTTTACACCACCGCCATCCGTACCTATGGTACAGGCAATTGTAATCGATTTATACCTGATATCATTACACTTTCGCTAATGGAAATAAAATTTGAACAAGCCACGATAAAATTGTTCTCTTAAAATGGTCTACCCGGGAAAATATCCTTTATCTTCCACTACAACGCATACCCAAGCAAAATTTCACGGCAGAAAGGGTGACTGCCGCAACTCGTGAACTGACGACATCGAAATTTAATAAATGTCCACTCGCCAAATCGAGGAGTATTGCCTCAACTGCCTCTTTCAAATTATATTCTATCGAATGCGTTTGCTCATACACATTATAACGGCGAAGGTACATCCTCCGAAGAGAAGGAATGAATGCAGTAATAACTACTCACATAGATGGGAATACGCATTTCCGTAATTTTATGTTTTTCCCGAATGTCATCCCAGAAACAAATTATCATTTGCAAGTTTTTCTCCGGACGTTATTCGTCTTTAGTCAAGGCAACGTATCACATCAACAGGGCCTTCCGTAAATGGTGCCGAAAGAAGAATTATAACTAAACACCATTGAGTGTATTTTAAGTCTTTCTTTCCAACATTTTGATGAGTAAGAGATATCCATTTCGCGTGAAATTCACATTATTAGTTATTATGCACATAACTGTTGACCATATGCGGAGGATGGGGGGATAAGAGGAGCCCTTGCGACGAATGTAATGCGGGAAATGGTACGAGAGAATAAGAATTGAAACCACCGGTAATGAACAAGTATGACGATTGAACGAATATAAGAGTCAAATCAGTTGACGGATATAAATGAGAAGTGAAGGTAGCTAGAGCGGAAGTGTGCTGAAAAATGATTTGTGAAAGTGCACGAAAAGATTCCCGTAACTATGAACATTGAGTTTCCGAAATAGGAAAGTATAAATTACCCAAAATAAGTGTGCAACGATATCGGGGAGCTGCACGGAAAACATTATTAGAAGGGAATACCTTTTCCTACGAAAACTTAAAATAAGAATTTTCTGACTGCGTATAACGTTAAGGCTTTAAATAAATAAATGTATGCATAGATATGTGTGTGTATAAATATATACATTCATATGTATGTATTTATGTTTATTACATGCATACAAAACTATTTCCTCAATTCATTCTACATAATACGAAAATTTCGGTTTACATTTAGACAAAGCTGAGGGCGCACTTGATCAATATCAAGAATCAGACACCCAACTATATAAATCATGCGTTATTCTAGAATAGTAAATTTAAAATATCGATTACTTGCCCTATTTAAGGTTATAAAAAAATAGGCATGGTACAAAGCAATGGCAGATCGTGACAAGGCACGCTACGTCGACTAACACACTGTCGCCCAAGTCTCAAACTCTTTCCATTATAAATTTTTCACAACTGTAAAAGAATCGTCCCGATTTTAAAATAAACGGATTTTCACTCATTCAAACATTTAAGTCCAGGGCCAAATGAAAGAGGGAAAGAATATTCGGAAGACGCGATATGTTGTCAATATTTCATGCCCCAAAGAAACATTTTATTGATTTTTCATTTGGATACAATAATTTTAAAAAACCTTGCCGATTAGCTGCCGTTTTTCTATTCGTTAAGAACATGCACGGATTAATTTGCGAAATTTTAGGTGTTTGAGTGCATTAAGCATTATATGCACATCCCTACTGCACACAACCAGGTAATCGTAAGAATGTTGTAATCCATTACCACCCAGGCAAAAGATTTCTAGTTTGGATTCGAGGATAGGGATGTGCTAATTGTTGAGCAAATTCAATACTGTTAAGTTTAAGATATTTTGAATTCATTCTACTGTTCTTAAAGCTCACTACCATTGCCACGAAGGAACTTTTTCGCTTAAATTACTGCAGAGAATATTGTTCCGAAACTGAGATCAATCTAATGATCTCTCTACAGTAGGCATTTTGACCGTCATGCGTGCTCATCTAGAACAATGCAGTGGAATAACGAATGAAATGTTTCACTGGGGACGTCGAAGAACTTTCACATACTGATACATTATGCCCACTTCGTAAGGAACGGAGACGTGAACTATGAGAATTTTCATTAATTGCGCTATACGCGAGTACATGGCACGACCAAGTTTGATGACCACAACAAAAAGGCACGAAATTAAACATTCCTGACGCCAAAGAATCCTGCTTGCAACCTTGCGCATTTGCCCTTTTACTAACTCACGGGCTGCGTGCACGCGAAGGGTGCATATACATTAGGGATTAACAGTAAAACAATACTGCTGCACAATGATATTGATTGTTTACGATCTAATCGCTAGGTATGAAAAACTGTAAAATCGTTGACTCCTCAAGGCAGTGCGATTGCCCAACATCATTACAAGAGCCATTGGTCAATTTTTGTGCAAAATAATTCACAAAATGCACAACGAATTACAAGAAATAAGATCAGTTTAAACATATAGAAATATATATTTTTTGGGAACTTCACTAAGCGTACGCAGTACACCTAACACACACATGTAACATTGCCTCAACGTCAAGTCCGCAAGAACAGGGAAATGCCCAAAACCTGGTGTAAAAGCTAATGGAAAAACTGGACTATGGTTAAAAAGAACGCTTGTTATCGAGTAAAGGTTACTCAGTGGCCAACAACTCCCACTGAATCTGACTAAATGAAGCATGATTTTTAAATTTACAGATTAGGAAGCTCTTTGGGAAGAAACAAGTGAGCCGGATGTACACGCATCGACGACAATGTTATGATTCTTACCTCTTAAGGAAAAGGATTGCGAAAATCTTCCATAAAGTGAAAAATATACGTTATCCCGGAATTGTTTTTCAAACTTCTAAAACTCCATGGAAATGCACACACCGCCGGGAATGATTAGCAAAACGTTATTTCGTTCGATGCAAAAGCAAATGGCACTTAGTAAAGATGTCAAATTTACAATGCAACAACGCCAGAGCGTAAAAACTCATTCGTATTGACCGGGATCCCTATCAAGACGAATGATTTTTACAATCTGAAATCGCATTGAAATGCACATTTAACGGATGACTTCGTTGGAAGTAACTGTTGCGGCATCTCCCACAAGTTTCTAGGAACATGTAAAATCTAAATAGACATCTAGTCATTCGAATTAACATTGTGAGTAAAGATGTATTGGTGTATTTCTTAAACGAAAAGTCTTCGCCAACCATGAATACTCACTCACTCACTATTCTCGAATACTTGGGGGAATTAAACTTCCCCACATAGTTTAACACACTCGATGGAAAAAAAGAGAAAAACACACGCCACAGTCGACAAAATAGGCGATCAAAACCAAGTAACTTAAACATATTTTTTACCTGTGTAAAGCGGTGGGCCGTTGCGAGTATGCCATCTGGGATTGGGGAGCCATGCCCCCGTGGTCGAGGTGGCCAACAGCCTGGACGGTCTCCATTTTCTACGCCGACACCTAAAAAACACCTTTTCCTTATCCCGTCTTCACCTTTACCGGTGTTCTTCCTCTTCTCCGAGACTCCTCAAACGCACAAACTATTGAGAATTCTTTCGACGGGATCCCTTGTTATGGACGTCGACATCGCCAACACATCGAAGGCACCAAAGTGGAAGCTTAATTACAATTTCTATGGTCTTATTGAATTTCCTACTGATTTAATATATACTTCCTCACATCAATAGCAAAGAAGTGAACGGGTCTCCGGTTTTAGGAGGAGTTTTCACCTAGGACATTTTTTTACCCTACACAATTATATTTCCCTAGTAAAATTCACTTTTTGAACATTTTCAATACGATTTCTTTCTTTGTAAGAAAAATGGCTGCGTTGTAAAAAAATTGCAGGCCTCAACTCCCTAAATCTTCTCCTACCAAAAACTTTTTTTTTTCAATTGCCAACCCTTCTCCTTTCCTTATGCCACACACATTCCACACGCACGGAGAATTGAAGTAGTGTAAAAAATTATAAAAAATAAGCAACTAGATAAAAAAAAAGGTTTGAACACACGCTCTATTTTTCTTTTGAACGACGACACTTCTCGAGCACAAGAAACACTAAGTTGCAGTAGAATCAGCAGAAGCACATCCTTTTTTCCCTTATTTGCCAAACGATACGCCAGGTGTCTACTAAATTCGTTTTTGGAGGAGAATGAGGGAGAATATGGACAAGAAGCTGTCTCGCAGGTCAAGTAACTGACGAGCAAAGTTCAATTAAACTTGGATTAAGGCAAACGACGCATTCACGCAACAACAATGCAATTATTTAGTGATTCCCTATATCCTTTTACAGAAAATTTGCGATCATACATTTAAGACTTTGCTCAATACGGAGGGCAACGGGATGTATTAAAACAGGTTAATAGTCTTACATTAGGATTTCCATATGATCCTCGTTTTATTACATGACTGGGGATATTAATAAATACGTGGCCAGAAGACTGAAATGTATGTATACACTATACTTTCTCCTCTTTCTTCCTCACGAATTTATTTCAAACGAGATGTTTCAAAACTTCCGTCGATATTATTTCCCAGCAGAACAAAACGAATTTCATGTCACCAAAGAAAACTAAGGGTTAAGGAGAATCCCTTACTTAGACAACGAGGGGGAGGCGGCATCCAGGGTCTCGTGTGTGTTTTGAGGAATAAAAGGCGTTTTCTGAAACCCCTTATTCTGTCCCCTGTCTCCTTTCGCAGCCTTCCTTCCTCCTTTACAAATATCCTATCCGTTCACTGTCTGGCCGATGAAACCACAAATAATACGGCACGCGGGACCGATCCGGTCCAGAGCTGAAGGAGAACAATAGGCCACAACAACATCTCCAACAAATGTCTCGCGAATTAATCCTCTTCTTCCGCACTCTCACTCGAAGTATCCGTCTTCTTTTTCAGCGAAGGGCGGGCGTCCTCCGCCCGCTAGGTTCCTCCCCGGAGCGGTAATCCACGTCCGCCGGGACCCGGGCCGAAATCGTGGACTTGGCCGGCGCTGGGGCTCCCGCCGCGCTCGGCGCCATGCCGTAAACAGTCAACTCCTGGTCGAGAGAGGCGGCAGCGAAGGACAGTATGACGGACGCAGCGGCGGCGGAAGGAGAGAGGGACAGGGATGAAAACGAGATATGTCGAATTAGCATCAAGGATAGATCACGATCACATGAAAGCACAACCATTTGGGAAGTGGAAGACTGCGACAAACTTGAAAAACATTTAGGGCATGCACACCACACATCATGGGAAATTACACCCTCTCAAAGACCATGAGTATTCAAATTTCAAAAGTAAAAAAAAAGTCAACATAGGAAGGCCCAGTAAGCACTGATCCAAGAGCGTGGAGACGGTCATATAACGATAAAATTACCGTAACTCCAAGCACAAATTTACAACACTTGCCATTCGTACGGGAGGGAAAATTTCCAACGGCGCAGATGCCGTTTGAGGTGGATGATATAGCATTATGATGAAGAGGAAGATTGGGAAGGAGAAACGAAACTACAAGGAGAAGGATTGGGTGAATGGTGGGGGGTGACAAAGTAGGAAGGGTAGGGCAAAATAGGGTGAGAGAGAGGGATTTTTCGAGAGGACATCACAACATTCACATTCCTGATAGGGAGTATTATCTATCCCGCACACAGTCGCACAACCACACGCACGCACACAATTTATAGACCATTACTCCTAAAGCTACCACATTCACCCCACCACTCCCAACCGATACCAACCATGCTCGTTCCCCTGCCAAAATATATTGCCTAATACAAAAACAAAGTGTAAATTACAAGACTCCAAGGATAAATGAAATACCATCAATGAAATCAACGATCATAACAGGAACCCTGCATGAAGGCAGCATCAGCAACAACATCGGGATGGTGGTACACCCACGCACTCGCTCACTCGCACACACACACACACGCACGCACGCACACACTCACACACACAAACATTACGGCGATGCGCTGGCGTTTCGTGGAAGGAGGTGGTGCAGAATTTCCGTTCCCTTATCTCCACGCTGACGCCTCTGCGTAAAACCGACGCGGGCGAAGTATTTCAACGTGGTGTCCGGCGAAAAAAAATTCCGTCAGCGGACACACCACCCGACGGGGACCCGCTGGTGCAAAAGTGGCCCGGGCCGGGAGGCCATGGAAGACCCCCCGAACGACCAAAAATCGAGATGGGAGAAAAAACTAGGAAATTCCATTGGAAAATAACCTACCTATGTCGAGACGACGATCCGCATGCTGCATGGCTTTAAACGTCACCACGCCATTTTGCACGACGCCTTCCACGTCCCCCGTTCACAACAGTCGAGAGGAAGTAGGGAGAGGGGGCGGTTGGGGGGGGGAGAGAGAGAGAGAAAAGGGGGGGAGGAGGCAGAGGAACTGTGGAGGGAGAGAGAAGAGGCAAAGGGGGAGGGGGGAATGGGAGAGGGGATGGAGGCGGAGAGGAGGCAGAAGAGATGCGGCCAACTGGGAGCAAGTCGCCGACGCAGCGGAGCGTCGAGAGGACCGCGAGGAGCGTCCGCGCTACTCGGTTGCCCGCTTTCCCTGTCGCCGCCGCCTCTGATCCTAAGGGACTCCACGTAGCTCCTCGGTGCCATGCAGTTGTATAAAAAAGGTCATACGGACGCCTCCGTATCGCTTGCTCTCCCAAGGGATGGAGGGAACGAAAACAACCCGTCTACCACTCGAAAAAAAAACTCTCCGCTAGATGGGTCTACGGCGACCACGAGGGCCAGCACGCACACGTGTATTCGATCTACAGGGGCGGATAAGGGGCCTCCTCCTTCCTGCGCCGACGGCAGAAGTGAGAGAGAGTCACTCGTGAGTAGTGCGTAAAGTCGAAGGTTGTTCCTCGTTGGACGTATTAGCGCTAACGCCGTCACGACGATGTGGTAAGGGCGCACATTTTTTCACTATTTTTTTCGTCCGGACGAAAAAAATTGAAACATCACGTTTTGGATTTCGGGGACAAGCAGTGGCGCAGTTTCTGGGAAGAGAGGGCGGTTAGGAATTGGTTTTTGGGGGAGGGGACGGGGGGATGATTTCATCAACGGCTCCCGACGATGATTTTACACCTCCCCTTTCGGTTCACATCTGGAAGATGAGAGAAATGAATTCTGGGGGGGCAGGGGGGTCGGTAAGAAGACTGAGAGAGAGAGAAACGTCCAGTTCCCCCTCTCCTCCGATATACAATAATACATAGACAGAAGGGATCACTCGCGTGTAATATAGAACTCCTTGACTCTTCTTTCACAGCACCACACCACACGTGGATGGAGCATCGTCTCCAGGAAGATAGAGAACTGTGCTCCGACTCGAGGGTAGGATTCCATGAAAAAAATAAAGGAAAAAAACACCCTCAATAATACTGCACTGACGAGAGAAGACTTCTTCTGTCCGATGCCTCGGCTCCCGCGCTGCCGAACTACCGTAAGGCAACGCACACACACAAACTCGCACGTTCTCTCCCTCAACACATCTCCCGCTCCCCCCACCTTCCCTCCCGCCTTGACGGCCCCGCGTGGCCCACGCCTTTCTCCCCAAACTCGAACTTTCGCCCTGTCCGGAGCAACGGGGCGAGTTGGTCGCGGGGAGTCCACGCGTCCAGGTTGTCGTCTATCCTCCGTACGAATCGTCGGCGTGGCCGTGTCGCGGCCGTGCAAGCTGCCTCCCAACGCACACGCACGGGCGAGGAAAGGGAAAAAAAAGTCGTGGCCCTCCTTCCTCTTGGGGGCCCCGCGGGGCGGATAGCCCCACCAACAATACCACGCTTTGGTACCCTCTTACTTATGGTTTTTGATATTATTTTGCAGCTCCTTCAGATTTGGCGAATCCCCTTGGTCTCGCTGATTGTGGAATAGAAACCTCCTAGTCGTGAACCTCGTGACACTAGCCGAATTTTTACAAGTTTCTCGGCACCTCGTGCTTTTCGCCACCATGAACGGCAACGTCGCGCGCGGACGAGGTCCTAAAATCCCAATAACGCACGTTTCTAAACGGAATGGGACGGAAAAGCGCGCGCGCTTGGGAGTTCAACTCCCGAGGGTTGAAGAGGGAATAAAACCTTTTACAGGAACAGTGTGTAGATTGCAGGGGGAGTGCGGGGAGGGGCGAAGCGAGTTGGAACGGGGAAACAGTGGGAGTTTACGGACCGGACAACTCGTCCCAGCTTCTTCATTCCGTCCATCCATCTCTATTCGTCGTCCATCATCTTCCTCTCATCTTTTTCCCGCGTTGCAGTATGCCGCGTTACATGACGGCAAACTCGCGATCGAATATTCGACATTTTCTTCGATTCTCGACTCCTCGACTAATTCCTCTTAGTGCACTTATCTATTTATTTTTAGACTAACGAAAAAAACCCATGCCCATAACCCCAAGCCTTCGCAGGACTCGGTCGAACCATCAAGTGTGTGCTTGGGGAAATATTAATAATTAGAGCGCTGTGGGGAGAGAGAGTACTAGGAAAGTACTAACTGGAGGAGCGAGTGGGGTATCGAAGAGGAGGAGGAGAGAGCCGTATTACGCTCTGGTGGAATGGTTTGGGGGACTAGGGACGGCAGAAGGGATTGGGGGGAGGGGGAGCGACGAATATTTAGGGGGTTGGGGACGGGGGAAGTGATGCGGAAGAGGGGCGGGAGGGAGAGAGAGGGGAAGGGGCTCGAGAGTATAACGGTAGGGGGAAGTGAAAGGGCAGTTTGAAGGGGGGTGGGGCGTGAGGGGAAGGGGGGGGAGGTAGAATTGCGCTCCCGCAAGGCAGACGGCAGCGCCGCCTCGTCGGAAGTGCACGTAGACGAGCGTCTTGCTCGGGTCGCGGCGAAGGCCGGAGGGAATGGAGTTGGCGGGCGGGAGAGCGTCGCTGTGCGGTCCCCGGCCGCGAAAAATCTCTAATATCGTCTCGCGAAATGCGCCCGCGAAGGTCAAGTCAACTCTCTTTTGTCTCGTGCTCCTTCGTCGAGGACGACTCATCTACCTCACAACGCGGCGCAGGTTTTTTTCCGTTCGCGTTGGTAGTCCCGAATTTCTTCTCCTCGTCCGACCTCCTCCCCACCCCTAATCCTCCTCACCCACCACCCTCGAGTAATCTAGTGCATGGAAGCAAACGACGTGCGTCACGTGTTCTCTTTCTTAGGGCTGTCGAATCTCTTCCAGCCACGGGGAATTGAAATCACATTGGAATGGTCCTTTTCCTCATGCACGACTTCTGTTGCATCATCTAGCCGAGGTGGATTGTTGACGAATGTAAGTGTGTCGATTTCCAGGTTGTCTTGCCCGATCGTAATCGCACCCTCTCGTTATAGTTTTTGCATCGATTATCGACTCATCTTTCATTCGTCTATTTTTGAGGGCTTTAGTTTTCTCCTTGCTTCTTTGAGATTGCTGCATGCATTTGGCGATGGCGGCGTCTGCCCCTCTCCCGAGGCTTTTAACATGACTTCTAGTGCCCCCGAGAGAATGAAATTGGATTACTATGTGTACTGCTTCGCTCCCGTTTTTTGAAAAATAAAATTTATAATCAAGGATAAGGTTCTAATCGTGTTTGAAGGAAAGTTTGAAGTCCAAATTTTAAAGGAATTATTTCCGAAATTTAAAAAAAAAAGAAAATTTTTTAAAAATATTTATAGGCTGCGTGAAGTTTTTGCTGCATTCGGAGCAGAAATGAACTTCGTATGCGTGTGTTCAGTTTGGATTCATTCTCCCCTATAAACGTATTTCCACGCGACGAAAATGGTTTGAGCTGCGGTCCGTAGTTTGACCTTGAAAATCTCCGTTGAACAAAAACCACAAGAATGCTCTCAACGAAGACATAAGCCTGCCGTAAGAGCGAAAGGAACATCCAGGATGCGGCCTCTTTTCAGGGTCTATCAAGAGTTATTGCGATGATTAAATTTTACATCTAGGTTCGCTCATCAACGGTACGAGGAAAGTTTTATGGTTTGTATGTGCCCTTTACCACTCCTTGGCAGTTATCCAACTACTGCTGGAATCTTTATGAATAAAGTTTTCCGCAATTCTTACATGGTTTTGTGGTCCTTCGCCAGTTATATGTTCGCGAATAACTCCGGGCGCATGCAGCGGATGAAGAGGTAAGTCTACTATACTCATTGAGTTCATAGTTTTTTATATCCGAAGCGTTTTTTTTTCAAAAGCATTTTTGAAGAATTTTTTTTACAAGGTCTTCCGGTTTTTATCGATGAGTTATTGCTATTTGTTGCTCATCCGAATATGCTCGCCAAAAGTCGTTTTGCTAACAAATTAAACCAGCTTTCAATAGATTCAGCTTTCATTTCCTGAAAATTTAGGAGTTTTCTAATACTTAATCTGAGACTATAGCATATATAAATGGTTAAATGACGAGGCTTTGGTTGGTACGACGGAATGATGTGCGTGGAATCCTGCGATCTATAATTTCCAGGTCTGTCTGCTCCGGATTTGTAATGTTGGTACGACTCGCAACCGTATAAGCTGGCAGAGTGGAGTGAGAAAGAGAGAGATGGCTGCAACCTCTTCCCCCCCGCCCCGCTCCACCCGGCGGGTCTTCCTTCGGTGGCGCCCGGACCGTGATGCCAAACCCGCCGTAGAGTGAGGACATAACATATATTACCGAAACGCAAACAAAATTGAGGCTTACTCAGAGGAATTAGGTCGATAGCTGTGCGATGACAGAGATCGTGTGACCTTAACCTTCACGCACACTCGTAAAACGCTGAACGTTTTCTTTTTCTGAAATTAAGCATTTCGAAATCGAGAACGTGCGTTGGCAGTACGAAGCGAGAATGCAATAACTGCCACCGTGGAGTTAGTTCTTCCTCATTAGGAGGATCCTTCCCTGCGTGTGATGACTTCCAGCGCAAACAACGGAAAAGAGGTTCAGAAACGAGGTTTTAAAGGCGTCAAAAGTTATGCAAATCATCGTTATCTACAGTTTATGGTTTCCGTTCGTGCATTTCGTATGAAATGCGTCGTTTGCGAAGAATAATCTCACTGTCAAAAATCGACGTGCCGTCATTTGCAGTTCAGGTAGACTTGATCTGTAAATTGCGTCGGAATATCGCTGGAAAACACTTTCACGTCTCCTATCTCACATCGTCTGAAACATATATGTGGTAAGTAAGCATTGCTTGCTACTCCGTCATAGGTGCATTTATCTTTCACAGTTGGTAGTCCTGAGAACGTCTGAGCCTTGGGAACGACCTTTGTTACAGATAGACTGCGTATGAAATCTTTACTAAGTATTCCTGCTGACGGGACGTGGACTAGTGAAAGGAATTCTGCTGCGAAAAACAATGTGCATGCATAAGTTAATATGACTTCAGTGCGTAAGCCTAATTGCCGCGGTTTCAGTGAATTAGCTACAAAAAGTGCCTACTCGGCCTGTTATTTCAGTGAACGCTTAATTTTTGATGCTTGCAATGGAAGGAATGCTGTTACATTTTCTGTTATAGTTGAAACAAGCGTTAATTTATAATCGAAGAAAAATTTATTGATCAAGAGAGTGTTTGCGTGCGCACATGATAGAGCAACGCCTTAATTTTCTCATGTACAAGACTGAACCAATCGTCATCAATCTGTGGTCATATAAAATAATGTTAGCCTCAAAAATAAGTAAGTTACGACGATACCGTAATGATTCATATCGTAATATCCACAATTGAAAATAATGTAGCTGTTACCGTAACTCCGACCTTATTTTAGTATGTCTTAAATGTATCCTGAAACATATCAAAGCATTGAAACGTGGATATTACTAAAAGCATCGATTATCCGTTGTTTTCAACCAAACCGTGAATCCGGCGGACGTTTTCTTCGCCGTCTGCTCTCCTGCAGCGCCTTTGAAAGAGAGTACACAGCGCACCATCTGTTGACGGAAATCCAACCTACTTTAAGAATAGAGTCCGTGAATTCTTCTTTCATGCTTAAACAAACGACTGGTATTTGAAATCCGATGGAATGAAAATCGACTCACGGAACGGGAAATAATGGTTTTCATTTCATAGTTTTCCACTTTCTTAAGTTTCAACCGACTGCTGGCAAGATTATAGCGGTATGACGCATTTCACCTCTCTCTCCCAACGTATTATAAATCTAGCCAAATCTATTCATCTCCTTTCGTAGCTCAACTGACCTAGTAACTCTCGTCGACTTCTTTAAATGTGTTCCTAAAATAGCATGAAATATTAAAAATCGTTTTTATAAAAATTATTAAAACATTTCAGCCCAACTATATACTTGTTTTATCTTTTACAAAGGATATCTGTCATGGTTGTACAATTTTACCATTCCATAAATAGCAACACGCAACTAACAACATTAGTTAACAGTTCCGCGGTTCATAATTGCAAAAATATTTGTACATGTCCGTAATCTGATAACGAAATTTAAATTCATTAATTCAATTCAAGTTTTTCCTATTGATATCCAGAATTAAAAACCTAAAACGGAAACAAATATTTCGTGAATTTAAAGAAAACATCTATCTAAATATATTTGTGTAATAAATCGCTTCTGTGGCCATGGGAAAGATTCAAAACCGACGTACATTAAATTATTAGTTAATTGATAGTTTTATTCCTAATACAGGTCGACCAACGCAACGGCCCGGCGAAATTTCCAACTTTTTCCCGGAGTGATTGGGAAAAAACCCGGGCTTGGGTTGGGTTCCAGCCTTTTCCCTGGGTGTTAACTGTGCTAATAGTATAACACTATTTTTAACAATGGGTCGAGCATAACACACCAGCGACGTAGCCACTTCGACTTGTCCCCAAAATTTCGTGCCAATAAACAAACACATAGCATAACTATTCGCGCATTCCTTTATCTTGCTTTGCTTACAAATTCCAGTCTTTTGTCGCGAATGATGAAAAAAGTAACCATCGCGTAACTGACTCTATCCTGACTTAAGCTTTTATTTCAAGCGGGGATCGTCTGATGAGCATGTAGGGTAATCCTTTGCCGTTGAAAATCATGTGCTGTTGGCTCAACTATCGCTCAATTTGAATCTACACAATTCCTCAGAAGCCGTCGAAACGGCGTGCGGCAGGGTATGCCCATGTATGGGCAAATAAAAGCTAATGAATGCATATACGTGAGCTGTCCATAAAGTAATCTCCGTTTTCGTGCTTGAGAATTAGTGGAGGTAACCGAATGTTCGCTGTATTAACACACACAACAGGTCAGTACGCCTCGAGCTGCAGTGGTTGGAAAGTCGTGCCGCTTGCGGTTTGTTTACAATAGCGAGTCAAAATGAACAATACAATTGAATTACCCGCCAAATTTGAAGTTCGTTCGGTGATTATGTTTTTACTGGTAAAAAAAATCGAAGTTGCTGACGTTCATCTGGAAATTTGTTCTCTGCATGGACCAAATGTGATGAGTGACTAAGAGTTGCGCGTCAGTGTTGTCGTTCTTTTAAGAGTGAACACAAATGTCCATGATGATAACGGGCGTTTTACGGTAACTGAAATATTTAGAAAGTTTTCCATAGATTTCTACGATTCTGCTGCATGGAAATACGATTGAAAAGTTAGACTACTACATGTTTTGTGCTCGTGTCGACGAGGAATTTCAAGATGCCATCATCGGTTGGTTGGGATCTCGGGCGGCAGAATTTTATGCTGATGGAATCCGTAAATTGGTTCAGAGATGTGGAAAATGTTTGAATCTATTTGGCAAATATGTGTAAAAATAGTAGAGATATGTAGTTTTGATATGAAAACAATACATTTACTGTATCTGTTCCAGTGTATTTTTTATGGCATATCGGAGATTACTTTCTGGACAGCCCCCGTATGTATGCTCATACCTGTATGCACAAAAACTCGAACAAATACACGCATACATACTAATTAATATCGTACAATTATTTGTGTTTGACTAAATCATAAATTTTGGTTTTTTATGTAGAAGTATTCGGGTGGATGGGTTCGATTTTGCGCGGGGGTGAAGAATAGGTACTTGAATCAGTCGGTGACGGTGTCCCTCCATCTCTTTCAATTTACGCCAGTGGTGGGGTCTACCAATATAATTTTGGTGCGGCAATAATTCCCTCGATAACGCAAGAAAACTTGGCTGTCCCGTAACTTTCTGAGAGACTGTATTGCCTACGCTCTTCCCGAACCCAGCGGCCCCGACCTAATTCTTCCGACGCACCCGTAACATCGCCGCTATAGTAATTACGACGTGGTGAAATTTCAAATGCATACTGATTTGTTGGATACATTGGAAGAGTTAGTTATCGATATAAATATCTTGATGTATCGACTAACTTTCAGTAGTTCAAATCAAGAAATTAGTGTTTATAACAAGGTGATGATTAACGTTTATAAACTAGGTGATACCAAGCGGCATGTTCATAGCCTTATTGCAGACATAAATAGCTCATACAAGCTGGGTGAATAATGAATAACTTTGCAGGTGGTAGGATTGATGGCAGAGACGAAGAACGAGCCTGGTCGCTTGTGTTTTTTGTATTTCATTGTTAAAAGCAAAATTTTATATATTTTCTGATAAAAATCTAACAGGAGTTGCCGAGATCGTATTCTTATATTTCTCCATATTGGATGGCAACTCCTTTCCACGCGGCACATCCCGGATTGACTTCCGGGATGTGCCGCGTGCCGAATATTAAAACTTTTCGTTGGAGGTCAGGATCTTACCTAATGAAGACACTGCAAGTGCAGTATACTGGGTCGAACAGAACGGATATTATATTCCGGTGATTTTGGGGTTTTTCTGCTTAGAAAATGCTATGCTGACGCTTTTTCCCTCTTCCCTAATTCTTGTCCGTCGCTCATACCCTCTTCTTCATATTCCAAAGGGAGAAAATGACTTCAGTTTTCTAAAAACCCTCGAGAAATAGTAACTCACTTACTGTAAGACGTTACCACATCCTATTGAAGATGATTGGATGACTATGAATTACATTTGAAATGAAATAGCTCTTTCTGATTAAATGATTATGGCTCTGTGACAGGAAAATACAAATGCAGACATGCATTATGACTTGCATTCAGCGACGAATAGTAAAAATATTATGATTTTTTTAGAATTTTTTTAAAATCATTAATCTGACATGAACATATTTTACTCCAAAAAGGTGGGGTAATCAAAATTAGGATGCCTTGGAGGCTATTTTTGGATGGCTAAAGGCGAAATTCCATGAGGGAGGCCTTTAAGTATTCTTCATTTCCATGGCGCTCTTCACTTAACTGGTGGACTGTAATAATGCATTAGGCGTTCCTGGTGAGGTATTTTGTATCATAGAGCACAGTAAGAATGGCGCTTAAAATCTGCAATCGGTGATGGCAGCATTTAAAATTGAGGAAAACATATTTAACGACTAAATGTGAACGTTAATGGAGAGAGAGAAAACAGGTGTGGGGAATGACTGCGACTAGCAAGAGGGCAGATTATCACATTATTGATGGATTGATTCTCCTTTTTTATTCAATATCATATACGAACTATGAGGTGAAAAAGCCTCATGCCACTATTGCAAATAGACTAGAACTTAGATGTAGACAGGAAAACTAATGTATTTTATTAGTTTAGAAGAATGTTTGCTTCTAGAATCGTTCTTCCTCGCCGTGAATTTCCTAACCAGCCTCCTTGTGGACGAAATAGGCAATAGACGAAAATATGACAAGTAATTAATTAAATGCTACACCCACAACACATATGACCAGTGTTCCGGTGTAATTGCTCGGAATAGCATGTTTATTCAAATGTATACATATGTCTAGAGGATAAAATAGGAAATGGATAAGACAAACATATCAACAAGGAAAAAAATCACAACAAAGTACTATGCCACCCTACATTTTGAATGATTTGAGTGCACAAAATCGCGCCTTGATAAAAAAGCAATAAACATTTGCATGGCGTAGGAAGAAAACAAAAATAGTTCTTTTTTTTACGAATTTATAATTCGTCTCTTTCTAGAACGTATATGTTGTAAATGGTATTGCACGGACCAAATATTAATATCCGCATATATTTATACTTTTTAGTGATACTCTTTCGTTCTTTTGAATATTAATTCCACGTACATTTAAAGACAGACACGTGAAGAATTGGTGGCAGGACTGAAAGTAGAAGGGCAACTTCGTCGAATCAGGTTTGCGGATGACTCAGCGTTAGTTAGCCAATCAGCCAGCCAGCCAGAGGGTTTATAATCATAAAGTAGCGTGTTAACGAATCAGTGAGATAGATGTGGGATGAGAATCGACCATAAGTAAACATAGGTTAAGAGGTTCTCAAGAAATATGACGGCCAAAGTCAACATTTAAGTTTGGGGACTTCGTGGTCCTTTCCTCAAAGGGAAGAAGTCTACGGCAAAGGAGAACTAAATGAATTGGACGCACCTTGAGGCAATAAAAGGGAAACAAGCTAAGAGACCAAGCTAAGAGATCAAGAGACAAGTAAATAAGGAAAATTAAGAAAGATGTAAACTAAAGGAGGTATCACGGGGTGACGAAAGAACACTGAATCGATAAAAACTAGGATCCGCAGTGGATCAGTCTCGGGATTGAAGCACGCGTACTGATGATGATAGTTTTAATTAAATTTATAAATGCTTCTACTTCTACATGCTACCGGCAGTTTATTTATATGGTCATATAGACTCTTACAGAAGATGAATAATTGTTCGTGGCAGCAAAAATGGTAATCTGTTTAAGTTTATGGGACAAACATGAGAGAATGAATGTGAAATTCGCGGTTTGTGAAACATTTTGGATTGGATGCACGTGCGATGGACTAGTATGGAAAGAGTGTCCTCCGCGTCTTGGAGAATATTTAGAAGGATTCGACGAATAAATCTTTAAAAACATTATGCATCCGGTTTTGATGGCGTCCATGAACTCATTGAAAGGTTTCTCTGGTTTGAAAAAAATTCAGTTGAAGACGCAAGAATATATTAAAATATTTTCGCCAGCCTTCTTAACCCTCATCTAGGATTTTAATTCTTGGGGACTCGGCACCCGGAATCATTCTGAAATTCCACCAAGCGGGCGAAGTTCAATACGGAAACTGGGAAACGACACGGAACTCTTCTTGCCAAGGGTGAAGAAATTCCGTCGAAATCTAATAAATTCCGAGGAAAAAAAAGAAAAGTATTCTTCTCTAAAAAAATACCAATGCTGCGAAATTATTATTTAATCGGAATGTTATCGCGCACAAATCGACCAAACCGGAAGACATTCCGTCCAACGGTTTTTGGATTCGATTTGCAAATGTCGAGTAAAGGCAACGCTGAAATTATTCTCAATCGATTTCCGGGTGCGTTGCGGTATTACGTCAAATTCAGACGCATGGTGGCGACAACTCCCCCTGCCCTCTCGTACCTATTTTTGTGGGAAGTGTTATCATTGTTTTTCCGGTCTTTCAAGAAATGAATACAAAAAAGGAGAGAGAGAGACTCTGTCGGAGAATCGAAAAAAATAGTTTTGGACTCTGCTCCCGACAAATTACGCCGCCATGTTAAGCGGAAAGTCGTGTGAGAAGCGTGTGGCAGGAGATGTCAAATCATCCCAAATTAAAAGTTGACATCATTGTGAGAGTACAAAGGCCGACAGCGCCCTCGTACAAGTTGGCTCGGAGGAGATATTAAAAACAGCGCGGGTTTCCCAAAAGGTTTCAATTATCTTCAGAAAAAGAAGGCCTACTGGATTGTTGGAGGAATATTCACTGCAGGTAACTTAATAATCAGTAGCTACCGTTATGAATTCTCTGAAAGCAACATCTTACGTGAATATTTAGTCAACGATAAATCATTTTGGTCATTGGCCAGGAGACTACAAGGGAAACGTCCAACTGCGCATTCAATGGAGGGAGAAAACCGAGAAATTGTAGCAGTTACGAAGGTCATCAACCTGGGCAATCTTTCAGAAAAAAATCATTGGTGCATAAAACGAAGGACCCCGCGCGCCCAAAAAGCTCACAAGCGCTATGTTATCGCCTCAGCCAAGTGCGGAAAGACAGCCTCGAAATATAAAAACAAACGAAGCCCGAGAAAATTTCTACGAGAATACTGAATAAACTAGCTGGAAAAATAACACCTTATTTAAAGACAGCTTTTATAAGTCTATAGACGAAGGTTCAATGGCGTGCGACTGAAATATCCCCCACATTAGCCCCCTTTATATAGGCGGAAATATGGAGGGCCCGAGTAATTACCTATTTACTTATTTAAATATTTTCGATACTGCAAAATCTCTGAGCATGCCATCGTTAGTAATACGAAGTGCATAGATGCTGACAATTACTACGAGAAGATGGCAAGCGTACCGGGAATGCTTGAGGGAAGAGGATAGGAGCGTCTCGATTCGGGGTTTGAGGTGCAGGTAATATTAAGGCCTTTTGATAGGCACAGATCACTCGAGTATATTAAAGAGACCGCGGGAGCTATTATTATCCCACGTTAAAAAAATTGGCAGATTGGCCGACCAGTGTAACAAAAAAAGATAGACACCATCACTCATAGGTTACAATACGCCTTCTTCCCATGCACAATTCATTTTCACAACGTAATATCAATGAAGCACCGCTAAATGTTTATTGAAAACGTAACATAAATCTTAATTCAAACACACCTATTACTTATGCTTTGCTTTCGGGAAAATACATCTATGGCAAGCATGCAATGCCATATACTCGTAAAACTTAGAAACACAAGATAAAAGAATCCTCACAGTGTTGTAATCTTGAATATTTCCCCTGGACTACATCTTATTTATACATCTTCGAAATAGAACGCTCATCGGCGACGCACACTTATTTGTATAAAAATGACGGTAGAGATTTTTAAAACACAGAAACACAAAGAAATGACATTCACATTTGTAGTTTTGACGCTTCGACGGTACGGCCTTCATCATCATTACATATACAAACATATATATATATATATATATATATACACACACACACACACACACACACACACACACACACATATATATATATATATATATATATATATATATATGTATACATATACATATATGTGTATACCTTGATGTAAGGGCCTGTGCGTTCCGATGACCCCTAGAGCTGTGCTGGCGGGGGTAATAATTGCTCCTGTTAGGGTCACCCATAGGTCGAAGGGTAGGAGCCAGACGAAAGGTAGTCCACGCAGCGTCTGTTCCACAGTGAGGCGGCTGCAAAGGCGTCTGACCCCAGTGGGGCGGCCAGTAAGTGATGGTGTCGCGTTAAAAACACTATTGAGGAAGGCAACGGGAAACCACCTCAATTATCATCCCAAGATTTACATGATGGACAAAACAGAGATTTTGAGTCCTGGCAACTACGGGGCTCGGCACAATCGGCCGTGTGTCGTGCCCGGCAGCGGGGGAGGCAAGGCTTCCGCGGTCGTCATCCTACGAAACCCTTGCAAGAGAAAACCAGCAGCAGCAGGACAGAAGACGCAGGAGAAGAAGACCAAATTAGTTAGAATAGGAACGTGGAATGTTAGGACAATGATGAGGAAAAGGAAACTGGAGAATATTAAGCGAGAGATGGAAAGGGGAAAAATAGAAATTTTCGGTCTATGCGAGATGAGATGGAAGGATAGCGGGGATTACTGGAGTGATAAGTATAGAATAACATACAGCGGGGGGGACGAGAGCCAACGAGGTGTTGCCATAGTATTAAATGAAGAGGTAGGAAGAAGCGTAGTCAACATAGAGCAGGTAACGGACAGAATACTACTAGTAGAGATAAAAGCAGAACCGACGAACTTGGTTATTATTCAGGTATACATGCCACCGAGAAATCATAAGGAACATGAGGTCGATAGGATATACTATCAGTTAGAGGATATAAACGCGTATGTTCCTGCAGGGAAACATTTGATAGTGATGGGGGATTGGAATACAACGGTAGGCGAAGGAAGAGATGGTGACGAGGTCGGGAAATACGGTTAAGGCACGAGGAATGACCGCGGGGAGAAGCAGTTGAGTTCTGCAGGAGACAGGGGTTAGTCATCAACAACACTTGGTTTAGACACCACAAAAGACGCACGTATACATGGAAAATGCCAGGTGACTCAGAGGGGTATCAGCTAGATTATATCCTGGTTAGACACAGGTTTAGGAACAGTGTGATAAATTCGCACAGTTTCCCGGGAGCGGATGCGGACTCACACCACAATTTAGTTGTTTTGAAATGTAGCGTTTGCTTCAAAAAGATAAGGCAGGGGCGGCGAGTTAGAAAATGGAATGTAAAGGAAATGCGGCTAATCCGCAACCTGTACATGTCTCAGACTGCTCAGGTGCGAGTGGGGAACGGGGAGTCCGGTTGCCCATTATCACCGTTGCTGTTCAGCCTATATGCAGAGGAAATGATTAAAGAGGCATGGGAAGAACTGGAGGTAGGAATGAAAGTGGGCGGAGAATTCGTAAAATCAGTTAGGTTTGCTGATGACCAAGCTTTGGTTTGTCAGTCAGCCAAGGGGCTGCAAGCATTGCTTAGTGAATTGGAAATTCAGTGCGACAGGTATGGGATGAGAATCAATATTAATAAAACAAAGGTTATGCGATTTTCTCGAAAGAAAAAGGCTAGGCTTAACATTAAAATAGGAGGGCAAAAACTAGAGCAGGTAGAACAGTTTACGTATCTCGGTAGTGATTTGGACCAACAGGGTCAAAGTAGTAGGGACGTAAGGAGAAGAATTGCGCAAGGCAAAGAAGCTTTCACAAGGAGGAGGGAGTTGATGACGGGGACGTTGAGTAAGGATGTTAAGAAAAGACTCGTAAAAACTTTGATATGGAGCGTAGCTATGTACGGCGCGGAAACGTGGTCATTGAAGCAGGAGGATAGACGTAAACTGGAGGCTTTTGAAATGTGGGTGTAGAGACGGATGGAGAAGGTTAAATGGACAGAGAAGAAAACAAACGAGGAAGTACTTGGTATGGTGGGCGAAGAGAGGGGTTTGTTGGGAGAAATCCTATGGAGGCAGGAAAAGTGGATGAAGGGGGTATTGACCGGCAGTGGGATGTTGAAGACTATAATTGAGGGGAGATTGTTTGGGAAACGAGGAAAGGGCAGGTACAGGATAGGGATGTTGGACGGGATGAAGGGAGGAAGAAAGTACTTAGAGCTGAAGAGGGACCTGTTGTAGAGTAGGATGTTGTGTTTTCCTAGGGGTCACAAATTATTTAATTAGTAATTATGTCCATCCAAAAACTTACCTTAACCGGTAGATGAACTAATAATAATATGCATATATAGTATGCATGTGTATATAACCACACATTTGTACATATTTGTATATGTATACATACATATATAGTAGATTATGTATATATGGATATACATATTATTATTTGTATACATAAAGTTATACAAAAATATATAATAGTATCGAGGGGATCAGGATAGTGCGGGGGATAACGTACTTACTTCCACCCTTTGGCCCCGGGTTCAAATCCCGGAGGCCGCAGATCTTTTTCAGTGGTATCCCGATTCCTACTTGAGGGGCTTTGTGGAGGGCATTTTGAGTGAGTACGCCGCCCGTCGGATGGGACCCTTGGCGCCTTTCGTTAAGTCGGCTAATGCCGAAGCCGGGTTTCTCTCCACTCTTCATCCTCAGCTGTCGGTTGCCTAGCCTTAAAACTACTCTAGTTTCGTGAATGATTGTTGAGAATCACCAGAAAAGTCACACTGAAACTGCAAGTCCTGACTGACACGGAAAAATCTAAATATTACCAGGTCGATAATTAAATAATTAGAAAAGTAAAAAACGTTCAAGTAATACGCTGGCAGAAGTAGGGGAAATTTGGAAGCCGAGCCTGTCGACAGAAAGAATAATTTTCACCCACTCGCGCAGTACCAGCCCGCAACATTAGGTAATATACATGACTGTAAAACGATCTTCCAGAATAGTATCATTCACCAATCACTCTAATGGCCGTTGACGAGACACCCCCTGCCACATTCCCTCTTGGCTTCCTGGGCAGATGTGCGAGTATATACATCTTACTTTGCGAGGCGAAATCAGGGCGTAGGGCAGTGGGTGTTACATCACCGAGTATTAGGGAAATTGATGATCATTAGCGTTGTGTATCATTTTATTATCTAGTACATAGTTTCCGCACGCGGTGCTTCCTCCTATTGTGGTCAAGAATCGCCCGAAGGACAAAGAATTCATTGTATCGATGAATCCGGCAGTCAATTTCCAGTAACCTCTAATTGAGGTGTTGCCTGCCAATGTAATTCGGGGCCGAAATTATTCCCTCCACCTCAGCGTTCAACTCGAATGATTTATATCTATCTCATAACCGAAGTCAACATGTCCTTCCTTTGCTGCTCTGTCTATCCACTTATTACTTTCATTGTTCTTCTTTAGCGCACGCATAAATAGAATCATAAATACAGAGCAGTGGCTAATGGAACCCCCACAATTCCAACACGCCTCGCGGGAAAAAGGGGAACTCGGCAGGACGGGAAATGAGACGCGGAGACGAATGCGGACAGCGGTTAACCGCGGATAATTGAATCCACGTAATTGAATCCGCGTAATTGATCCTAGAATATGGATCTTCTGCTGCCGGTAAATACGTCTGTGCTGGAGTCATCTTCTGGTATTACTCCTGGGCGTGACTTGACCCGCTGTTTGCAGTGCAGGGAAGTGTGAGGGCGAGTAGAGTAGCAAGGGAATTGCGGGGCGTGGTCCAGATACGGGGGGAGGAGGGAGCGGATGTGAGGGACCATCCTTCCCCCCCTAATCGCTGTCACTGCAATATCCACTGTGCGACGCTTTATCTTCGCCAATATGAAATAGATGAGTTTCAATATTTTGTGCGCGGTCTAACCCTTGTACGGAGGTGAGATATGGATGATAGCCGCAGATAGATACTTGTACAATAGTATGAATAATGGTCTTCATTTTGGAGGTGTGAGAAAGACGAATCAATGGCAAAAAGCGTTATTTTGTGGAATTATTTCATGTTAAACTAAAATAAAGGTGTGAATTGGAGGTTTTGGAAAAGAAGTACAGATAATGATGGCTTAAATATAGTGAGAGAAGAGGGGAACCTGATCGGGGTATTCCCAAGAAGACAGAAAAAGAGGATGAAAGAAAGATTGAAAAGTGATAGGGATAGGTAATAATGAAAACATTAAACAAAGTGATGATTGAAACGCCGTAATACACGTAGAATAAAAAATGCTGGGTTATTAGGGTAGAGGAAGAGAAATACTTTTCAGGCAGCTTGATGGCAGGTGTGTTGGTATGGTTAGGAATGTGCGTAGAACTGAATTGGGCAATAATAAGGGATAAAAAAGACCTGGTAATTTGCATAGAATATAGTCATCAGTAATTGTCCTATATATACGTATCTTTAATAGGTAGAAAACCTTGAATGAATATCTTTCACACTGTCACCAGTCTTCATCCCGTGCATCAAGATGGTCCAATTAGGTTACCTGGTATGAAATGAATGAAAAATAATTATCTTCTTCATCTATAGCCATTTTTTTTCTTTGGGAGACCGGGGTGGACTAGTGGTAGCGTGTTAGACTCTCATACCGAGGATCGCAGGAGAATATTTTTCCGGCTATTTTGTCGGAAAATATTTACCAGCGGTTGACAACTTTAACACGCAACACAAAAAATGACCCCACTACTGAGAGGAAGTAGCTCTCAGTAGAAGGTATTGATGGCGCAGATCAAGGAGATCGGTCCGTCATCAACAGCTTCGGGCCACAGTGAAGTTCAGGGAATCGGCCGAAGTACTGCGATGCGGAAGGCAACGGGAAACCACCGCATTAGTCTCCCGAGGAGATGCAGCCCTTCACTCCACCAGTTTATGACTGATAGCATCCTTCCAAGTA
Source organism: Hetaerina americana (assembly GCF_022747635.1). NCBI lineage: Eukaryota > Metazoa > Arthropoda > Insecta > Odonata > Calopterygidae > Hetaerina > Hetaerina americana. The sequence goes on from NW_027287095.1 coordinate 9,504,235, forward strand.
AAATATTCCGAAAGTAAAATAGTCCCCCAATCGGATCACCGGGTGGGGACTACTGGAAAGGGTACATCGGCCTAGAAAGACAGATACAGGATAGGGACATGGAATCTAAGATCCTTGGGGGTGAGCAGAAAGCTGCAGAGCGCCAAGATAGAAATGGAGAGGCTGGGTATAGACATCCTGGGAGTTAGCGAGATCAAGTGGACGGGAGCAGACGACTTCTATACTCGGGAGACGATCGGAGGATCGCAGGCGTTGGCATCGTACTGAAGAAGGAAGGGGGTTCAAGAGTAAGGGCAATATTGATGTGCAACGAGAGGATTCTGATGATGAAGCTGGAAGGAGAGCCCATGGACATCGCGATCATGCATACATGCCGACGTTAAGCCATACAGATGAAGAAATATATGAAGTGTATTAGCAAATGGAATAAATCCTCGGACAGGTGAAGGGGGAAGAAAATCGCACCATTGGAGACTGGAACGCAGTCGTAGGAGAAGGAAAAGAAGGACGAATCGTCGGAAATTTCGGGCTGAGAAAACGGAACGGCAAAGGCTAGTCGAGTTCTGCAATGAGAAGAATATGGCATTAGCTGACTTCCTTTTCGAACAACATCGTCAAAAGAGGTACACGTGGAAGATGCCGGGGGATATCGCAAGATACCAAATAGACAACATACTAATCCTTAGGCTTCCGCGCCGTCTATCTGATGAATCCATGCCGATTTCCGGGAATTACCGTCGCGTAGTTTAGTTGGTTGACAACTGTTTCGCCCCCAGTCCTGGAGAAAGGGTGATTCCCACTCGCCGTCAAGGAAGAGCCAATCAGAGAGCTCCCGGCCAGCCAGCGTCTCCTATATATAGCGGCCAAAACGCAACGCACATCACTTCGACCTGAAGACGCCTCCAGGACTGGGGGCGAAACAGTTGTCAACCAACTAAACTACGCGACGGTAATTCCCGGAAATCAGCATGGATTCATCAGACAACATGCTAGTAAGAAGGATATACAAAAACCAGGTAAAGCAGTGCAAGAGCTACCCCGGTGCAGACATAAATAGCGATCACAAGCCTAGTAATCATGGAGAGACAACTTCGCTACTAGAAAATTAAGAAGACCAAACAAGAGCCAAGGTGGCATTCAAAATTGCTGGCGGAAAAAGAGAGCAGAAAGATATTTGCCAATTTTTTCATCGCCAACTTATCATGTAAAATATTAATTGCCGTTCCGGTCGACACACCCACGGCCTCTGCTACTTCGCGCACTTTCGTTCGTCGATCAGCGAGAATCATGGCGTGGACTTCTTGAATGATTTCCTCGGTAACCACGTCTGCCAGGCGTCCTGGTCGCTCCTCATCAAAAACAGATGTTCGCCCACGTTTAAATTCGTTGAACCAATATCTAACTGTGGTCACAGATGGCGAAGTGTCCCCATAAACAGTATCCAACTTTGCTTTTATCTCCTCACATTCCTTCCCATCCAAAAACAAAAAGCGAATTACCGAATGATACTGCTCTTTTTCCATCTTAGCGAAAATCACGAAACACGTCTTACTCGAATGCTTGCCAAATCGAAACTAACCTTTAAATCAGTCTGAAATTTGTTTAACCGTCGTTTAATAGATGGCAGCACACGTTGATAACATAAACTTCCCTCAGGAACGCTCTTGGTTGTCAAACACGGGTACTTATTGAACCGCCCTCGTATGTATATATTGCCATGTGCCCTTTCAGAAATTGGTTCCTGAATATGTCACCTATGTGATCAATCCGGTAGCACCATATCAGTGATTGTTTATGTGAATTTTACGATATTTATCTTGTTCCTCAACATAAACCATTCTTCCACTCTAAACTAGTTTCTTTCTTCTCCCATCCAACATGCCCAATTCTTACCTTCCTCTACCTATGTAGCTCACCCAACATTTTACTCTCTATCTCACTCTTCGAAAGTCCACTGCCCTACAATTTACCCTCGTCCACTTTCCGTGCCCTCCTTGAATTTTCCAAACAGCCTTATCTCTTCCCTTTCCCGTGCGTAGTGTATTTCTGAAAAATATATTTAACAACCCTTATCAGAAGACAAAATGTAGAAGGACAAGTAAATTTGCCCACTTCAACACCACTTAGAGCAGTTGAAATTTTAAGAGTCCCGGGAATAACCGTCAAATGATATTAATATCTCATTCAAGCAAACTTTTTCGCATAATATTATATGCGAAACCAGGCATTATGTGTAACACCTTTAAAAAGCTCCTTCATTTCTGTTTCATTACATTTTTTACTTTGAATTTTTTTCATTTACCTGCACTGGGCAAATTTTCTCAAATTCATATTATGAAGTTAGCACATCGGTTATAGAGGTGTGTGGTATGGAGTGTCTTCTATTTGCATTCTTCATTCTTGGCCTAACTTCGTTTCTTGATTTCCATATTGATGTCTCGTGCATTTTGTTTCGCAAATAGTGGTTTTGGTTCTTCTTTTGAATCACCATTTTTCTATTACTGAAGTTTAAGATTTTCAAAATTTCTTAGTTTTTCAGCATTGCGATAATCATTTCTATGATACTAGCCCATAGTAATATATAGTAAAAACTATAATAATAAAGTAATATCAATAATAATTCATGCTCAAGACAACCAGATAAAAATTCTACAGAATGACGTGATCCGCCATTACGTTTGCGATAACTTCTTAATTTGCCTCAGTTATCAACATAATTCAGGAATAGTGGCCAAACACACGCGGTCGCAAGACCACGTGGCTACTCCATCGGCATGACGGAAATACATTTACTACGCACACTACGGGCTTGCACTATTGCGGGTAAGGGTCCCACTCCACCGCCGCTATATTTCTTCCACCGCGGCCTCCGTGGAAAACATTCTATACGGGAACAGTAATAGACGTATGGGCGTCCTTCGATTTACAACAGTACCTACTCCGGGCGACCGGACTGTCTGACCAGACGAATACGGCTCAAACCTCCTGCCATATAAGTCCGCGCCGCGGCCCCTCCTCGGAGCCGGATACAACGAAACCAGTCGCCACCGAGAGACTCCTGAAAAATCATCCTCACTCACCCAATGGACCGGTTGTCCCTTCTCCTTCTCCTACCCCACTCGCCTCCCCACACTCCAAAGCCTCGCCCACTCCCCAGTTCCTCCCCGTCATTGCTGCCTCACCCTCCAACAGCCCCTACATCCAACTCCTCATCCCTCTCCCTCATTACGCCAGTGCTGCCAATTTAGGAAGTTTGTCCCCGTGTCGAGAGGCTTTCGGTTCCTCTTTGGTGCCGCCGAGGCTCGACGGGGTGTCAGCAAAGCGGGAAGTACATACGTATGCATTTCCGTTTCTATCTTTGTAGGACCGTCAAGGTAAAGAGACTGACACCCTCGGCAAACTCCTCCGAATATTAATTACACTTTACCGCCATCTTCGGTTGAGCGAAAATATGGGCTCGACCGCCTGCTGGTAATTTTCCATCGTCTCAGCCTACCGAATGCTTTCGCAATACGTTTTTTTAGCCAGCCAGGTCAGCTAGGTGGGCAGTGTTTCTTTCAGGTAACCGGAAGGGTCGAACTCGATCCCTGTGACGGCGTTTGGATCTCGATTCCCTGGTGGCTCGTGCCCGGGAAACAAGACGGGAGGCCAGGAGTAAGGATAACGGGATCGGAGGGGCAAGCGTGCCGCCGGAAGCCCCCTCCCCCAGTCTCCTCTTGCACTACCTATTGCCTGGCTACAAAAACCTAAATCACATGGGTAAATTTGCGGAAGAAGATTTCTTTGAAGATTTTAACGCACATTAGATGCCTAATAATAATAATAAACCAGATGAGATAATAGGAATGAACTGAGAGAGATCAACCACAAGGCAGTGTTATAGGGCCATTACTCTTCCTAAATGACGTAAATGATCTACCGAATAATTTACATTCCCCAGTAAGACTTTTTGCTGATGATTGTTTCATATTCAGACGGGTATAGCATGTAGATGACCGCGTAATACTACAAAATGACATCGATCGCCTTGGTGACTGGGTAACAAATAATAATATGGGCACAAATGTAAGTAAGAGTGAGGATACGAATTTTTCAAATAAAAAGAATGAACAAAAGAATATTTACACCCACTTTGGAGAAAGAATCTCATCTCATTGATCAGTGATTATTATACTATTGTACTTGTTGAAAAATTGCTTGTACGTAATGTGGACGGCGTGGGAAGTTGCATTGAAAAAGTGAATGATTTGTTAAAGGTGCGTGATTTTGAACGGTATATGAAATTGAAGAGTGCGTCATTATGAACAGAGTGCGGTGATGGACGGAGAGTTGTAGGCATGGTGTGAACCTAGCCCATGTGTGAGGTGAAGGTGCGGTTGGTAATCTTTAACTGTCATTGCATATAAAATCATTTTGTCTCCTATCTCTCACATTTCTCATTTCTCTTCAAATTTTCATTCTATGCAGTACCACGCAGCGTCTGTTCCTCAGTGAGGCGGCTGCAATGGCGTCTGACCCCAGTGGGGCGGCCAATAAGTGATGGTGTCACGTTAAAAACACTATTGAGGAAGGCAACGGGAAACCACCTCAATTATCATTCCCAAGATTAACATGATGGACTATACAGATATTTTGAGTCCTGGCAACTACGGGGCTCGGCCCAATCGGCCGTGTGTCGTGTCCGGCAGCGGGGGAGGCAAGGCTTCCGCGGCCGTCGTCCCATGAAACCCTTGCAAGGGAAAACCAGCAGCAGCAGGACAAAAGACGCAGGAGAAGAAGACCAAATTAGTTAGAATAGGAACGTGGAATGATAGGACAATGATGAGTGCAGGGAAATGGGAGAATTTTAAGCGAGAGATGTAAAGGGGAAATATAGATATTTTAGGTCTATGTGAGGTGAGGTGGAAAGATAGCGGGGATTACTGGAGTGATAAGCATAGAATAATATACAGCGGCGGGGACGAAAGCCAACGAGGGGTTGCCATAGTATTAAACGAAGAGGTAGGAAGAAGCGTAGTCAACATACAGCAGGTAACGGATAGAATACTACTAGTAGAGAAAAAAGCACAACCGACGAACTTGGTTATTATTCAGGTATACATGCCACCGAGCAACCATAAGGAAGAAGAGGTCGATAGGATATACGATCAGTTAGAGGACATAATTGCGTGTGTTCCTGCAGGGAAACATTTGATAGTGATGGGGGATTGGAATACGACAGTGGGCGAAGGAAGAGATGGTGATGAGGTGGGGGACTACGGTTTAGGCACGAGGAATGACCGCGGGGAGAAAGCAGTTGAGTTCTGTAGGAGACAGGGGTTAGTCATCACAACACTTGGTTTAGACACCACAAATGACGCAGGTATACAGGGAAAATGCCACGTGACTCAGAAAGGTATCAGCTAGATTATATCCTGGTTAGACACAGATTTAGGAACAGTGTGATAAATTCCCACAGCTTCCCGGGAGCGGAAGCGGACTCAGACCACAATTTAGTTGTCATGAAATGTAGCGTCCGTTTCAAAAAGATAAGGCAGGGGCGGCGAGTTAGAAAATGGAATGTAGAAGCATTAAATGGTTTGAAAAGGAAGGAATACAAACAGGCGGTAGAGAAAATCATGGAGGATGGAAAAGGGCTTAGTACTATCGAAGAAAATTGGGAAATGATCAAGAAAGGGTTGTCTAAAGCCGCAAAAGACACTATTGGAAGCGTTAACGCTAAAAGGACTAGGAAACCATGGATCACGGATGAGATGATTACAAAAATGGATGAGCGGCGAAAATGGAAGAATGTCAATACAGAATTAGGCAAATTGAAGTACAAAGAATTAAACAATAAATTGAGGCGGGCAACAAATAAAGCAAAAGAAGCTTGGTGGAAGACGCAGTGCGAGGATATGAAAAGTCTGCAGAAGAAGGGTGAAATCGGTGCGCTGTACAGCAAAGTTAAATCTTTATCGGGAAGTAAGAAAGGAAGAGCTATGCTAACAGTTAGAGATAAGGCGGGTAAGGTAATAGTTGACGCAGGAAAGATCCAAGAGAGATGGAAGGAATATATAGAAGAACTGTATATAGTAGTAAAGAGCTTAGACCAACAGAGTTAGACATTGAAAAGGAACATGACGTAGAGGAAGATAGCTTAGGTCCAGGCATACTAGACAATGAGATAGAAAAGGCATTAAGGGAGATGAAATTCAATAAGGCCGTGGGGGTGGATAACATTCCCGTGGAACTTTTAATATGCTTAGAAAAATGTGGGAGGAAGAGGCTATATGGACTGATCCGTAGTATTTATGAGGAGGGAATCTGGTCGGAAGACTTTGTGAGATCAGTTTTAGTTCCTATTCCGAAAAAGGTGAAGGCCACGTCATGTGAGGACTACAGGACAATAAGTTTGGTATCCCACGCAGCTAAAGTTGTTCTTAGGATCATAAACAAAAGGATAGAGAGTCGGGCAAATGATTACTCAGGGGATGATCAGTTTGGGTTTAGGAAGGGGAGAGGTACGCGTGATGCCATTGCAGTAATGAGATTATTAATCGAGAGGAATATAGAACACAACCAGGAGGTATTTGCCTGTTTCGTAGATTTCGAAAAAGCGCTTGATAGAGTGAATTGGGAAAAACTAATGAGTATATTGCAGAAAATAGGAATTGATTGGAGGGAAAGGCGGCTAATCCGCAACCTGTACATGTCTCAGACTGCTCAGGTGCGAGTGGGGAACGGGGAGTCCGGTTGGGCAGTGTTAGGAAGAGGTGTAAGGTAGGGTTGCCCATTATCACCGTTGCTGTTCAACCTATATGCAGAGGAAATGATTAAAGAGGCATGGGAAGAACTGGAGGTAGGAATGAAAGTGGGCGGGGAATTCGTAAAATCAGTTAGGTTTGCTGATGACCAAGCTTTGGTTTGTCAGTCAGCCAAGGGGCTGCAAGCATTGCTTAGTGAATTGGAAATTCAGTGCGACAGGTATGGGATGCGAATCAATATTAATAAAACAAAGGTTATGCGATTTTCTCGAAAGAAAAAGGCTAGGCTTAACATTAAAATAGGAGGGCAAAAACTAGAGCAGGTAGAACAGTTTACGTATCTCGGTAGTGATTTGGACCAACAGGGTCAAAGTAGTAGGGACGTAAGGAGAAGAATTGCGCAAGGCAAAGAAGCTTTCACAAGGAGGAGGGAGTTGATGACGGGGACGTTGAGGAAGGATGTTAAGAAAAGACTCGTAAAAAACTTTGATATGGAGCGTAGCTATGTACGGCGCGGAAACGTGGTCATTGAAGCAGGAGGATAGACGTAAACTGGAGGCTTTTGAAATGTGGGTGTGGAGAAGGATGGAGAAGGTTAAATGGACAGAGAAGAAAACAAACGAGGAAGTACTTGGTATGTTGGGCGAAGAGAGGGGTTTGTTGGGAGAAATCCTATGGAGGCAGGAAAAGTGGATGAAGGGGGTATTGACCCTCAGTGGGATGTTGAAGACTGTAATACAGGGGAGAATGTTAGGCAAACGAGGAATGGGAAGGAACAGGATAGGGATGTTGGACGGGATGAAGGGAGGAAGAAAGTACTCAGAGCTGAAGAGGGACCTGATGTAAAGTAGGATGTTGTGTTTTGCTAGGGGTCACAAATTATTAAATTAGTAATTAGGTCCATCCAAAAACCTACCTTAACCGGTAGATTACCTAATAATAATAATATATATATAATATATATATACATATAATATATATATATATATATATATATATATATCCCTCCCCGGACTACAACCTTGACGTGGTGGAAGGGCTTGTGCGTTCCGATGACCCCTAGAGCTGTACTGGCGGGAGTAATAAAAATTGCTCCTGGTAGGGTCACCCATGCCAGGTAGGTCGAAGGTTAGGAGCCAGACGAAAGGTAGTCCACGCAGCGTCTGTTCCTCAGTGAGGCGGCTGCAATGGCGTCTGACCCCAGTGGGGCGGCCAGTAAGTGATGGTGTCACGTTAAAAACACTATTGAGGAAGGCAACGGGAAACCACCTCAATTATCATTCCCAAGAACAATGTGATGGACAATAGAGATATTTTGAGTCCTGGCAACCACGGGGCTCGGCCCAATCGGCCGTGTGTCGTGCCCGGCAGCGGGGGAGGCAAGGCTTCCGCGGTCGTCATCCCACGAAACCCTTGCAAGGGAAAACCAGCAGCAGCAGGACAGAAGACGCAGGAGAAGAAGACCAAATTAGTTAGAATAGGAACGTGGAATGTTAGGACAATGATGAGGACGGGGAAATTGGAGAATGTTAAGCGAGAGATGGGAAGGGGAAATATAGATATTTTAGGTCTATGCGAGGTGAGATGGAAAGATAGCGGGGATTACTGGAGTGATAAGTATAGAATAATATACAGCGGTGGGGACGAGAGCCAACGAGGGGTTGCCACAGTATTAAATGAAGAGGTAGGAAGAAGCGTAGTCAACATAGAGCAGGTAAATGATAGAATACTACTAGTGGAGATAAAAGCAGAACCGACGAACTTAGTTATTATCCAGGTATACATGCCACCGAGCAACCATAAGGAAGAAGAGGTCGATAGGATATACGATCAGTTAGAGGACATGATTGCATGTGTTCCTGCAGGGAAACATTTGATAGTGATGGGGGATTGGAATGCGACAGTAGGCGAAGGAAGAGATGGTGATGAGGTGGGGGACTACGGTTTAGGCACGAGGAATGACCGCGGGGAGAAAGCAGTTGAGTTCTGCAGGAGACAGGGGTTAGTTATCACCAACACTTGGTTCAGACACCACAAAAGACGCAGGTATACATGGAAAATGCCAGGTGACTCGGGAAGATATCAGCTAGATTATATCCTGGTTAGAAACAGGTTTAGGAACAGTGTGATAAATTCCCTACAGCTTCCCGGGAGCGGATGCGGACTCAGACCACAATTTAGTTGTTATGAAATGTAGCGTACGTTTTAAAAAGATAAGGCAGGGGCGGCGAGTTAGAAAATGGAATGTAGAAGCATTAAATGGGTTGAAAAGAAAGGAATACAAACAGGCGGTAGAGAAAATCATGGAGGACGGTAAAGAGCTAAGTACTATTGAAGAAAAATGGGAATGTATCAAAAAAGGGTTGTCTAAAGCAGCAAAAGACACTATTGGAACCGTTAACGCTAAAAGGACTCGTAAACCATGGATCACGGATGAGATGATTACAAAAATGGATGAGCGGCGAAAATGGAAGAATATAAATACAGAATTAGGCAAAATGAAGTACAAAGAATTGAACAATAAATTGAGGCGGGCAACAAATAAAGCAAAGGAAGCATGGTGGAAGACGCAGTGCGAGAATATGGAAAGTCTGCAGAGGAAGGGGGAAATCGGTGCGCTTTACAGCATAGTTAAATCTTTATCGGGAAGTAAGAAAGGGAGATCAACGATAGCAGTTAGAGATAAGGCCGGTAAGGTAATAGTTGACGCAGGAAAGATCCAAGAGAGATGGAAGGAATATGTAGAACTGTATAGTAAAGAGCTTAGACCAACAAAGTTAGACATTGAAAAGGAACATGACGTAGAGGAAGATAGCTTAGGTCCAGGCATACTAGACAATGAGATAGAAAGGGCATTAAGGGAGATGAAACTAAATAAGGCCGTGGGGGTAGATAACATTCCCGTGGAACTTTTAAAATGCTTAAGAAAATGTGGGAGGAAGAGGCTATATGGGCTGATCCGTAGCATTTATGAGGAGGGAATCTGGCCGGAAGACTTTGTGAGAGCAGTTTTAGTTCCTATTCCGAAAAAGGTAAAGGCCACGTCATGTGAGGACTATAGGACAATTAGTTTGATATCCCACGCAGCTAAGGTTGTTCTCAGGATCATAAACAAAAGGATAGAGAGTAGGGCAAATGATTACTTAGGGGATGATCAGTTTGGGTTTAGGAAGGGGAGAGGTACGCGTGATGCCATTGCAGTAATGAGATTATTAATCGAGAGGAATATAGAACACAACCAGGAGGTATTTGCCTGTTTCGTAGATTTCGAAAAAGCGTTTGATAGAGTAAATTGGGAAAAACTAATGAGTATATTGCAGAAAATAGGAATAGATTGGAGGGAAAGGAGGCTAATCCGCAACCTGTACATGTCTCAGACTGCTCAGGTGAGGGTGGGAAACGGGGAGTCAGGATGGGCAGTGTTAGGAAGGGGTGTAAGGCAGGGTTGCCCATTATCACCGTTGCTGTTCAACCTGTACGCAGAAGAAATGATCAAAGAGGCATGGGAAGAACTCGAGGTAGGAATGAAAGTGGGCGGGGAATTCGTAAAATCAGTGAGGTTTGCTGATGACCAAGCTTTAGTTTGTCAGTCAGCCAAGGGGCTGCAAGCATTGCTTAGTGAATTGGAAATTCAGTGCGACAGGTATGGGATGAGAATCAATATTAATAAAACAAAGGTTATGCGATTTTCTAGAAAGAAAAAGGCCAAGCTTAACATTAAAATAGGAGGGCAAAAGCTAGAGCAGGTAGAACAGTTTACGTATCTCGGTAGTGTTTTGGACCAACACGGTCAAAGTAGTAGGGACGTAAGGAGAAGAATTGCGCTAGGCAAAGAGGCTTTCACAAGGAGGAGGGAGTTGATGACAGGGACTTTGAGTAAGGATGTTAAGAAAAGACTCGTAAAAACTTTGATATGGAGCGTAGCTATATACGGAGCGGAAACGTGGTCATTGAAGCAGGAGGATAGACGTAGATTGGAGGCTTTTGAAATGTGGGTGTGGAGAAGAATGGAGAAGGTGAAATGGACAGAGAAGAAAACAAATGAGGAAGTACTTGGTATGGTGGGCGAAGAGAGGGGTTTGTTGGGAGCAATCCTATGGAGGCAGGAAAAGTGGATGAAGGGGGTGTTGACCGGCAGTGGGATGTTGAAGACTGTGATAGAGGGTAGAATGTTGGGCAAAAGAGGAAAGGGAAGGAACAGGATAGGGTTGTTGGACGGGATGAAGGGAGGAAGGAAGTACTCAGAGATGAAGAGGGACCTGATATAGAGTAGGATGATTGATTTTGTGTTTTGTTAGGAGTAATAAAATATTTGTTTGGTAGTTGTGTCAGTCCAAAAACCTACCTTAACCGGTAGATTACTTAAAAAAAAAAAAAAATATATATATATATATATATATATATATATATATATATATATATATATATATATATATATATATATATATATATATATATATGTGTCCATTAAATACGCGAACTGAGGCCATTAAGCTTTATTTTGCAAAATTAAGTCAATATCAATTTTGTCCCCTTCAAAGTGCTCTCCATTTGTTATTATACTCTTATTCCATCTTCTTTTCCACTATTTAAAGCACCCTTGGAAGTCCTCGGCAGTCAGGCGTTTTAGTTTTCTCGTCATTTCTTGCTTCATTATGTCCTCATCTTCCCAGTGATGTCCCCTCATCACATTGTTTTCATTTTGGGAATAGGAAAACGTCGCAGGGTGGGGGGGCGAAATCTGTCGTATAAGGAGGATGATTAAAGATGTTGAGTGTATTTTTTGCCAGAAACTGGGGAACAGTCAATGCTGAATGTGCAGGTGCATTGTCATGGTGAAGAATCTATCCATTGCCTTGAGTCAAATTTGGCCGCACACGACGCACACGATCTCTCAAACGCTTGATAACTGTAAGGTAGAACTCAGCATTCACTGTTTATCTTTCAGGAAGAAATTCATGATGAACAACACCTTCGAAATCAAAGAAAACCAAGAGCATGACTTTGGTTTCCGATCAGCTTTTTCTTGATTTTTTTGTTCGAGGTTCATCTTTTGCTTCCCACTTCTTGCTTTGCGATTTTAGTTCAATATTCTACTCGTAAAACTACGATTCGTCACCAGTGATTACCCTGTTGAGAAATCCAGAATCGTTTTCAAGTGAAATTTTCCAGTCAGTAACACATTCAATTCAAATAAAGGAATTAGCTGAAGACGTTGCCCCGTTTTTCCATATTGTTTTTCTAAAATATATAGAAGAAGGCTCAGTGCCTCGCGACTGGAAGCTAGCCCATATAATTCTCATATACAAAGGCAGCGATAGGGATAAACCAACCAATTACCGACCCATTTCCTTAACATCGATCTCTTGAAAAATATTGGAACACATTATTGTCACTAGTATTATGAGATTCTTGATAGTAGGAAAATACTAACCCACAGCCAGCACGGATTTAGGAAAAGCATATCTTGCGAAACACAACTTGGTCTCTTCATTCACGATATACTTAGATCGGGAGAAACAACACAAAAGTCGATGTAGTATTCCTAGATTTCAAAAAATCCTCCGATAAAGTCCCACACAATAAACTATTACACAAACTTAAATGCTATGGAATCAATGAGAAAATTATTAATTGAATTAGATAACTCTTGTAAAATCGAAAACAAATACGAGTAGTGGTCATCGATGGGTTGTGCTCAACGGATAGAGATGTAACTTCGGGCGTCCCCCAGGGATGTGTAATAGGGCCTCTTCTGTTCTCAATATACGTTAAGCACACACGTTGGTAGCAAATTTAGGTTATTTGCTGACGACACGGTGGTATACAGGGAAATAAGGTGCCAACTAGATCGCGAGCCACTCTCTAGAGACTTAGACACAATCTCGGAATGGTGCAATAAATGGGGATTAACGATTAGCGATTTCGAAAAAGCATTTGATAGAGTGAATTGGGAAAAACTAATGAGCATGTTGCAGAAAATAGGAATACATTGGAGGGATAGGAGACTAATTCGCAACCTGTACATCTCTCAGACTGCTCAGGTGCGAGTGGGGAACGGGGAGTCCGGTTGGGCATGGTTAGGAAGAGGTTTAAGGCAGGGTTGCCCATTATCACCGTTGCTGTTCAACCTATATGCAGAGGAAATTATTAAAGAGGCATGGGAAGAACTGGAGGTAGGAATGAAAGTGGGCGGAGAATTCGTAAAATCAGTTAGGTTTGCTGATGACCAAGCTTTAGTTTGTCAGCTAGCCAAGGGGTTGCAAGCATTGCTGAGTGATTTGGAAATTCAGTGCGACAGGTATGGGATGAGAATCAACATAAATATATCTCGTAATTCACCACATTTGGCCCGGAAGTAAAGATCTTCTCACCTATCAATTAAAAAGACAAGGAATCTGATGTCCATAATTCGTCATTTGATCGAATTTTTGTTTAAGATTCAGATGAGCTTTCATTTATTTACCAGCCTCTGGTAACTCTTGCGAATATTGATAACATCTATAATATTTCCGATCCAGCTATGTCTTAAGAGCGGGATGAACAATGGGTATCCTATTTCTAAATATCGTTTTTAGAGTTTTATTTTTTATTTATAAATTTTAGGACCTAGTAAGTTGTTGAGAGTTTATGCCAGCGTCGATCTGACGAATGTTTCGCGGCGACAGTGACAGGCTTCTTCCAGGGGGACACCTATGTGCATTGAGGGGAAGGGTACGCACAACCTCGCAGTGGCGCCTGGCAGAAAAGGTGGCGATTAAACTGAGGAATATGAAAAATTCAAGAAATCATATGGCCGGAAAATGATGACCATTTAGTTCGTTAGATCCTTCTGTCGTGCCCAAAACAAAAGATTCCGTCACCCTCTCAAATGTTCAATTCCGGAATACGCTCTGGTCGGATCGATTCAACTGACCCCAGAACGCTGAACTGGATATTCAAGTGTTTGATTTCTTTAATGGCGATTGAAATTAAATAAGAAAACCCTTTCTATCATCTATTTTAATCTTGGCTATTCTGGGATTCCGAATCTGAACTGCTTATTGATTCCTAACAAGTGTCACACCAAAAGGAACATTGTGGTAAAAATGGCACACTAATGAATATCAGCAGGTAAAAGGAATATCTGCATTTTTAATTATTCACGATCACAGTAAGTCGTGGAGAAATCTGCCACGATTTTGAAGTGATCTGAACCTAAGTGTTATTCATTTTGGATTTTTACCTTAGGTGCTTCAGCGAAGGGCAGACGATCTTAACTGAATGACATGCACTGAGCCAGTTCACAAAGATCTCCCTCTCGCTGATATTCATCGGTTTCTTCGATTCAAATGTCCTGTACGAATCCTAGATGTCCTGTCCTTTGTTTGTCAATTCCTTTTGTTAGATATGAACGAGGAGAGAAAAAATAAAATTAATTATATTGAAGTAGAATACCATTTCAATGGAATGAAGCCTTATGAAATTATTCAAGGACCAAGCAACTCTTAAACCCTCTCCTTATTACTAATTCGCGTATTCCTCAAACAATTTTCGACGAAAATTCCAATTCAATAGTTTAGAATTATTTAGGTTCGGAGGAAACGTCGTATATCCGCTTACCTGTGTGCCGCAGGTACGACTCTCACCCCGTCAAAAAGCTTATTGAATGTTTGCACATGAAATATTGTGAACGCCATTTAGGAAAGCGTGTTATCAAACGACAAACACTCAAGATTAGAAATACCTTATCTTTGCATTTTAATGCATTTGTAATTTTAATGTTTTTGTATTTGCATTTAACAAACGGACACTAGAGATCTCATCAGTCCGTATCCGCGTCTGTTTGATCTTCCACTTTTAGGTGCTACTGTAACGGAGAGGTTTTTACCGAATTTTATGTCACATGCGGTCCGAAGGACAAAAATGAACGAGCTATACACCGAACGAAAGTCACTGCTCTTGAATAGCAGTCGAGATAGCGGAGAAAGAATTGAACCGACCTCACTCGGTAGCCTCACTTTAAAAAATACACATTGAAAAGAAATATGACGCATCTCGACAAACGTCACTCACTGGGACGGAAGGAAATACAACCACGTCCATTGTATTTCCTACATTGGTAGAAGAACGTTGGTTTTTCAACTCTGGATCTGAAAGTATTTCACTTTGCCCATGCGGGACTCCCAGTATGTCATTCCTCGGTGGTGTCAACTGCATGTACAAGCGTATTATTCTTATTAATGCGGATTATTCTTTTTAATAGCTAGCTGATTGGTTGCTACTTCGGTCGTTTTATTTCGCTGTTTCGAGTTTGATAAGGGGTCATGATGTCATTACAACAAATTTTGTGCTAACACACTAACCATATTACGTTCGTTTACCTCTTAGTTAACCTAAGATGAATTGAATGACAGGATAAAATGAAACTATTAAATTTAGGCTCAATCACTTATGCACCGGTTCATTCAGAGGGTGAATTAAGCCACCCTCCAAAAGTAACGCGACTAGGATATTTCTGAACTAACGGGTCCCCCCAACCCCTCGGGGTGCCTGCAATAATACCAACCACCCACCCCCCTCCATTCGCCCACCCTTCCGTCGGTGGCGAGCCGGACGGCTGGGAGTGGAGCGGTGGATGGGGATCATTCGCCCATCCCCTCGCGATTGCGTTGGAACGTTAGCGGAAATTGACTGATTCCCCATCAAGCCCTCCCTCAGACGGGTCTTGCCCGCTAACACGAGTCGCTTCCTGTCGCCGTGAACCCAGGTGACGGCACCGCGACGCCGAGTCCGGACCGCCCACCGTGACCTCGCCCCCTACGCCGAATCGCCCCCGGCATCCTCTCCTTTTGCACCTGCGGACTCGGAGGGGTAGAATTAAGATTGTTGGACCAGGCAAAACACCTGGGAGTCCCACCATCAAAGAAGTAGCCATGGAGAGCTTCTGCTGAGCTAGGAATAGAAACTAGGGTTCTACAATTGCGTTTTATTATTAAGCAATCTACCGGTTAAGGTAGCTTTTGGATGGACACAAATACCAAATAAATATGTGGCGACTCCTGACAAAACCCAATCCAGCAGCCTACTCTACATCAGGTCCGTCTTCATCTCTGAGCACTTCCTTCCTCTCTTTATCCCGTCCAACATCCTTATCCTGCCCTTTCCTCGTTTGCCTAACATTCTCCCCTAAATTACCGTCTTCAACATCCCGCTGCCGGTCAGAAACCCCCTTCATCCACTTTTCCTGCCTCCATAGGATTTCTCCCAACAAACCCCTCTCCTCGCCAACCATACCTGGGTATTACCTCGTTTGTTTTCCTTTCGGTCCATTTCACCGTCTCCATACTTCTCCACGCCCACATTTCAAAAGCCTTTAATCTACTTCTATCATCATGCTTCAGTGACCACGTTTCCGCGCCGTAAATAACTACGCTCCATACGCACATAACTCCGCAAAGTTTTGACGAGTCTTTTCTTAACATCCATACTCAACGTCGCTGTCATCAACTCCCTCCTCCTAGTGAAAGCCTCTTTGTTTAGCGCAATTCTTCTCCTTACGTCCCTACTACTATGACTGTGTTGATTAAAAAATACTTCCGAGATACGTAAACTGTTCTACCTGCTCTAGTTTTTGCCCTCCTATTTTAATGCTTAGCTTAGCCTTTTTCTTCCCAGAGAATCGCATTACCTCTGTTTTATTAATATTGATCCTCATCCCATACCTGTCGCACTGAATTTCCAATTCAGTCAGTAATGCTTGTAAACCCTTGGCTGACTGACAAACTAGAGCCGAGTCATCAGCAAACCTAACTGTTTTTACGAATTCCCCTCCGACTTCCATTTCTACCTCCAGTTCTTAAAAAAGGTTAAGGTTTCCTGATTCACAAACGGCTTTTTGTTTCAAGTGCATATTTTTCTTCAGTTCACTGAGGAGGGCCACCTTGTGGCCAAAATACGCGTACCTGACCCTCGCCATTGTCTTTCCCGGTTCGTTGTTGTTATCTCTCGACGTTGCTCAATTGGAGTAGTATTCTCCTAGTGATGAGCCCCTTTTTGAATGTGTCAGTGAGTGTTTTCCTGAGCGTTCAGGAGTGTGTCAAGCTCTGCGGTTGTCCCTGGCGGGGAATTTATTCCCGTAAACAGTCACGGATCGAGTGTATGAGTGGAGAAACCAAGGTATCCTTATCGGAGTCCCTTTAACCCAGTGAAAGATCCCATTTGGGTTTGCGTGTGTGTGTCCGTAGTTAGTCGCTGGCGAGGAAGTAACATTCCCGCAAACTACTACAGAAGGGTGTTCTGGTTGAAAGGTTGTGGTTGGCCACTGTCGTAGAATTTCTTTTCCCACAATCCATCGCAACAAATTTAGTTTTCTTTGAGTGACGAGTGGGGCATTACCTCCATAGAAGTTTCCCCACTAAGACGCTTATTTCCCTCCAAAATACTTTCCAAAAAAACGTTACTTGCGTTCCTCCTGCGCTAGTTTATTCAGTTTTAGCTTAATGTTTAACTTGACTTTTCTTTCACCGAGAATCTCTTCACCTTGTTTCCTTTTTAATCTCGTAATCTCGAACATCTCGCATTGATTCTGTGAAACATTCAGCTTGTGACCTCACTTATTATTGCTTGATCGTCCGAAAACCTGACTCAATTCCCTCACCGCCCACTTTAATGCCACACTCAACACGCCCTTCCTGTGCCATGGTGTCGATTCATCGTCACGGGGCAGAGCACTGAAAAAAGCGCGGAGCCGGGGGTATGGGGAGAGGAGGGCCGAGGGCGAGGTGGGTCGTCGGCAGACCGTCCTCTGGTGGCGAGCGGCGGCGTAGAGGGAGGGACGGGGCGGAGGGGCGCGCGCCGGGACGTGTGCCCCCCTTCCCCAAGAAGATTTTTGCACTCTCTGTCTCCTTCCGCCCCCTCCGCCACCCCGGCGGATGCAAAACGACCTCCGTGCGTCGGCGTCCACACACGCCCGCCCCTCGCCACTTAAACTCCCCCCTTTAACCCCCCTCTCCCAAACGCTGTTGCCGTTCGGTGTGTTTTCACTCGAGTATCCTTTGATCTGGTGACTTTATTGTCAATCGCCAATAATGCCGTGCAAACATTAGCATAATCATTTTGGTAACAATTCATTAAAATAATTAACATGCAGCATTTGCTATTAACCATCGTAGTTGTTATGAGGCACTGTCTTAGGCTTATACTTGATGGAAGTCTTTCATACTAGGCGTAAATAAGGGAAGACTAACTTGACAGATTCCATTGAATACATTGAGTAGCTTCAGGCGTGATGTGGTGGAAGTCGAAAATAATGAATAACTGATCGTAACACTTTTCCACTTAATAAGCGGAAGAAAGTATCAAGTGGAAAAGAGCTACGATCAGTTATTCATTGACAGATTCCGCTTGACTTTTTACTTTTCAGTTTATATTATTTATATACCATCTGATGATGTTGTCTTGCGACGAAAACATGGTCGTGAAAAATAAAAAATTTAGTGGAATATTTTGATTTCGTCTTTCCTAATTTACGCCATCGGAATTATATTTCTTGATGATTACTGGATGGGTCCACATGGCATGATTCAATTCGAAAGCTGGTTTACATAGGTTCCGTTAGAGATCAAAAAGGATTAAGCCTTAAGTTTTAATTTCTTGAGTTCGCGAAACCACTCACCCAGGTTTGAGGGATCCAGTTCCTTTCCCCCATGTCACCAATTCGTGCCTCACGAAGTTCTATAACTAAAAAAATCGCACTATATTGGCTAATGATGTTGCTGTCCAAACATATTAGTCGGGATTTAAACCCAGTATTCTCCGATCACCAGCTGGAGGTTCTACTCACTAGGGTACCAGCAGAGAGAAAATTAGTTATGCTCATCTATATGCATTACTTGAATCAGTAGCCTCCTTTGGGTGCGAAACTATTTCATACATGAAAATTGAGAAAGTCATTTTCTAGCTAATGGATTTCTGCTAATTGCCTATCTCATATAGACAACACCCAACACGTTATTACTGACGAATATTCCGACCTAAAATTTATAAAGCCAAATTATGTACTACAGTTATAGTCACGAAGGATAATTGAATTTCGAATTGACATCGATAAGTTTGAAAGCAGAAAAACTATTTTAGCTTTAATGTGAAATAGTCGAAATTTAATTTTTCCCCGCTAATTCATCACAGGATGAATCTGAATTGGTAGAGAATCGATTAAATACTTTCATCAATAACTAAATTTCCAATTGGTGCTCTGTGTTTGACTGGTTCAAATTTCACTCGTGTCATTTTAGCTTGATATACTCGTCCGCAATGGAGAAGGGGCGCTTCAAATTGGCGGAGTTCAACTTTTCTCTTCGAATTGGGAGTTATCGATGCATTCGAACGATTTAATATGGGAAGAACTGCTCGGGCAATCCCCGTGGATAGCTCAATAAAGGATGAGCACATTTTGTTACAAACGCCTTTACTCATCCTATAAATTTCAAAGGCCTTTCTCAAAGCAGTTCCTATTGAATGAAAAGGAATCGCTTCTTTCCAAGGAATTTTAATAGGTCCTTCAAAATCACGCCAGGACCATTCACTCATGCTTCTGATGATCAAAAAAGGCTCACTACGAAGGTTTGTTTCACATTCGTGAACTAGAAGAAGTCAAAAGGGGCTGAATCTAGACATTTAGGAGAATAAGGTACGCCCTTCATCTTGATTTTGGTGACATTTCAGCAAAGACATTTGCTATGTGAGACCATGTTTTATCCTTGGTGCAGCATCCAGGCTGTTAATTTTAAATGGGACCTTTTTGAGTTTGCTGTGACGATGGAGATTTTTCTGTACATTCCTATCGCATGTTCTATTTACAGTCGCGTGTGATGTAACAAAATATTGATACACCATTCCGTGACCATCAAAAAGTGATAGGACGATAACTTTCCCATTTGAAGCCACCACCACTTTGATTTTTTTGGCTTTGGTGATGCCGTCGGTTTCCGCCCAGATCTTTGCTGTTTGCGTTTAAAATCAAAACTTTGAAATAAAGTTTGATTTGCAATGATAATTTTAGAAATATGATCGTCTTCCTTGTACCATCAATTTCAACTGCCAGCAAACGTGCATGCAAGCATGCCATTGTTCGGGTCGGAGCATCGTGCAAAAACACGTCTCACGTTCTATTTATATGCTGCTGCCAAAGTGTGGGCGGGCGGCACCAAATAAAATTTTCAATATTTCTGGAAGTGCTTTGTACGTTATTAGACGATGTTTTCACAGTACTAGCAGCGGTGTTAATGTTTACTTCGGTAAAAACAGCAACTGAAGCTCGGGACCCACCTGTCTTTGAAATTGATGGCATCCAGCTTTAAAATAATTAATCATCGTCTAGCTGTGCTTTGGGGAAGAACAGACTTTCCGTGAGCCTCTTATAGCAATACGCTAGGCCTCTGCTGACGACTTGTTCGTGCGAAAGTAAAATTGAGATGAATTGCTTGTCATGTGCTACCTCCATAGTTGCTCCAGGCGAACCGAACATTTCCAGCTTGGAATGGCTGCCTCTGACGCTAATCTCAAATGCTGGAGTCTAATCATTGAAAAATATGTTCCACGACCAAAAAGCGACCAAAAGTAGAATCGAGTGCCTGTTTTCTCTTTCGAGGGTCTACGGCATGGCGACGAGTCCCCAACCCCCTTACAGTCCCGACCTAGCACCAGCAGACTATTTCCTATTCCGAAAAGTGAAATCCTCCCTCAAAGGGCACCACCATGGGACCCTAAGTGCCGTCAAAGAGGATTGCACGCGTGCTCTGAAGGACCTTCCAGAATCCGCCTACCACGGAGTCTTCGAGTGGTGGAAAAGTCGCCGGCAAAAGTATATCGACGCTCAAGGGATGTACTTTGAAGAATTACGACGCATTGTAGCAATATCTGAAATAAATTTATTTTTCCGAAACTTTTCCCGATATTTTTATACAAACCTTGCACACTTTAACTTCAAGATGAAAGTATAACATAACATTAAATTTTCGCATAACTATGCAAATAAAAATGCATAATTAACTGTTTACTTTGAAAATACTACCACGTGATACAAAAAAAGTGGCGCCGACAGAAATTCTTCTCTTCGCTTTTGCCTACTAAATATCTCTCGTTCGGGTCTAACGAATGAACTAAATATGCGATAGAACTTCCTAGAAAGGAGTCGTAACTCTGGGAATTCTATGGAAATATCCGAGCTGAAGAGGTTCAAATTGTGGATGATGTGATAATACGTGATGTGATTGGTCATCAAGAGCAAAATCCTAAGTGTGTCGAAACATGGGAGTAACTGGAATCCCACTCCACAAAAGTTATAAAATTTGTAAATTACTCAGTCTTCATTATGCATAATTGTTGGAATTTATGGCCATTAATAAAATTTTCCATCGCCATTCCTGTTATACCCAGATGAATTATAATGGCAATAATTACTAAACGCTCATTAAACTTTCCTCATGTTGATAAGCATGAACTTGGCGAATTTTATTCGAGGGGTCTGTTAATCCCTGGCTTCTAGAGACCGAAAGCACTCCGTAAACGATCATTTTAATGATTCTCTCTTTCCATTAAGATTTGACATATTAAAAATGTTGAGTCGACCGGTTTCCGCAGAACCAGTTTCAAAGGACTGACTATTCGGCGAAAAGAAAATTTCAAACGAGCACTTTTCGTTTGAAACATTTCGAGGGCGCGGCGAGATTATGGCGCTCGACGCAAAGAGAACATTCGTTTGGCATACCTTAACGTGAATTTTCCCGGTCCACTGGGTGCCGAAAAACGGAGGTTAATATCAATGACGCTTTGCATCATCAGAAAAACTTATTTTTCAAAATTATTCCTCACCTATGAGCACATAAGCCTTCGGGTTGAACATGCTGTGGGTGCAATAACTTCAGAGTGTAAAAATCGTTCGCATTGACCGGGATTCGAACCTCTTTCCCTCTATGTCTGGTCTAGTGCTTTATCCAGTTAAGCTATCGAGGCGTCCTCAGAAACCCTGAAATATTGGGGGGGTCTTTAAAAGAAACGAGATGTTGTGACGAAATACCGTACATATAATGCCACAGGCATTCGTAGTCGTGCGCAACGCGCCACACTCCACGAGGCTAAAGCCGACTTTAAACACTAGAGGTGTTTATACCGTAGACAAATTCCATAGAAACTGCGGGAGATGCCGCAACAGTAACTTTTAACGGAGTCATCCGCTAATATGCACTTCAATGCAATAATTAGTTTCTTGGAAGTTGTCGAAGGTAAAAACAACCAACTGGCTAAAGCACTCGATCAGACATTGAGTGATACGGGTTCGAATCCCGGTCAAGGCGAATGATTTTTACACTCTGAAATTATTGCATTGAAATGCAAATTAGCGGATGACTCCGTTAAAAGTTACTGTTGCGGCATCTCCCACGGTTTCTTTGGAATTTATGCTGAGGGTGGTTGGATATCGATTGGTATTTACATTAGAATTTTGTGCAACAGTAAAAGAGTGAAACCCGAAAGTGCCACTCGCATACGTAAAGGGAGAGAGAGTCGGAATAAATTATACATTTGCTGATTTTGGTGGCACGTACGCCACAAAAGGGGTGAATGCGAAAAGGGTGTTCTGTTTCGCTATCAAAGAATCGCACACATACCAGGGAGAAAAAAAATAAATCTAAAATTCTTAATTTCCATGGTTGCAACGTCCCTTACGCAACCAAAAAATACTCATCTTCCTTGATTAAGTCATTTTTACGGTAGGCGAGCACAATTCCATTGAATTATGTTATTATGGAGCTCAAACGATGCATGGGAAAATTATACCAAAGAGTGTAGTCACACCCGATACAAAAGAATACTGTATTACGAGTATGACACCAAAATATGAAGAACTGTTGTTGCTACACAATTACTATTACTTATCTGTGAAGTTATTGTTTTAAAAAGTAATATCAAAGGAAATTTTATATTTAAATGCAATAGTGTACGAAAACGCGCTGAATTTTTATGAAAAATGTTGAAATTCTATGAAAAACGCAAAATTCCATCGGCGTTCAAGTAGTCTCTACAATCAAATCCAGCATTCGAAGGAAAATTATATTTTAAAGTTTATTCACTTTCAGTTTTTGGAAAAATCTAATGCGTTATTAACATATAGATGCAATAATTTCCGAATAAAGTTACAGAGAAATCGAGAAGAAATTTAATTTTTTTCGTCACAAATATGCTTTCTAAATCAGCGAGAAAATCTTGGAAATCATTTGTCAAACACGAGGCTCAAAGGCTCTTCTTGTACGTACACCAACGTGGTTTTCATATAGAATTTCCTCTATAATTTCTCATTTCGCAAATGCATTCGTGGAAATTTAATTAATATATGCAAATGCATTTCTCCTCGCAATTAATTCCCAAGTATGTTATCACTACCTTCTAATTATGGATGCTTTTCTCTCCCTCTCTGGATTCTAACCACGCATGAAGAAACAAGCGCTTCGTACTACGTCAATTGGAAATGCAATGCATTACCATTGAATTTTTCCGTGGAGATAGTCGTCAATGTTATTCTCAACTTCTAAAAATAAATTGCAAATCCTCTCTCATTCCGAGGTGGCATGGATAATTCATTTTCTCAAGGATCGAGGAAAACCGGCGACACCTCATTCGGATCTCCTCACGAAGCTCTTTCTCATTACAACCGATTCCGTGGAGCGGGAAATTGGAATGCAATCGGTTAGCATGGGATTTCACAACCTAACTGTGATTACTCTGGACCAGTTTAATGTGCGTCAAATTAATTATTTTTTAGATTTGGTGCATGTATTTTTCAACTAAATTGTGTAGCACCGTGTATCGTATGGGATGAGTTTTGTTCTTGGCTGGTTGCCATCATCAACTTCTTCAAATGAGTTCGCGCTACTTCAGTGCCTTTTAACATTTTCTTCCTCGGGTCTGAGGGGCCATTCCGACTCCTTTGAGGGAAAGGGAATACAAGGCCTCTTTAGTCAAGTTATCTTATGGAGCTTTTGCTAAAAAGTGGTCCATGCTAAGGTACTAACTGCGCTTGTGGCTGGATGTATTAGTTGATGAATAAATAAAGACATAGAAAACACTTCATTAAAAGTAAGAATTAGTGAAATTGACGCTTTTAAATGACATCGACCATAAAATATACATATCACGTGATCGCTATCACTCGCAACTGTAGGAAGGTTATGGTGAATGATAAGGATGTGCGATTTGTTTGAAGACGGTTAATCCATTTTTCGTTAATTCATGAAAAATATTTATTTTTAGTAAAGAGCTAACATTATATTTCTTGAGATGCGGTGTTTTTGGTCGTTAACTTTCGATATATTTAATTTTCCCATTGTAAAAAAACAACTAGTTTTTGCAAGGACTTCGACATCGATATAAATACCCCGCGATCCACCAAAAAGGTGTGTGGCGTGGGGTGCAAACAATCCTCCCTTATCACTGACCCTTCCCAGCTAGTGCTTGCATCAGGTGGGAAGTGTAATAAATTTAGCAAAATATTTGGCAAAACCCTATGAGATAACGTGCAAATTTTTATACATGCTGGAGGAAGACTTAATTCAGAACAAGAGGCAATTCACTCAAATTATTTATTTGTTATGCGACAAAAGGGAATACAAATTAATCAAAACTATTTATACGACAGGCCCCTACCATGGCAAGACAGGTCATGCAGAATTGACCAGTAAGATGGGGAAATTCTACTATCACGTGGACATGCAAACTCATAGTCTCCGCTCCTTAAGTCACAGGTTGGGATTGTGACACACCGCTGTAGGCAGCGGACCGCGTGAGGCGTCCCTCAAAACTGAGAGACACGAAGGATAGAAGAAGCTTGAACACAAAATACTTTTAATAACTAAATTTTAACGCGTTATAATAGTATATTTATTCATTTTTTTCTCTTGGAAATGTCAATATTGTGTTGTTCTTGTGAAAGATTATTTCTCTATCGTCCATTGCGAAGGATCGACGAATTTTTTTTGGAGGATTTTGGTGAAAAACATACAGGTAGTGTACCTAATTAACCTTTATAAAGTTCAAGGAAAATTCTGGTGCTCTAATTAATACCATGGAGACTACCACCAGAACAATTAAGCAAGAACTTGCCTCGATTGCAGAATGAGTCAGGAACACGGTTGGCAACATGGATTCCACCGAATAACGGTAGTTTACTCACAGGCGAGCGTTTTGGGGAAAATCCCCGCTTTTTGTGAACGAGAACCTTATTAGAAAAATGCCGCATGCATGAAACGCAGTTGCTTCGTTTTCCCATCTTCAGAAAATTGGCCAATTGGATTTTAATACAAAATATCCAAAATTTCCACTTTCTGCGAATTTTCGCTATTATCTTAAACGACGGAAAACCAATCACACATGACGGCACATCACCGGTTTTTCGCCGAGTTTCGCGTTCCGCCGTTTTCCCACCCACTCCTACTCCCTCCCCCGCCTCAATCCCTCTAAATCCTCACCCCCCCCCTCCCCGTCACTCCCTTCGAATGCGGCAGGTGACGTCACTCTCCCGTCCACCGCCCTAGAGGTCGCCTTTTCCGAATGGCCCTTCACGGCCCAAGGACACGCGCCGGACGACCATTAATCCCGGCCCTCGCCATCGATGACCTCATGCTAGGGACTCTGCGTTTTATTTGAGGACGTGCCAGAGACATTTCCCCTCCCTCTTGGATAGGCGACCCCTCCATCAATCTCAATCCCCGTCCATGCTCTCCGCTCCGAAAGCGGACTCTCTCGACTCCACCAGTTGGTGCTATGTCTCTCTCGCTGCTATTTTCTCGGGAACGATCTCTTTTGGTCCTGGTCCGAGAATCGGTTTCCGAAAGAATCAAGCACAGATCTGGACACGGCACTCTCGTGTTCCTGGAAAAGCTTCCGGAGACAATGCCCGGGCTAGGCCTTGAATCGGTGGAATACAGCCAAATCTTCGCATTTATTTCCAAAAACTATTGGAACAAAATGCAAAGTTTCCCAGATTTCATTGAAAGGAATGACTGGTGGAGGAATAAAGAGAGACGAATGGAGGTGAGATTATATTTCACTCCTATTTTGGATCTCATATATCACGCTATTTTGCGGAAGACGATTTGGGCTATTCTTCTAGCGCCGCCTCGCATTCCAGTGGACAGAGCGCTGGACTACTTCCTGGAGAATCTGAGTTTGATTCCGTGTGCCCCTTATGGACATCTCCAGCTTCACCCCAGCTGTATGATTTTTCCAAGTATCAGATTTTCCTGGGAAACCACAAGCGGCACAACGAAAGGAACTCGCCCCCATACGCTGATGAGTATGAAATTTACAGGCCGTATTGGCTTTAAGTGTTACGGTGAGTTTAAAAATGGATCACATCATATCTTGGGCTACTCTATAGCGATTTAGACAAAAAAATTGGATTGGTTCAAGGAATGGGGATTAGTACTTAACGTATACAAATGTGGAGTTTTGAAATTTTGGAGCAAAAGAAGTGGTGAGCAGAACATTACTACATTATGAAATAGAGGTCTCAGAGCTAAAACTACAGCGGATCAACTTAATATATTTGGTGGTGGTTATAACAGCACGCCTATCATGGGGAGCACATATTAGGACCATATAAGGATCTGCTTTGGATGAACTTGTATTCATTAAACGGGTTGTGGGGAAATGTAATGAGAAAGTTAATGAGAGAGGTGTGTTTCGCTTGAGTCAGGCTACATTTGGAATACGCCACAGGTATTTGGGATCCATGGGAGAAAGTGTTGCTAAAAGATTTAGATAAAGTATGGAGAAAATCCGCCATATTCGTCAAAGATTGTTACGATAAGAAGAGGAGTTGACAGGCATTTTAGAGGAATTAGGCTGGGAGAGAGATGCGAAGGGAACAAGCGAGAGACTTTTAGTAAGGGTGGCTCAAAGGGAATTATTATAGCCCCTCGATTATGAGGGCAAGTTAGACTACAAAGATACGATAAGAGAGACAGATTCCAGTACAGATAGATACAAATATGCGCTCTTTCCACGGATAACCAGGAATCAAAGCCATCATAGAAATAGTAAAGACATTAGATTTACTGGTGAGGACAAGATTAAACGCTCCTTAGACATTAGGTATATTCGTAGGTGTACCTAATTCGTTACACTAACACATGCTAGTGTATACTAGTGTATGTTAGTTGCTAGGATATGTGTTTGCCAAAATGGGCTTTTACATGAATATATACGTCTCTGTGGGCGTGAATAGGCATGCTTTTGTTAGTTTTTCATGTGGTTTTATTTTTTTACAGGTGATGACCTAACACCCCCCACCATACGTCCTTGTGGCGTCTTGCGGGTAATTGTTTAGATGTACATAGATGTGAGTTCTAATTTTACCTTTAAAACCAACCATCCGGTCAATAACTGTGGTTTGCTATATTCATCCACGATAATCTCAAATCGGGGAAATTGAGAAAGCAAGCCAGTCGCTATATTCCAAGATTTTGAAAGAGCGTTTGGTAGAGTGTAGATTTAACCTACCTTTCTTTCCATGCTCGAACCTCATCCCTCTGAGGACATTCCCCATATGGACTTAGTGACTCCAAGTACACGAGGCAAATGACATGAACCAAATCCCTCGGATCCGAGAGCAGTCTAACGGCACCCTGGCACCTCTTGCTCCGTGGTGCCTACTTGGACCCTCGCACAGCATCACCTAATTGAACACTCGTAGAGAGCAGCTAAAGTGGGAAGAAATACAGCACTACGCTGGTGGGTTCGCAAACTCGCAAACAGGCGAGACATTTCAGCTGCACAGAGCAAACACAGAAAGTTGTGCTTCAATCCCAGCCTACCGATTTGTAAGTTATACAACTTATCATCCTGCCGACCAGGGACCACCCCTTCCACTCCAACAGTCCACATCACATGGCATTTATCTCTATCTTTGACTGCGTGAATCACTCTCGCTTCTGCAACGAAAATGTTCTGTTTTAGAAAATTACGAGATTTTCGAAGTCCGCACGGTCAGAAGTTAACCTGTGGAGTATGCTCGTTTTCCGCAAGCAGAAGCCGACCCGTTATGACACTATTTTTCCATTGAACTGATTTAAATTTGTCATTATAGGGCCTAGACCTTTTGCTCTCTATTCCATAGTTAGCGCTGACTTAAAATTTTAACATTGAACAGTATGAAAAGCGATATTCAAAATCAGTAAACGTGAAATGATAATTGACATTGACCGAGTAGGAAGTAGAGCGCAGGGCCTTGGACGTTCAATGTCGGAGCTATTTCCCTTTGGCACATTATACGAGTGGGAGAGAGAGCTATGCACTTCAGTCCATTC
The DNA here is from genome assembly GCF_022747635.1 of Hetaerina americana. Taxonomy (NCBI): domain Eukaryota; kingdom Metazoa; phylum Arthropoda; class Insecta; order Odonata; family Calopterygidae; genus Hetaerina; species Hetaerina americana. The sequence continues at coordinate 9,532,322 of NW_027287095.1, forward strand.
AAGCAAGCGAGGAGTTCTGGAAGACCATACACATATACTATTGTCAAGTTCTCACTGACCTTTCCAACGTAGCCCACTCAAGTATAAAGGCACAATCCGCGTCAATCAGTCAGTGCAGTAAAACCAGCAGCGTTGAGCAAATGAGTCGGTGAATCAGTTTTCAAGTTAAAGAGTTTGTTTTGCAAGTAAGTGAGAAAAGTAAAGCAGTATATTGTGATATTTTGATAAAGAAATTTTTAAAGAATTTCATACTTCAGGCGACCTTAGCATCAAGCATCAAATAAATGTCAGGAATTATTTTCGATAAGTTAAGCGACAATGGTCACCAGGCACCCTACCATTAAATTTAAAAAAATTACAATTTCGTATCCTACACTCAGTTTTCGTTGTAGGAAAAGGGGTATGTGTAACGTGATCATTTATTTTTATTTGGAAATGGGACTTTTCTATGATATTCATCACATTCATCTGTGGTCAGGTAATTGATGTTACTTTTTTATCTACATATAATTTATTTACAAGAGAGAATGCTCGAACTATGGTTGCATTCGAATTTTTTTTTGCAGTAAACTCACACACAGTATTTGAGAGATGGTTGGGGCTGATACTTTGTGAAAATCCATTTGTAACGCACGAAGAATGAATGAAACACTTTGCGTTTCCACAAGAGAGAAATTTCGAAGATGTGTCGACACAATAAATTCTTTCCTGTGGAAACGCAAAGTCTTTGATTCTTTCTTCGTGCGTCACACACATTACGTTAATGATTGTATTTCTTCTGGCAAGAGTATCACTATTTGCAAACCTGATGAATCCAAAAAGTCATCAGGGATTTTTTCTTAATCCCTGCCGTGCTTTTAAGCATTCTCTTGAAGATTATGTCATCATATTCAGAAGTTCATGAACTAGGTAAGGAGACAACCTAAAGCAACCCAGTCTCATCTAGTCTGGAAATAAAACGTAATAAGGCTCATAAAAATATTCAATGAGGTGACGAGAACTAACACAAAAGTCCCTTCTATCTATCCTACGGATATATGTGTAAATATTGTGGATGCCTTCAAGAGATGGAACATTTTAAGGGTTCTTAAGCTTGTTTTTATGAGAGTGGAACAGAATGACAAAAACGGGAATTAAATTACGAGGGTCATCCGGAAAGTAGTACCCGTTCGTGCCGCATGAAGTGCTGACGACGCGAGTAGCCGCTGGACGAGGTCAGATAGCTTCAGTGGCTTGTCTGCCTTCTCTGAGCCAAGTTGCGTGACGCTAGCATTGCCTGTGTTGTTTCTGTGATTGTTTACAATGTTTAAAAAAATTGAGAACGCCGCCAGTTGTGAAGTGAGGGCAGTGATTAAATTCCTCAATGCAAGAAACGTTCGCCCATGTGATATTCATCGCCAATTAAATGAGGTGTATGGAGACAATGTAATGGACGAGTCGTCTGTTCGGCGGTGGTGTCGCAACTTCAACATGGGGAGGGGGAACACACACGACGATGAGCGTTCGGGGAGACCGTCTGTCATCACAGACCAACTGGTGAGCTCAGTTGACGAATTCGTGAGGAACGATCGGCGCGTCACAATTGATGACATCTGTGAGCATTTTCCCAACAATTTGTTTCTCGAACAATTGTTCATGAAATTGTTAAACACCATCTGCATTATGCAAAAATTTGTGCAAGAAGGGTCCCTCGCGTATCTCAATGAGCTGGCGGCGAAGGACTATGCAGCAGGAATACAGAAACTTGTCACACGTTATGACAAATGCCTTAATTTGCTTGGAGATTATGTTGAGAAGTAGTTTAAAGTATCCTCTTTCAAATAAAATTTTTTATGTTTGTTAATATTTACTTTTGTGTCTTTATTTCACGAACGGGTACTACTTTCCGGATGACCCTCGTATGTTAGGCATCTTTCTGATAACATTAAACTTCTTGATTTCTATTTGTATCCGAACTGAAAGTGAAGAATTGAAAGTGTATCGATGTTTTTCAGCAATTGATATCCTTAGAGGGAAAAGGGTTGTAACAGCAGAGGAAGAGACAATAACCAATAACTAGACTGCCAAGTTCATCTAAAGCTGCCACCGGAGAGCCATCAAATTCTCCAGCATCTGTGGGCGTACTAGCTAGGGTTCGAGTCTTCTCCACCATCAACTGGGCAAATTTCTTCTTGTGCAGTCAATCCCGAAAATAAAAAGAATTGTGGCTACCACGAAAATGACCCAGGTCGTTGCGTTGGACGAGCTTTCAAGCCAACTGTGGAAAATTTAAGAAATCGTTGGCATCCGTCAGGGACTTCAGACTCTGCAACTGATGCAAGGCATTCGCGAAGACAAGTTAATCATGCCTGATTATATCAATAAGCGTGAATTGCCAGACAATATTTTTGGAAATAAGATTACCAACTGGGAAAAAAAGCAACAATGCACGTAATGGAAGAAATGCTTAATCCTCAGCCAATAAATAATAACGTATCACATAACTCAAGTGTTTCAATAAATTTTAGTCTTTCATTGGATAAAGAAATATCAATGGTCATCGACTGATTTGGCAGGTATTTTTAGCGACAGTTATGGCCAGTCATTCATGCATTTCATTCCTATCATCAATATTTTATTGCGGAGGCGGAATTGAATGCTTTTGAATCAGATCATTTCAGAACCTAATTTCAGCTATAAACTTGTGCAAAACACGGTTAATAAAATTTCATCGATTGTGGAAGCGGTATTAGTAGGTGGCGAGGCGATACTGTTCTGATGTGAGACCGGACTTGAAAATGCAAGTTATTTTTCAAGAGTTTTAAATACATTTTTCAGTAATCACATCAATAAATAGATTTTTTTAAGGTAATCTACCGGTTAAGGTAGGTTTTTGGATGGACACAACAACCAAACAAACATTATATTACTCCTAACAAAACACAAAATCCATCGTCCTAATCTATATCAGGCCTCTCTTCATCACTGAGTACCTTCTTTCTCCCTTCATCCCGTCCAACATCCCTATCCTGTTCCTTCACTTTCTTCTTTTGCCCAACATTCTCCCCTCTATCACAGTCTTCAACATCCCACTGCCTGTCAACACCCCCTTCATCCACTTTTCCTGCCTCCATAGGATTTCTCCCAACAAACCCCTCTCTTCGCCCACCATACCAAGTACTTCCTCGTTTGTTTTCTTCTCTGTCCATTTAACCTTCTCCATCCTTCTCCACACCCACATTTCAAAAGCCTCCAGTTTACGTCTATCCTCCTGCTTCAATGACCACGTTTCCGCGCCGTACATAGCTACGCTCCATATCAAAGTTTTTACGAGTCTTTTCTTAACATCCTTACTCAACGTCCCCGTCATCAACTCCCTCCTCCTTGTGAAAGCTTCTTTGCCTTGCGCAATTCTTCTCCTTACGTCCCTACTACTTTGACCCTGTTGGTCCAAATCACTACCGAGATACGTAAACTGTTCTACCTGCTCTAGTTTTTGCCCTCCTATTTTAATGTTAACCTTAGCCTTTTTCTTTATGGAAAATCGAAAAAATTCCAATTCACTCAGCAATGCTTGCAACCCTTGGCTGACTGACAAACTAAAGCTTGGTCATCAGCAAACTCAACTGATTTTACGAATTCCCCGCCCACTTTCATTCCTACCTCCAGTTCTTCCCATGCCTCTTTGATCATTTCCTCTGCATACAGGTTGAGCAGCAACGGTGATAATGGGCAACCCTGTCTTAGACCTCTTCCTAACACTGCCCATCCGGACTCCACGTTCCACACCCGCACCTGAGCAGTCTGAGACACGTACAGGTTGCGGATAGCCTCCTTTCCCTCCAATCTATTCCTACTTTCTGCAGAATACTCATTAGTTTTTCCCAATTCACTCTATCAAACGCTTTTTCGAAATCTACGAAACAGGCAAATACCTCCTGGTTGTGTTCTAGATTCCTCTCGATTAATATTCTCATTACTGCAATAGCATCACGCGTACCTCTCCCCTTCCTAAACCCAAACTGATCATCCCCTAAGTAATCATTTTCCCTACTCTCTATCCTTTTGTTTATGATCCTGAGAACAACTTAAGCTGCGTGGGATATCAAACTAATTGTCCTGTAGTCCTCACAAGATGTAGCCTTTACCTTTTTCGGAATAGGAACTAAAACTGATCTCACAAAGTCTTCCGGCCAGATTCTTATGAGGGTAAAAAATAAACTTTGCTCTTCCACAATAAAGATTTAATATTTCACTAAATCTTTATTGTGGAATTGTACAGGTTCTTTTTTACCCTCATAATGAAGGAATTCCACAAAGTTAAACCTGAAACTGTTATGTTTATCAAACGTTGAAGTTGCTGCTTGCTTGGGGATCATCACCCCACTTGATAAATAAAATTCCGTTGCTGCGTGAATTGGAACACTCGTAATAATCTTTTTGTGCTCATATATCATCAGATATTACTTTCTTATGGAGTGGTAAGAAGTCTCCAGTTAATGAAATAATTTTATCAATAATATAACAAAATTTAAATTGATGCGTCATTTGTGAGGGTCCTTGCTGAAAGGTAATAAAATAAAAAGGAAATAAAAGAAAGGAAAAGAATAAAATAAAAGATAAAATCGCAAAAGTTTGCATTCACTTAAGTATTCCTATCTATTGATTTTAAAGCATCGTGAACTAAAATGCCAAATATAACAGTCAATTTATCACGTGTGGTTTATGTCATTAAACCGTCCGTTTGATTCGGCGACTTATTGTTATTGCCAAAGCAGGACAAACGTCACCAAAAATTGTAGCATTATGAAATAATGCTGTATAAAGAGGTTAATAATATTGTCTGCAATTACATGCTGCATGGTCATAGTCAAACTCATTTTTTTCAACATGCTAATGCATGTACTTCGGAGATACACAATAATGAGCAAGCTATCCAAGCACCAATGTGCGCATTTAACATCTCTTTCTGTGTTCAGTTATGATATTTTTGTTTAAAAAATGGTTAATTTAAACTATGGGTACTGAATTGGCGCTAAAAAAGGTCGGTCAGGTGTCATGGTAAACGTAGCCTGTGTTGAGCTGCCAAGCTGTTAAAACGGTATAGGGAACAGAAAATTCTCAATACGTGTTGGTGGACATTAGAAATATAAAGCGAGAGATATAATCAGGATATACGTATAGATCTATTAGGGCTGTGCGGAGTGAGATGAAAGTATAGTGGAGATAACTGAAGGGATATTTATTTGAAAAATTTGGATACTACTACCCACATCGCTTCTAGTTAGGGGTAAGAAAGCGGAAGAAACACTCAGATTTACACTTTTCCCGTTAAGGATGTACCAAATGATGAGGATGTACCATTAGAACTCGTATGTTATTGGGAATTTTATCGGAGAGTAAGTGAAGAAGGCGAGTTATTTCGTGTCACCCTACATCTGATGTCCATCGAGAAGGGAAAACCATGAAAAAAACGTTGATTTAAGATTGGAACAGAGCCCAGAGAAACGTTGTTAGGCTCGTGAATTATTGGCGATTGAAGGAAATGAAACAAAGAGTCACAAAATTATTTCGAAACCTTGGACGGTGGACGGGAGACTCGAATGTTCGACTCTCAAAGTTCTGGGGTAAATCTATCATAAGGGATATCAACCGTGGCATTTTACTTTGGCATCAATGAAGGGATAATAGAGAATTTATACGCAGGGCAGTTTATACCTCTATGCCCATAGTAATTAATGTTTCGAGAACCAACAGTTCAGCTGAAAAAACGAACAAATTGATAGATTGATGACTTGGCCGAATAGACTAGTTTAGTGAATAAATCTTACCCTTACACGATTTGTGGCCAATTTGGCCAATATTGGTAAAAGTTATAATATCAATTATAATCTTTTCTGTACAAGTAGAGACTTCTTCACCCCCTCTTTCGTGTTTCACATGTTAAAATCTCCTGCTGCGCCTGTATGCGGGGAATTGTACAGATCTAGATGGAAGATGAGTATTTTTAGATCTGCGGAAGGGATGAATATGGTGACAGAAAGCGTGGCGAAGAGACTAGAACCAGATCATGCAACCAAAGAAGCAACGTTACTATTGTGGATTGAAGAATACATTTCCAGGATTGGCCAGAACTCAAAGATACTTTTACTGAATTTATTGTGTTTGTTGCTATCCCAGTAGGCAGAGAGTTCGGCTTCAGTAGATCAAAAGCCTCGGCGTCAAATCCGAACAACACCTCTGGGCACCCACGACTTCACCCAATATGTGCGATTATTTCATTTTCCGGAAAGGAAACTGGTCCCTATATACCTCAACGTGTAAATTGTACACAGGCATGTGATTTGGTTCGGTAATATATTATTCATTTTCCACATTAAGGGTTTGGAGATGCATTTTGGCTCCAACAGCTAATTACAGGCATCACAAAATGCTGAAATACAGGGGTTTCGTGGCAAACTCGTTAGAGAGAGAGAGACAGAGGGAAATGCATGACCCAAGCGACAAAGCCTCGATGTAATTAACAGATAGGCACGGATATGTCGTATCGCCGTTGATTTAGTAATTTCACGAAGCAATTGTTTAGAAGGAATTAATAACCCTACTGAAGATTCCTGGAGCTTGATGGGAAATGCAATGGAAACGCCGCGAGCATTCGACAAATATCAAATGGTGGTAACTCGCTATTGTTACTTTGGAATTAATTAATTAAATTGCATCAAATCAGATAGAAAATACCGGTGGCACTGTTTGCGGTTGGCATTCCCATCAAAGCAAGAAACGCGCCGTCATGTAATTCTCAGTTTAATGATTTACGGTGGGATTTCTATGTATCTGTTGGGAACACAATTTCTGAAATTTGCTCTCAGAGAGAAAACGATGAAGCATTAAAAAAATTACAGGCGGAAAACCCTTCTAGGCATGACGAAATTATATTTACGACAGCGATTCAAAAAGGGCGTTATTTTCTGTCTCCGAACGCTCCAATCCAGTCTACCGAGAGCATTAATGACAATGAAACAACTATTTTTTTAATGAAATAATGTACTCTAGGGAAATGAAGTAACATTGGAATTTAAATGAAAGATTCTAGTTTGTTTTTTATATTCGAATGCGTACAAAAATCCAAGAAAAAACCTTAGCGATTCAGTATTAGCTAATGTCAATTTGATCACGGAAAATAACGTTCTGAAAATTTAATTGGTGACCAAAATTTAATGTTTCCAAAATTTCGATGGCATAAAAGAAAGATTGTGATGCCGACGGAAGACATAGGTGTCCATGAGCTCCCCTTAGATATTAATTTACCAATTCTCTAATGTTTGTCTGTCACGGTTGTTGAAGAAACCACAATTTTGAAATTGAAATTTGAGAATTGGGTTGAACTTTTGTGAAAACCGACCGGAAAAAAGGCAGAATGTTCAATTGTTTTTTTAAAGGGGCTGTTTTTATCTCTTTCGATGAATATGGACTCATGAATGATTTCTGAAGGCTGAATAATTCCTTCTTCCGATATTTTTTCCAGATGATACCCAAGGGGCCATCTGCCATCCGAAATCAATCGTTCGGCAGTCGAAAGTTCTCAGAAATCGGACTAGGCTACAACGCCGAAGGAGCGATTTTAAGTCTAAGATTTTAAGAGATAGGTAGTTAATGAAAAACTTATTTTAATTAGTTAATTCCACTGTGATCGAAAGAACAACTACTGGTTGGTAAGTGTAACGGAATAGCTCATAACTTTCTACAACATTCAGGTACAAAACTTGCTAAGTACCTTTGTTAATTGCCGAGACCTATGTGAACATGTATCTCAGTTGTATAATGGAAACTAGATTGGCGTAAAAAAAATCCGCCGGGCTTGAGATTCGGTTTTAGAATTGATTCAGAGAAATCAGAGAAAGCTAAACGAGACACAAATCACATATCGATGTGGATATGTGAGTAGTCTGAGACATGTACAGGTTGCGGATAATAGCCGCCTGCATACATGTACGCCTGAAATCTACTTGTATCTCCTGTAATACATTCTTTAATTTTACCCAAATTGGCATAGCAAACACTTTCTCGAAATCTGCCACAGAGACAAATGCATCTTGATTGTTCTCTTATATTCCTTTCTATTACTGACCTCTCCCCTTAGTGAACGCAAACTGATCATCCTTTTAAAAAAAACCATTTGCCCTCCTCACCATACTTTTATTGAAGATGCTATCCGTCTCCTTCCTCACAATACCCCACGAGCCTCCGCAAGGGCGTGTGGCGGCGGTGGTGGGGCATCACCTATACATACACAACTATCAGTTAATCATCCATTTGAATAAGTCCTAGTAAAAGTAATAACTCACGCAAAAATACTTGTTTTCGTACGTACTTGCATGCCAATGTATGTACATCATGACGAAATCGTCAAAATCATTATGTTTGTCCTTACATGCATAAGCATATCAGAACAAACATGATGATTAAATGACAAAAATTATTATTCCAAGTTTAATAAGATGAGTAATATTGCTGCTTTCCTCAATGGTGATTTTAACGTGACGCCATCACTCAATGGCCGCCCCACAAGGGTCAGGTACTTAGCAGCCGTTTAAACTGAGGAATAGACGCTGCGCGGACTAGCGTCTTTCGTCTGGCTTCTAACATTCGACCTATCTGGCATGAGTGACCCCACAAGAAAAAATTATTACAGCTCACCATTTGGCTACGAATCTTTTTAAATTCTTTAATTCAATCCAAAATGATTATTTTTTCCTTCCTCTCCCTCGATTTCCCAACATTCTCCCTTCTATAATGCCGTATTGCCTCTCGGTATATTGCCTATCACAATCATCTGCATCGCCTTGCCTTCTTTGGATGCCTCTTGAGTCTCCCTTTTCCTTTTCTTTTTCCTCTGCCATTCCTAGGGGCTCTAAATTATTGGTATTTTTTCCAATCTTATCCACATCCCACTCAAATCATCATGTTGAAGTACACCCTCTTACCTTGAAGACCAAGGCTTCGACTAATGCTTTCGCTATTGTTTTCTTTACCTCTATAGTTATCGTCACAGCCATCCCTCTCTCCTCCTTGAAACAATCATCTTCACCCAATTTTTCCATTCACTTCCCTACCCTTCCCACTTTAACCACGTTCTTTTGAAATATTTCCTAAATGCGCGAGTGTTCTATTTGATCTAGTTTATGGCAACCCAGTCTAAATGTGATTTTAACCTTTCTAATTTTCAATAAACTCGTGAAAAGACACCTTTGATTTTTATGATTGATTTTTATCCCATGCCCACCACATTGTTTCTGTAATGCATTACACATTGCTTCCTTATCCTTTGGCCTGCTGCCTGAATGAACCTCATTTATTCGAAACCCCCCTCGATCCTCAAATCATCCGTATACGATAAGGGATCAAATGAACTAAAAACGACGGTGCCAGATAAAAAGCTTTTATTTTAAGTATCCTACCATGCAATCGTAATATATTCAAAATCTTATTTTATTGTCTTCTTGCTAGCAAATCGACTCGCATGCGCGAATAAGCATGTATCAATTAGATGCAGTAGTGCATTTTAGCTGTCCTAAAAATTATTTCCATCATTTAACATGGCTACATAACATAACTATAATTTGGTATCGTTTAATTTGGATTGGGTATCATGGCATGGAGTCACGCCCAGCCGCACGCCTTCGCGTTGTTTTACAGGGCACCATGCAGTCGTAGATTAAAAAAATCTGATTTTATGAGTTCCCCACCTAGTTTCACCCCTATCTACAGCCCGTCCTATCCCTTGCTCTCTAGCCTTCTTTCTATTTCCTCACTTCAGTATGTAGTATTCAACCAAAGAGGCAAATTTAAGGTGAACTCATTCCATGTTACATCCAAAGTTTTTCGCAAGAACTCTCAAATTCTCGGAAATCGTCTTTCTCACTTCGAGTAGTCTTCCGTAATTTCATAATTTTTTCTGCCAATTTCTCTTTACCCCCATCATTCCATTTAACTTTCAGACGAATAACGGCAAGGATATGCCCTGAGGGAAGCCGTAGCGAGGGAAAAGGGACGTGGCCGTGACTGAGATGCATTCCTCGCGGGCACGCAAAAGGTTGCGGGTGTGAATTCCGTCTAAGGATCTCGCTTCGTGATTCTCTCCGCTAAATTTCCAAAGCGCCATCACAGGAGCAGTTGAGCGCCGCTGATGATCTAATGTCGGAGGAACACAAAAAAACACCAAGTTGACGCGGAATGCTATGTGGGAGAGAGAGAGAGGGAGGAAGGCAGCGGAGCCCTCGTGATGGATGGGACTCAGTCCAAATGACCTTACTCAGTCGGTCGCCGGCTGGGGGAAGCGTCATTAGTCGCGGACTTATCCCAGAAAGCCCATCGTCGTTCGTCCTCATGATTCATACTTTCTCTTCATCAGGCTATGGGAAGAAGAGCTGAAAGTGCACTTACCCCTCCCTCCTTCCCCGGCGAGATGATTGGCAACAAATGATGAAGGAGCCATTAGGAGGAAATGCGAATTCATAAAATGGAATAGCACCGTTGCAACAATCCAGCTCGCTTTATGTCCGATTGACCGTTAAGGATAAATGGGCTCAGCGGAAATGGAAGCTACTCTCCTGCGTTGCAATTTCGCGTTCTCTTACGCTAGACGTCAGACAGAAACCTTTCTTCAGCGACCGCTTTTTGATCACTTGGATGGGATATCCTTAAGGACCTCCATTCGTTCAACGGGGCAATGGACTTCAATGGAACATGAACAGTTTCGCAAAAAAAATCATTGGATCGAGAGTTCCTTCTATGGCTTCATTTTCTTCGCCTTCATTTGTGACGCCAGTGTGAAAATGTTGACCCCATTCTGAAGAAAACTAACGATGAACTCTGAAAGTAAACCCGTGGACCAGTCAAATCTTTTATCAGCTGAGTCTGATCACACGATCAGTCGGGGATGATTGGAGTCACCGTGAGAAAACATACATACCCTGTCCTTCACGCTCTCCCTAACATTTCCAACAAACCTCGTTCTTTGCTTAGACTTTCCTTATTTTATTATTCTCTATCTTCACTGTCATTTACTTTGAGTATGTGTTTATTTGTAGGTGTAACCTTAATTTATTTATGCATATGTATGGGTGCATATGTGTGTAATTATGTATATATATATATACGTATATATGTGCATATGCATCTATATATGTGAATATGTATGTATATATGATTGTATATATATCATTATGTATGTGTGTATATATATACGAGAGAGACAAGGAAGAGAGGGACTGAACTCTGAAGAGTTCTGTCCCTCTCTTCCTTGATAAAGGTGGCAACGACCACCGAAAATTCGAAAAATAGTGAGTCTCTTTTTTTGTGTTTCTGTGTTTTTGTCTGTGTCCACTAGTGCTAAGTGTTATACATTATTATTCACGTCCGTGAGACTTTCAAAAAGTGTTATATATATATATATATATATATATATATATGTATATGCGTATGTATATATATATATATATATATATATATATATATATATATATATATATATTTGTTACTTTTTTCTTTTCGATAATGAAAATCTATGCTAAATGAATTTATGTCTATCTATATGCATTTATATGTACGAATGAATGTAACTATAAGTTTAAGTACTAATATAAAATGCATACGACGATAAGTGAAATGGAAGAAGGGACCATTGGGTCTCAATTCGCCCAAATAAAAACCTCTATCTATCTATCCTGAAAGATACCTGAAGGGCAAAGGGTGTTAAGACACCAGCCATTAGGATACATTAATGATTTTAGTATGGGAGAATACTGAGCACCATTTTATTTTTGGAGTTGTTCGAGTGATGATATTTTTTATAGTTTTTTCTTTAAAATTCTGCAAGCGAAAATAGGAATCTCATCTATCACCCTAGCAGACAATATCCCTGAAGCGTCATCGTGCTGTATAACGATAGGCTAAGTATTCGCTCTGTGTTAGCATTAAACTAACACGATCCTCAAGTTTCATCCCTTGTGTTAAGAAGTAAGAGGCATGCGAATGACGGAAAACAGACGCACAGGCTTTGAACTCTGTATTTGCTGTTAGCGGAGATAACATAAAAAGAGAGAAACATCGCCACCGTACGAGGTCATCTAGATCACTAAACACTGCCAACGCCATTCACCAGTTAAGGCCAGGACGCTTGAGAGTTGCCACTTTTTTTCCAATGATTAAGCGATGCGGGGCATTGTTTTTCCCTTTGCATATTTCTGTTTTTACATATTGTTTTTAACTGTGAGTGGGCGCTGGTAGCCTGATTCCGTACAAATATCACATCAATGTGAAGCTTTTGGTGAAGTTTTTACGCCTTTTTCCAGTTCCGTGTGTGATAAATAATAGAATTTTCCCTTTTACTCATATGGCATGAACATTGATTTCGAAAGTGTCGTAGCATTGATAAAAAAGGGAGCCAAAGATTCTCTTTTTAGGTTAACACATCAAAAAACCTAAAATGGAAAAGACCTTTAACGAGAAAGGACTTCAAATTTTCCAAACACGCAAAGGTTATACTGATATTTATGGTGCTCACTCACTTTAGAGGTTTAGAGATAAGCAATGATTTGGATTTTTAATGTAGAGAATAAACAAACTAAACTACAATTAGTATCAACCAGAAATTTCTTTTGATAGGTGAGGGGGGAGCTCATCTAAGGATTCCCAGAGGCTTCACCGAGAATCAAATCCGGGCCTTCGTGTCAGAAGTCCAACACTCCACCCATGGGCAACCACGTCCCCTCAGTGAAAAGAATAGCCATTTTGCAGAACATAATAATCGGTAACTTGCTCTTGATTTAGGGATGAAATGTGCTCTATGATTTTTTATTGTCTTTGTGAAAATCATAACGCGTTCTATACAAACTACTGTTTTCTTCTATATGTGTGGATGTTCATCCTACGCTCGAATGCTTTTCAAGTGATCGATTATGTTAGATAACACGTCCATGCATGGTGGCTATTAGCAGTAACTACTACAATATACAACATGAAATAATAAATGATTCAGCAGATATTATGTGCATGGAAGCATTTTCTCACATTGACATCGGCATAAATTTTCCGCGATCCATCACAAAGGTGTGTAGCAGGGGGTGCAAGCACAAGGTGGGAAGGATGAATGATGAGAGAGAATATGGGAGAGGAAGGGAAAAGGGAAAAGATATTCTGTAAAAAAACTATCAAATAACTTGCAAACTTGTATGCATGCAGGAGGAGGGCATGTAATTAAAAATAAGGGTCGAATCAACTAGCAAACTAGTGACCAGTTATGCGATAAAAGTGATTCAAAATGAACCAAAACCATTTATACGATTGGCCTTCACCAAAAAAAGACGTCATGCAGAACTGAAAAATAAGAAGGGCATATGATAATTGAACCATTAGTCAAGTGATACTGACTGAATCATATCGTACTGTCACATTGCCTACTTCTAAGACTTCAGGATGGTATTTATGTCTTCTTCTATTTTGCTATTCAACGGAAGCGTAGAATATTTAGGATATTTCTTATCCCATATAAATTTATTTCATGCCAATATTATTGGTTTTGACATTTGATGCACATGGTTTCTGATATTTATGAGTAGTTAGGTGCAATTCTACATCTTCTTCTACACCATACCCTGCCAAGCCGCCGCAAGGGCGTGTGGTGGGGGGTGTTAGCTCACCACCAAATTCCAAAGACTTAAGAGAGAACTTTTTTTCAGAGCGCAGCAGGGCGTTTTAGTTAACTTTGCATAAACTCACGAATTTTCTCGTTTCCTTTAACAGCTAAAAGACATTGGATTGGTTTGATTATTTGATTTTCCAAACTTTTTTCCCATGACTTTTATTTTAACCAGACTTTTTCGTTCGTTTAATGCCAATGCATATTGAAGGAAGGACAAAGGAAGGTTTCCCACAAAGAGAAGTTTTAAATTTTCGCGAAGTCAACCGAGCGTTCTCCGTGGACATTTGTGTCTGTGAAGTGTGCTTTCAAAAGAAAAACGTAGCATAAGACGGTTCCCCAGACTTCGTCGGCCTACGGAACACTTTTATGAGCACTGGGAATCTGAGGGCCAATTTCCTCGTTAGCACGGACTTGTCTTATTATTCTCTACAGCAGCAGCCGTACGCATTACCATGTTTTATTTTTCCGCGGAACGAGGGCCTCTAAGGTATGTCCCTCAGGCCCACCTAGGGGGCAAGCAAGATGGAGGGAGGGAGTGGATACGTCTTAGACTGGCCGTTACGATGGACGACTCATTGCGGTGGGAACAGAAAGTATCACCTTCGCTTTGTATTCATTTCTGTCTGCAAATGAAAACAAAAATCTCAGCTTAAAGATATGAGGGAGGAGAAGAGATCAGTGCAATCTTCGTGTTAAACAATGCGGTTTCATGGATAACTGAATTTTTGAGAAGTGGTCAGGTGGACCTGCTCATTTCGTTATTTGGGGTTGGATGCTCTGCACTAAAACCATATGGTCGCGTGATCAAATCCTTCGTAGGCCGCTGTGGTCTCAAAAACGACAATTCCTTTTGTCCATAAACGCTTCGGCGTCATGACCCCATATTTTTTAAACTTCATTGAAAATTGTTCCTAGTTTTCATTTGCATCAATATTCACCCAAAATTTCCACTTAAATGTTTCGCTGCTAATGAATATATTTTATTCTCACTTGAAATATATCACTTTTACTCTGGTAACATATTACCCTGAGAAGTAATGAAGTATAAAGTTCACGGATATATATTGATGAATTTGAGCTCTTACGGCCAATAGTATAGAATGAATGTAAAACTCCAATAGCCGTAAACAGTTTACCTTTCTAAACAAAGTACAAATGAAATTAGTTGGCTAATGCCACAAGTCAAGAAGGGGTATATTATACTAGCCAACTAATTTCATTTGTACTTTGTTTAGAAAGGTAAACTGTTTACGGCTATTGGAGTTTTACAGCCATACTCACGGATGTATATTTTACTTGCAGACGTTACAGGTCCTTAATGCTTTTTTTCTTTGAAAATGAATTTAAGTAATTTGCATATTCTTTAATTTATTAGTAATGAGTAAAGGGAATATATTAAAAATATTAATTATTTTCGAGTTGCTCTGTGCATTACAGCTTCTGACATCCGATTGAATTCTAGGAAT
This sequence comes from Hetaerina americana, assembly GCF_022747635.1. Classification (NCBI taxonomy): domain Eukaryota; kingdom Metazoa; phylum Arthropoda; class Insecta; order Odonata; family Calopterygidae; genus Hetaerina; species Hetaerina americana. The sequence goes on from NW_027287095.1 coordinate 9,547,469, forward strand.
GAGGAACAGTTTACCTCTCATGAAATTGTTTATGATGACCAAGATGTTTCAAGTAGTAGGGACGCAAGAAGAATAATTCCGTCGGGCAAAGACAATTTCAAAAGGGGGAGGGAGTTGATGTAATTAATGCGGAGTAAAGCTGTTAAGAAAAGGCAAGGGAAAACCTTTTGACAGGGAGCGACATTTTTTAACGATGGCGCGGAAACTTGTTGTTGAAACAAGACGATAGGCGTAGATGAAGTAGGTATCTTTTGAGATGTGTGTGGAGAAGGATGGTGGAAGTAAAATGGAACGAGAGGAAAACAAAAGAAAAAATATTGAGCTTAGTTGGAGAGGAGAGGGTATTGTTGGGAGAAATACAAAGGAGACAGGAAAGATGGCTACAGATAATTTTGATTGGAGATGGGATGCTGAAGACTGTATTAGAGGAAAGAACACTAGGCAGGTGAAGAAGGATAAGAAGGATAGGAAAGTTGGATGGAAAATCTCAATGTTTTGGAGAAGGGTTAGTTGTAGTGTGGTGAGACAGTTCTTGTTAGGCGAGACTTGTAAATAATGTAACGGTGTTCAGTTTGTGCCCATCTAGATCATACTTTAATTGATAGGCCTCCAAATAATATTAATAGAATATGTATGACGACAGCTAAACTTCATCCCTTCACTTTGATAAGAATTTTTGGGATACGGAGAGTTAAAATTACTGGTCGAAAAAATAATCCCTTTAAATAATGCAAACATTAGAAATAAGAGAACAACAGCCACTATTACAAAATAGGGACTCGACTTTGAAAACGAAATGCATTTTTTTCCGTTTCGGCAATGAGTTTCAAATTATTAACTGTTTTCCTCTATTCTTCGAATCAAAAAAGGCTAAAGAAATTCATTTTGCGCTTTGATCTAATTTTATGTGTTGGCGCAATGAAATCATTACACGAGTTTCGTGAGGATAATTCCTATATGAGAGAAAGGAAATTCGATTGAAAACTAAAGCTTGCAATGCATGTCTGAAATATTACTCGAAGCCTGAAAATATTTCCCATAAAAGTATGTATTGCTCGATATTATTTTTCGGATGACAAAAGTTTCTAATCTAGAGCATGCGCCTGTAAGTGACGTTGATTATTTCAAACAAGATTTTGATGCTGAACAGTTCGTTCCTCATTTGTTTTATATGGTGAAATTATCTTCTCGTTGATCCATTTATTGTGATTGAGTTCTTTGTTACCAAAATATCAGAAAAATATATCTATAAATCAATACTGTTTTGAAAAATACCAAATTTGACATCATATTGAGACTTGAAGGATGCGTTTTTCAATCTAAAATACGCCAAAGCCACTTTTAAACATATTTATAATACATTTATCTCCTAAGAAATATAATGATCACTCATCAAGGTCACATCTTATTATATCACGTTGATTTGATTATATTCAATTTTAACTATAACAAACAGCTATAAATGTTTAAATACAAAAATATTATCGTAAATAGAAATAATTTAGTTTGAATGCAGATATGACTCCAAGCAGTAAAAAAATACTTTCTGGAAATGGCCTCCATTGCATTGGGTTCAAAATTGAAGCATATGGGACTTCTGACTCAGACGATCTAATCCACATCTACATTTCACCCAACAAACTACTGAGGGTGTATGACAGGGGGTGTCAGAATAGCATCCTTTTTCATGAAAATTCAGGTGAATAAGTTGTCTTCACCATATGGATTAAAATTACAATTAGGTCATCCAAGTAATATTTTCGAAACATTTATCCTTGTTTCTGTCATGTCCGCGTATACTACCTTGATCAAAAAGTTCCCGGAATAACCACCGTGTGGCGCTCCCATCGTTCCGATTTGAGTTCTGTTTTTTTTGTTAAATTGGTACATCTGTTGTTGATATTCCCTTTAAATCTTAGTGTCATAACTTGACATTTGCAAAAGTTACGGTCGGTTTTCGGTATGTCCATCAGTGCTTCCTGCGATTTTTCCATAACTTCTTCTCGGCTGCTAAAACGCGTTCCCCGTAATGGTTTTTTAACTCGATTGAACAGAAAGAAGTCACAGGGAGCCAAATCAGGTGAATTCGGTGGCTGTTGGATGGTATTTGTTGCATTTTTCGTCAAAAAATTACGAATAATGATAGCACTGTGCGACGGTGCGTTATCATGGTGCAAAATTCACGAGTTTTCTGCCCACATTTCTGGTCTCTTTCGGCGAATTGCTTCACGCAAACGTCTCATAACGCCCAAATAATACTCTTTGTTTACTGTCTGGCCTTCTGGCAAAAATTCATGATGCACTACACCGTTGTAATCCATGAAAACCGTCAGCATTGCCTTCTTTTTTGACTGAAAACGACGTGGTTTTTTTGGTCTCGGCTCATTTGGTGAACGCCATTCACTTGCCTGATGTCTGGATTGCGTGTCGTACTCATAAACCCACGTCTCGTCTCCAGTAATGATCCTTTTGATGAATGTGGGATCGGATTCAGCCTCGCAAATCATGTCTTTTGCGACGTCAACACGGTCTCTTTTTTGCATGAAATTGAGGTCTTTTGGCACCAACTTTGCTGCTACACGACGGAAACCCAAATCATTAACCACAATGTCTTGGGCGGATCCATAGGCAATGTTCAAGTCCTCCGCTATTTCTCTGATGGTTAATTTGCGGTTATGGACCAACATTTCTTTTACTTTATCAATTTTTTCACCGACTTTCGATGTCGATGGTCTGCCACTGCGTTCATCATCTTCGATTGACTCACGACCACTTCTGAACCGCTCGTGCCACTGGTAAACGACCGTTTTTTTAGAGAATCGTTGCCGAAACACTTTTCCAACATTTCCAACGTCCGTGCGCCACTAAATCCGTTTTTTACGCAAAATTTAATACAAGTTCGTTGTTGCAAATTTAAATCCATTTCTGAAATTGTAAAAAATCGCCAACACACACAGAGATAGATGTACTCTTGGCTACGTAACTTTTGCAAATGTCAAGTTATGACACTAAGATTTAAAGGGAATATCAACAACAGATGTACCAATTTAACAAAAAAAAACAGAACTCAAATCGGAACGATGGGAGCGCCACACGGTGGTTATTCCGGGAACTTTTTGATCAAGGTAGTAATTGTGGCAAAAATAGTAATTTAAATTTATTCCAGTGGAGTGTATTTCTCTTATTCAAACCGGTTAATCAAATGTATTGATGTTAAGTGCAGCCTTGATTGTTACCTCGCTATCATAAAGCGACTCGAGTATCCTGAATATTCTGATTTTTGTATTCGCGCTTGATCTCTTCCTCATCTCTCAAGGGATTCCCATCCTGGTTTTTCAAGTAACCCCGTCGCCCCTACTTATGAGTGCATCAGTTGTTCAGCATTTCGTGTTTGTTTTTCGATCGATAAATATTTATTTTTGTTGATCATTTGTGATAATTGTTGATAATATAGGGATTTGCATTGAGATTTGTTACAGTGCAAATAGATATGAGGGTGAATCAAGTGAAATTCTTGATAGTGCGCTAAAATTTCAATATAGTGTCCCACTGCCCTGTTAGTCGACAGTGGTGAATGCCATCCATGGTTTGATGAGTGTCCTACAGTTAGGAGCATGATGCCAGAAAGCAACAAAACGGTGCAGCAATAGTGTAAACATGACAGCTACATTTGTAATATACCACAGAGTAACAGCATACTCTTTTTTCTGCTTTATTTGCTTATGGAGTGGCTAAGAGGACACAAATTGTAATTCATCGTTGAATGAAAGATTTTGATTCACATCTGTCAGTCTAACAAGCTTATTTGTAAGCTATGCAGTTCCCAAACGGCATTACTTCTCTAAGAGAATCCCCTTGACCAGGTCAAGCATACCAAGTGGTGACACTACCTGCCTTAGTGGCAGTTAAAGTCATGGTATTTCTAGGGTTATTGTGAACTTTCAAAATTGTTGGAATATTTCTATTACACGCCATGGAGAGAGCATATGAAAATAATAAAATTGAGAATCTTTTGTATTCTAGAAATGACGAGATGAAATATATATAAGTTTCAAGGTTTTCATTTGACTCTTCCAAGTACTTTCCCTAGCAATGTTTGATGATCTTGCCGAACTTTCTTTTGACAATATCTAATTCTTTGCTTTGCTTTGCCCATAAATTTTGTCGCACAGCCTAAACGATTTCTAGTCAATATGAAATAATAACTCTCATATTCCAATTAAGTTTTCACAAGATTGGTCTGGTGAAGCCAAATTTGTTCTAAGCATAAGTGTTCTAAGTTGGGCGTCTTATGGTATGAATTGGATATTTAGAGTGACATTCTAGCAATTGACATATTCAAAGTTACTAAATAGGATCTCAACTATTTAATATTCTTACCAGTGTTTCCAAATTCTTGTAAACAAAATGTCATAACTGTACACTCATTCGTCAATGCTTAATTCTATTCTCTTTCCTTAAAACGATCCAGAATCTTTTCTGAGTGCAAGGGGAAATAAATATTGGCATTAACATCTATGAATTTGACACGTCATCAGCGTCAATCCGAGGACGCAATGGAAGAAGTAAGAGAGAAGTGATTGAGAATTTAATTCAAATTGCAAAAGAAATCCCGATTTTGCGGGAATATTTTCCTATTAAAGGACGAAAATTTTGTCTTCCGCTAAAATGAATTATTGTTTACACTTTAGTTTTCATATATTACATAATTATCAGATGTATATATCGCGAGAATAGTCAAATTTTATCTCACTATATTGGGAATAAGCACTCAAGAGCTGAAGAATACGCAGCGTGTTCCGAATAGCGCAGAGTGTTTTTATTTAGATTGCAGATAAAGGTCAAGTGGTTAAAGAAAAATATCCGAGAGTGAAAAAACAGAAAAACAGAGAACAAAACATCAGCTGATTCTTCTTTTGTAGGAGGAGGGTGGTGGGGCGGAGGAAGTGTATTACGTGACTACTTTTCAAGTTCCTTCCATTTTGGCGTGGGGTAATTTGAGCAACCCTCGAGGCACGACACATTTAATTTACACAAAAGATGTAGTGACATAACCGGAAAACCATGCATTTGTAACCAAATTAAGAGCAAAGCAATTTAATTTAAACCAATATTTGAAACACTTTTAATGTGAATATGAGAAGTGATGGGAATGTGAGATTACAGAGGAATATATAAATAATGTCTAGAGTTACAAATGACGAAATACAAGTACTTGTACTTCGAAGATTGAGTGAAGATAGTAGCCTGTGGGGGAATCTACAGGAAGAAGAAGGACACGCATTTGGGACATTTTGAGGCAATATGATTTACTGATCATTAGTGAGGAAAACTTAGAGGGGAATAATTACAAAAGAGGTCAATTAATGAATTAAAAGAGGCGGTTAATGCAAGATTTTCCCGCAAAGAAATCCTCGATTGAAATAATAAAGAGCTGGAAGGTATTATTTTAGTTGGAAAGTGGCTACAAACCAATCCTCCGATTGTAGGTTACATTATTACTTGCACAATTTTATTATGACTTAAAATTCAGAAAACTCAATTTAATTCATGAACATTTAGTTTTTCGTCTATTCAATCAGTCAAAAAAATATTTCGCAACAAACCCAAAGAAAATTCCGAATTAAAATAAAATGAAGCATATACTTTTTCCATATGGTTTTTTCCGAACTTTTCCCTAAAATATTTACACCCGCCACTTCCTCATTGCAGGACTAATGACATAGTGAAAAGCCTGCGGAGACAGTAAAATGAAATAAAAAGATAATTCCCACCCCAAGATTTTTTGCGGAAGTTTGAATGAAGAGTGTAAATACGTAGAAGGCCAACAAGAAGACCACCTGCACACGGGTGAAGTTTCACAAATGAAAATCATTCAAATTCCTGCATTTCATTAACACGAAATGGGGATACCGACTTCACGGCAATTCAACGCCCCAAGCAGAAGGAGACTAAAAAAAATACCCGTCGAGCAATTTTTGCCACGCCAAAGCATGGAAAAGTGCGAGTTTCACTCTTTAAAAATATCTGCTCGTTTCGTTTGAAATATCGAAAATGACAGTGGTCACCTGGCGAGCTAGAATCTCCAGACTTCATAAATACGGCTTTGGGCGCCTGCACTCAGGAGGAGGGGGAGGGAAAAAACTCGGGATGAGATGACCAGGATTGACGCGAGGACTACGTACCCAGAATCCCTCCTCTTCCCCCCTCCCCCCCTTTAAATTGCGAGCGGGTGTGTGTGTGGGGGGGGGAAGGAAATTCGTCCATTTCGGCCGCCGACGAAGCGAGGCCGAGCGCATGAAACGGGCTCTAATGAGAGGGCAGGGAGAGGGGGGGGACGGGGGGGAGGGGAGGAGGGAGGGGGCGGTACGAGACTGGCGGGACACGATCGGAGACCCCATCTCCGGGCACCCCCCTGTGGAGTCCAACTGGCAACACCGCTTGCACCACTCTCTCCCCCCTCCCCCCTTTCCCACTCATACCCCCTACTCTTCTCTCTTTCTCCATCCCTTTCCCTGCACTCTTTTCTTTTTCCATGCAACGTACCGTTCCTTGCCTTAAACACGACTCCGCTGCTCCGATACCACCCACCGCCCCCCTTCTTAGTCGAGCTCCTCGTACGGCAGAGTCGTCGTCGCAGTCCCCCCTCACCCCCTCCTCCGGCCCTCGCGGAACGAATCCTCCCGCAAGGGATCCGTCCATCGCCGCGGCGGTCTGCGGACGCGCGCTGGAAAAGGCTAACGGTGCGTGGAAAAACCACCCGCCTCCGCCACCCCCTCCACACGCATCGGCAAACCTCCTCCTCCCCCTCTCCTTCCCCTTCGCCGCCGGACGGGGGGGAGGGGGAGAGAGAATCGGCCAAACTGGCTGGCTTGAGAGGGGGGGGGGACATGTATGCGGGGGACACCACGCCCGCCGAAGCAAAAAAACCAAACCTACCTACGTGCTGGCGTTGTCAAAACAATTCGGCTGCGCGACGTGCGTGGCGGGCCCCCCCCACCCCTTCTCCGCCTCCGACGGCTCTCTTCTTACCGATTCGCCGCCGATTCAGTTCAGGACTCCACCACCACTGGCCAATTAATTAATCGAAACCGCAATTGGAAAACAAATATTTTAATTGATGCAGCTGTTTGTTATTTAATTAAGCACAGTATCCAGTCTCCACCTACCTATATCTATATATTTTCACGTCCCCTTCAACATTGGGAACCCCACATAGTCGTGCCTAAGGTTTTTCAAATTTTGATCCATTTGAACAAACAGTACAATTTATTGAATGCGACCTTAGAATTCAAAATCATTTCACGTTCATGGCATGGAATTTATAATTATGAATAACTAATTTTCCAGCAATATGAATTTATGATAATGTTATGATGAATTAAAACGTGTCTGGACTGATGTGGTCGAACGAAATCATCCTTGATGAAAGCAGTTTTTGCAGTTTTCCAATGTGAAATTATTTTTTCTAACAGATTTCACAGTTTCCACATTATTATCGGTCCAATCCCTGATTAGAATAAGGGGACATGTAAAACAGTCAGAATAAATATTTTTACAATGAAAAACTGCTTCAACTACTCTATTCAATACTAATATTAGAACCTGAGCAATAAATTTAAAAAATGAAACAGTTTCTGGCGTCACTTGGTGGAAATTCTTCATATTGAAATTAAATTTAAAATACTTCGCCTTTCCACATAAACCACTTTTATTACGACCTATGTTTCGTTATGGCATAATGGCACCATATAATAATAAATGGCACCTGATGATGTTATACCATAACGAAACCTAGGTCGTAATAAAAGTGATTTATGTGGAAAGGCGAAGTATTTTAAATTTAATTTCAAATTTAAAAAAATAGAAAAAATAATTAATGTCATCATTCCATTCTTTTCATTTCATATTAGATTCATTGCCCACTTTTTATGAGTAAGATGCAGCTAATGATATCAGGGTACAGAACTCTTTACGGCCTCTGATCAATTCGGAATCATTTGACAACCGTGATAATTGGGCGTGGTCATTCTGACAATACGTTTTCCCACACTCCCCGTAAAACGTTCCATTAATGACTCATGCAATGCCACCGCAACACTAAAAAATGCTCCATTTAATACCTCATTCATTGTTGCATGCGATATGCCCTTCCATCAGACACTTCCATTATAGATATATTCTTTATCAAGCTATCTGATTCATGGTCTGACCAAAACCGTTCAGCGGTTGAGATTGGCCTTTCACAATGAACTGCTTCCACCTCACTGCATTCATGGAATGCACTTTTCTTTCATCATTTGATTGGATTACGGTGTAAACCGGAGTCAGTGTGCAAGATACCTAAAACTATCTTTACTAAGAGATCTCATTAAGCCGTGCCGAGATTTCGAATTCGCCAATGAACATGTTTCAGCATGAAAATTAAAAAGGAATTAAGTTGTAATACAACAACCAGGATTTTGTTCACGCATAAATTAGTTTAAACAATAGATTTTCAAAATAATGAGTATTTGTATCCATTGCAGTTGATCAAATGCGAAGAAACTTTCGACAGGTGCGTCGGCGTTGCCCTTCATGTTTTTGCCTCCATGGGCCTAAGGAAGCGCGATCTTATGCATATTGAGATTAAAATTAATACTTAAGCACAATACATAACGCTCCTAATGTATACCTGGACGGTCCTTGGTGAAAACATATTAGAAAACTTCACCTTAACTGGGTGAACTACGGAATTCGGCTGATGGCCCATGTCGAAGCATATATTAGCATTCCCTCATCCAAAGCTGATACGAGAGGGAAGCATAGAAGGATAAAGTAGGATAATCCCTGTTTTCAGCTACAAAAATGTGGGTATTAATCAGAAAGAATTAAGGGACAGAGACGAATGAAGGAGCTGTGATGTTTGCCTTGACTACGATTATTTTCTTCAGACCATGTACAAAGAACACGCTCTTCTGACGCCACGGACGACCAGATCTCTTTCGGCATAGTAGATTCAAAACATTCCCCAACAAATGGTTTAAAAATGGAATTTACCCTCTGAGAAACTTAACCCCAAATATTTTTCTGCGATCGGAGAATATACTTGGAAGTAAGATTGCAGAAGAGTATTACTGCGCAACTGAAATACCAAAGTGCTGTGTGAATAATTGGTGGAAAGAATGGCATCGTGAGGTTGTCGAAATGAAAAGGGTTATCTTAACGGTAAGTTATCCGTAAAAAAGAGCGCATTATCAAATATTGCACTTCATTGCAGAGGAGAGACGTAGAGTGCACATTAACATTCACTGAAGAGCAATGTTCAATGCATACATGTACACTTGTGCACCTTAGGTTTTACATCAAAGAAGTCGAATGATAAAATTTTAAATTCAAAGAGCGGTAACTAACTTCAAAACCAACATAATGGGAATAATAACGATTCAAAAAGTCAACTTTATATAGATTTTCAACGTATACGATACAATACGCCTCAAGAAAGAGAATAAACGATTTTTTTTTACAAACCGAAATCAAAATAAATCTGCTCGTGAACAATCCGGCGGACATACTTTTTTCTCTTGCAACTGCTGATTCGGGAAATTGGTGGTATTACTTTTTATAATGAGGAAAATCAACTTTCATTGACCGTTACTTCGATGTGGTCAATTTAATCTTAATTCGATAGAATCCACGACGTGATATGCGTCAGAGCTCAAAATATCAAAAGCGAGGCCAACTGCAGAAGATCATTTCAGGAAGCGTTTTTACTTTAAACGTCCGGGAATCAGAAAATATATATGCGGAATATAACGGGAGAGAAGGAGTGCAGTGTACGCCGATGATAGTCTGGGGAGTGAGACGGGACTGTCCGTCATCGCGTGTTTTTATTACCTTTACGCTCTGAATAACGATTTAAAGGAAAAATACTCCCACTTGAAAGTGTTTTGGACCGAGATGGCCAAAGCAGTCGAGGTATAAGAAGAAGAATTTCGTTGGGAAAAGAAGCGTTCACAAGAAAGTGGGGATTTAACTGCAGGGACGCTGAGCAAAGGAGTTTAAGAAAAGACTTGTGACAGCTGTGGTATGGAGCGTGGTTTTGTACAGTACGGAAAAATGATCGTTAAAGGGAGATGATAGATGTGGATTGGATGTTTTTGAGATACGGATGTGGAGGTTGGAAGAGGTAAAAAGGAAACCAACGAGGACGTTCCAGGCATGATGGGGGAGGAGAGGGGATTGTTGGGAGAAATCCAAAGTTGGCAGGAAAAAGTGGGCAGGGAGCATTTTGATTGGCGTTGGTGAAGACTGTGATGGAGGGGAGAAGGCTAGGCAAACATGGAAGGGACAGGGATAGAGGATGGAATGGAGGGAGCGTACGGATTCAAAGAAGGGTATATGTAGCGTGGGGGAGTGAGTTTGCGTATTACTACACGAGGCTCAGAAATGTAGTTCAGAAAATTCAGTTCGTGTTCACAAAATACGTAGCTGACTAGAATAAAAATAGTATGGTATGCTCCAAAGAAATGCTAAGAGAATGGCGTGGCGGAGACTTGAGCTGGGATTAAAGACTAGCGGAGCGCTTTTTGTAAGACTAAGTATTAGCTTTCCAGTCAGCTAAGAGATAGCAGTTTCGTTGCGAGGTGCTCTACTGGGCCGATGTGAGAAGTTTGGAATAGATATTAATCGCGAAAAAAGGAATTAATGGGATTCTAAAGAAGTGAGAGAGAAAAGTTACACATGAATGTAGGAGGGAATAAACTAGGGACGGTAGAACAAGTCACCACCCACTTATTACTTTATTTATTTATCGACTTAATTGGGCGAAATTGAGACTAATAGTCCCTTCTTCCACCTAAACCTACATCACAGACATTATATTGAAGACAATCACATACAACCAAGCCCTAGATGGAGGGAAATCCACCTAGGCGGGAATCGAACCCGCGACCTCTGCTTTACAAAATATCTTCATATCAAGTGTTGAGTGAGGAGAGTGGAATACACGATTGAATACGTAATTGAGGTGACCCTTAGAAGAATTAATTTCGGGGATAACACTCGATGGTGGTTGAAGGAGGGGAATGTTTGGCTCATTCACCAAATGAGGAAATAAATCCGTGATATGTTGGAAAGGGGAAGTGAAGCTACAACGGCCTTGGCCGGCGAGACTTCATGCTGCATAATCAAACATTTAAGGCAATAACCATGAAGCACAGGCAATGCGAAGAACGTGATCAACCGGGGGGGGGGGGGGGAGAGCGTGCAATACAAATCTCCGCTCCGCGATATATCTCCTTTAAGGTCGAAGAGAGAGAGAGATCAATGGAGTCGGCTTCTTTCTCCTTCCTCTTTGCCTTCTTTCTCGCTCCCCGCTCTTCCCATCGAGGCAGACTTGAGATGGGAGCGACCTCTGGGCAGCGGGGGCGGGAGGGAGGAAGAAGGCTGACCTGGGGTGCGCCGGGGTTGGGCTAATTCGTGCAAAACAAAATGAAATGCGAATCAGGGCGAGCGGAAAGCGGCGACGGCGGTGGCCGCGAGGACGCCAAAGCACGAGGAATAATTATTTCGCAGCTGCGATCGGGGGATTGGGGGAAATTGCCAAATATTCGATCGGACATTGAGATGGAATTAGTTGTGATGCGAGACGAGGTAGCCCGGGGAGAATCTGCGGGGAAATTCTTCCGAGACTGGCGATACTTCATGGGAAAAAATCCATCATAATTCGAAACCAAACCGGTATGGACGACTAGCGGGGATCCAATTAGTTGATTCTCCATAATTAGACTGGTTTTCAAGGGAGATAATGTCAATGGCACAGCATAATAATTAGATGGCCTACTAGTCCGACTACTGATTTTACAGCCTGAGTTAAAATCCGGGTAGGCTTTTGGATGTCCGTTACATATCGCTTTTGGACGCCCTCTGATAAGCCCGAGCTGTGCAATACTCTGGGTACCAAATCTTGATGGGAACCGCAGGCACCACGGGGAACGGAACTGACGCCCCTAACCCTTTCGGGTGAATTTCACGCATCGCAGGGTTTTGTGCAAAGTGAGCTTTACCCTCATCTATCGAGCCAATGTTCAGGTTGATTACCTTGGTTAATTTGGCGGTTTATTTACGCGACTCAGACTATGAGCTCTGGATTATCCTTGGCCTGAAATATGAACAAATTGAGATACCGGCTCATCTTCATTTAGTTTTCTAGGAAAACTGGAACTAGGGGCGATTTTACGGTATCGTAAGAAGACCGGGCTCGGGCCAGACTTAGAACAGTAACCAATATGGATTTTCAGAAAATGAGTGTGAAAATTATAATTACAACAAGGATTATCTTGAATGTTTATGAGAACTGGTTACTGTAAACGATTTCCAAGATGGCTGGATGACGAACTCAAGGGAGCAATTAGGTGGAAAAAGGACCACGGTAGGGAAACGATAAGCAGATGAATTATATGAAAAATATGGAAAAATTCAAAGGATATGAACTTGAGAAACCAGAATAAAATATTTTGAGCAACGAAAGATTTATATTAGAACACCTAAAATGGAACCTAGGCGTACAAAACTGCCTGGGATGGAAAATGATGTGCAACCTGGCATAAAGGCGTAGAGAAAGAAAAAATTAAGGTTTGGTAGGCCAAAGTGATAGAGGAGTGAAGAATGAAATTATTTTCACATCATTGAGATCCTCGATGATCAAAGAAGTTTTAAAGAAATTTTTCCACGCCGAATTATGGCTGAGCGAAATGATTAACTATGTCGACGAGCGCATTAAATATTGCAAACGATTTATACTCCGGTCGCTCGAGTGACGTGGCACTGCTTCACAGATCGTATCACAAAAACTATACTTTTTTATCGGTGGTACCTTCCCATCCCCCCCCCTCCTTCCCCGCGGCCATTCCATTTTCTAATAGTTTACGGGATTAATGCTCACTGCCTCCGACGCGGTCTACCGTTAGCCAGCGGAATGGGGGCAGAGCGGAATCCCCCGCGCCAGCAATGGCGAACTAATGGCACCGGCGCCGGGGCGAGAGCACACAGCGCTCCACGCGGCCACCATAATCAATTAGTTCCGCCCACTCCCTCTACGAGACCGCCAAAATTGCGCGCATTCGCGAACTTCGGCTTTCGTTTCGTCACTTCCGACCACTGATAGACGAGGCCAAAGCTCTTTCTGAGTACGCAAAATAAATTTTCAAGCTGTCTCAGGTAACCCTAACGTCATGTTTCATTCGTGGCAAAATCTGATTCAAAATTTTAATCTCCCGAAAAACCCGGGGTTCATTTCTTATAACTATAAATCAATATACCCGTTCTAGCAGTTTAATCATGAATAAATTCCAGATGAAAACTTAACTGTTTAAGCACATTATCACCCCTACTTTCCCCAGTATACATACTTTACCAGCAATCTTTTATATTAAATTTCCGATTGATTTAAAAAAAAATCGTCAGTCAACTTGTAGCTTTGAGAAACGACATTTGAATTAAAAAACTCTCATTGGGAATTTGATAACGTTGCGAATATTTTTTGGGAGAAAAACGAATTTACCGGGAGAAAGTAGTAAGATACCATGTTCATGGGGGGTATTGGTAGAAGAAGTGGAAGAAGAACTAGAGATAAAAAATACATGTTAGAATCAATAAATTACGATTATTTGAATAAGATTTCCAATTATTTTCACTCGATAATTTGAACCCAATTACTCCATAAAAATTCGATGAGTATGGATGTTTTGATCAAGCTTTTTTTTCCTAGAACCAGAACAACTGCATTAACGACGAGAAAGAGTACTCGTATGCTTGAAACAAATTTATTTACACCAAATTCTCGAGTAAATCATTATTTTTCAAACTCGACTGCATCGCCCTTAAGTAAGACAAAAGATAGAATTATTTCATCAAATCTCGATTTTTTCGCAATAAATGTATAAACTGACCGGTGCTATGAAGAAGTGTGCAATTACCTTAGTATACTTCATCAAATATGGGTTATTCTTCTACCCAACCAAGTTAAACTCAGAGGGAAAGTTGGCGGCAGAGAGAAATGAACATATTCCTTACCCGACTGCATGTTCCTCACATCTTATAGAACATAGCAAAAGATCCATCCAAATCTATTAAAATCGATCTTCAAACTAAAGATAGAGATCTACCTGCAACGTTGGGTCGCATTCCCTGCCATTTAGAGACTCTTTGGGGGTAGAGTGTTTCGTGGTGCATTTTCATGTGGTAGTGATGTTTCAATTTCTTGCTTGTTGTGTCCTGGCTTCCGTGTTGTAGGATGTCTTTCGTGCTGCATCATGGGGTGCAGTTTTTAGTTGTTTTGCGGTATATGTGTTTGCATGAGTATTGGATGAAGGGATTTTTGCATGAGTGTGTGCGCTGCTGTGGGTGTAATTTTCCGTGTTGTTTTTTTTGCATGTGGTATTTTTCTTTTTTACGGTTGGTGACCTAACACCCCCCGCCACACGCCCTTGCGGCGGCTTGCGGGGTATTATGTAGATGTAGATGTAGAGAAGTTTTTTTCACATATTTATATTATTCAGATTTCGAAAAAGAAGAAAATAAGTTGAATATTCATTTTCATACATTCGAAGTTATTAAAAGTTCATAAACTAGAGCATGTGGAACAGCTCCTGGCTCAATATTGTTATCGCTCAAAGTGGACACAAGGACCATACACAAGTGGGTAGCGACACAAGGAGAAGAATTTCCTTGGGTAAAGAAGCTTTCAAAAGGAGAAGTTAATACAGGGATGATGAGTAAGGTTGTTAAGAAAAGGCTCGTCAAAGAATTGATATGGAGCGTGGTTTTGTAAGGCACGGAAACATGTTCATTGAAGCATGATGGAAGGCGTGGAATGGAAGCTTTTGAAATGTGGGTGCGGAAAAGGATAGAAAAAGTGAAATGGGCAGAAAGGGAAACAAACTAGCAGGGAAGTGCTAGGAAAGATGGGTGCAAAGCACTTTGATTGGTAAAGGGATGATGGAGACTGATAGAGAAGAGAACAAGAAGGCAAGTGAGGAATATAGGGTAGATAGGTTGGACGGAAATATAGCAGGCAGGAAATATACGAAATTGAAGAGGGTCTTATTGTAGTATCGGATGCCACGTTGTGCTTCTTTCGGAGAGGTTCCATTGTATAGTCTGAACCCACCAAAAACCTCTCTTGAATAGTATGATAACAACAATAATCCGATGATGTGATTCGAATTTATTCGCCAGTTTGCTTCATGAAAGTGAACGACTGAGCCGCCGAAATATTCAAGAAACAAAATTGTGATTGGCATTTTTTGTGATTTGTGACATCGTTAGATGTCTGTAAGAACGGATATTATGTTCGCTTTCGTGAACATTTTTACGTCTATATATATGTTCGTTTATGTATACATACATACATACACACACACACACACATATATATATATATATATATATATATATATATATATATATATATATATATAATTTTTGTCATAATGGAACGCTCTTCGGCGACACAAAAATATATAAAAATACAGATGTAGATTTTTAAAGCATATAAACACAAAGAAAGGACACTCACATTCTGATGAGGACGGTCGAGCCGTCGAAACGTCAAAACTACATACATGAGTGTCCTTTCTTTGTGTTTCTATACTTTAAAAACCTACATCTCTGCTTATATATATATTTTTTTGTATATATATATATATATATATATATATATATATATATAAACCATAAAAACCATAAACACAGTATTCAACCCAAAGGTCGGTTTGGTAGCTGATGGCAGAGCTCACCCAGTACTAAACCCGACGGCTGGCCCCCCTACCCTGATGTGTGAATTTCACACATCAGGGTAGGGGGGCCAGTTCCTTTCCCTGTGCCGGTTATGGTTTCCCAGGAAGACCTGTTACCCGAAAAATCACTTAGCTTGGGTGGAGCTGTAGGTGCCCAGAGTGCCTTGCCCGGGAATCGAACCCAGGACCCTCCGGTCAGTAGTCCAACGCTCTACCCCCTGGACTACCACGACCCACACACACACACACACACATATATATATATATATATATATATAATTCAAAAGAAGGAGTGAGATAGCGTTAGCCAAGAAATATATAGAAAAACACATTAAATAGGACACTCACACGTATTCCAAATTTTCGGTGGTGTTTTTCTATATTTTTGTTGGCTAACGCCATCTCGCTCCTTCGTTTGAGTTATTATTCCCATCCGTGACAGTTTTGTAAAAGATACATATATAATAATAATGCGTGTGTGCACGGGGTGGCGTAATATACGTATGATGCTGACTGAGTGGGGATTCGCTGGCTACCGTGGAGTAGGAAATGGCCCGGAGGTCGGTGCAGTGGCTCGGCGATCATTCTTTTCAGATCCCCACTCCACGCCCCCCCTTGGCCGCCCATCCCCTTCATTCCCGACCCTCCTCGGCACCCACTCCACCCCCACCCCTCCAATTGTCCACAGCTCTGTTGATACGTGCATTACTGTACACATCCAATTATCGCCTCGACTCGAATCCTGCGACTCGCATTTAGCGTCGTTCCTCCGCGCCAAACCAGTCGGACTCTTGTCTCCTCCGCTATCACGCCGAGCACTGCCAACTAACCCACTTTCCTCCGCTTATTTTTATTATTTTCCATTAGCGTTATCTGAGTGAGATAAATGAGGTCGATTACGATCCGAGCCGGGGAACCGATGCGAAGCTCGAGGCCCATTTGTTCCCTCGCCGGGGGCGTAGACCCTCGGAGAATTTCCATGCTGGCGTGGAGTTGGTGGCGTTCCATTGGCGCCTATATGAGCGCCGCCCCCTCCCCAAATTGTGAGGGCTGCCGGTGGGCGGAAAATTGCTCCAGGCGACAAGTTATAATTTCCAGCTTATGACGTACAAGAGAGATGATGGGATGGATACAAGATGAGCCCCACCTGGATATATTTATGCCAAGACAACAATACCGAGGGGAGGGAAGAGAAGAACCGTCGCCGGCATAATTTCAATGAGTGGACAACAATGGCTAACGGATAATGCCTTTTAGTAACGGCTGCGTCCCTTCGCACAGATATGCTAAGCATACGACGCAAAACGTTGAAAGATTTCTAATTTAAACCTACGGAGAAAACTCTAAAATATTCTTTAATTGAAACGCCCAAGCAGTTGCGCCGACAATTCACTATTTACGAGAATTAAATAGGTGCGGGGGGGGGGGAGTTAGAAAAACTTCGTAGAATTTGGTGAAATCGACTAAGTTTTTTTAAATTCATCAAGGTATACTTTCGTAAGTTTGAACCTGATACCACTGAATGCAAATGTCATGTATTTACATACATATTTCACGATAAATTTCACTAACTTTTATATGTTTATATGACATGTTCGGAGGTATCAGTTGACGTTAAATCAACAGTGTACTTGCATTTAGTTCCTACATCACCATTCCAACGCCTTCAAAAACTCATTCGGTCCAGGGCTACCTTTTACAGGCTCGTTTTACCTTACCCAATAAATTACATACTCTTCAAAACCGCCCTTTGTTTAAAAGAATCTTCATTTCAATGCCAAGAACTCTATTAATATCGATGCTGAAAATTGCAAATCTCATTGATGAACTAATGAAATCTTTTATAGAGGTGGAAGTAAATTTTCAAAAATGGAGAGATGATGACAAAAATGTAGGAGTACTATAGGTTCCTGGCACAATATCTATTGAATTGTATCAAAGAGGAATATAGCCTCAGTCTATCGGTGATTCAGAAGATTAAATGAGCTTATATGGAAACCAATTGAGAGGCATCTCTTCAGATTAAACGCCGAAACTCTGCCTGGGAAAAAAACTAAAACTGCTGCCCGTCTTATTTACTCCATGTTAGTTTTATGATTTGAAACATTTGTCTCGATTGGCTATTACGCGGAGGATATCATGAGTGAGAATCAGACGCTCAGATATTGTATTAATCACCATAAGAGGGATAATTTATTCTGGAAAAGACGTTTTCATTGGGAACACCTAAGCAACCATTTAAATCAGCAATTGCAACGTGAAGTTCGTGCAACTATGTTTACCATTCACGCACATTGAGTTATTCCGCAAAACTGCGCGAGTTCACATAATTGCCACCAGAGCGAGCGGTGGTGAACTTCTTTTACTGCATCGGGAACCGGTTCATTCGAAGGTGAACCTCGGCGTTCGCAAGACCTCTCCTTTCCACACACGATACATTCACGCATTGCCGAACCGGTATCTTGAAAATCTCGCTACGAATAACATTCTCCACCTCTGCCTCAGTAATTGCGATTAAATTGTTGCTAGTCACTGAATAAGATCCTAAATACAAATAAAAGTCACTCTTTCAAAACAGATTGGTACTCTATTGCAACTAAATACAGGGAAAGTTTTATAAAATAGTTTTCTCTTTTACGGAAACAAGTTTTCCCTATACTTTTATTTTCCGTAAAATTTTCCCAGCATGAATCTATGATATTCTAAATGATGACCAACTTGGTGCCAAAAAGCATTACGAGATATACAATAATTTTGATGTTACCATCCAGCCACTTGTGATGCCTTATCATCCATATCATTTAAAATACCAATGGTCAAACTTACCCAAAAACATAAACATATCCAAAATTACACCTAAAATGTGAGGCATATTACTTTTTATGGACACACCAGATTTTAGAAAATATTAATATATGAAGAAAACGAGAATATTAATGTGAATTAATACCGATGATACATAATTATGTGGCATGGGTCAGATAAATTATTCCGATGTGCACAAAATGCAAGCCTTCAGAGCAAACACTGCTTTCATTCTGAGTTCTGAGAATTTACAACTGTTTTTCCGTGTTTACAGATTTTTACGCTTACGTCCAACGCTCCGAAGCTTCATAAGTTGCACGTTACATAACTTGTAATTATAGTGACATGCAAGCAAAAGACTAACACGAAATGGTTTTAATATGAGTCACAATGAGGATAAAGCACAGCCACGTACGTATTAGTGTACGAATTTACCTATGGTGCCACATCGCACGTATTTCACAAGAGATTCCTATTAGAATCCACGCGAATACGCGCTGTTTATCAACTGGTTTTTTTTTCAAGCATGAGAGAACGGAACATTGAAGTGGATGGATTTTTTGCCCCACAATGTCTTACACGAAGTAAACGCGTTAAAGGACGCCTGGCATGAGCGCTCCTTTCATAGATACGTGTTTGTTAAGTTGCCTGCATTGCAGGATAATGACCCGCAGCAGAGGCGTGGTCCGAACGGTACACATTCCCCTCACGTATTTGGTCAATAGACAATGAATGGCTCCGTGAATAGGTTATTTCTATCGAACTTAGAGGTCAAAGAAATGTCTTGCGAAATGGATTATAATACATTTAGCATACAACATTTTGATATCGATTATTTACTCGTTGTTCAGCAGTATCATAGTAGAGCAGAATTTCGAAGATGGACAACCCCTATGAAGCAGAAAAAAATTCTAATCAGATTTTTAAGCAACTTTCAACAAAAATGAAGTCTTATTTTTCTCATATTTATCAATTCCAACTACTAATTTCTAACGGATACACATTTTTATAAGCGGTTGAAGATAGTCTCACAAAATGAATAACTGATAGCCGTAGCACTTTTCAACTTGATATATCAAGTGGAAAAGTGCTACGATCAGTTATTCATTACGTTCGACTCCCACCACATCACGCCTGAAACTACTCAATAGTCTCGCAAATAACTCAAGGGCCAGATGAGGACACAGAGTCAGAATTAGCAATTACAAACAGACTTAATTAATACAATTGTAATTTATATTAAGCGATTTCAAACAATCCTACTCTGTATACGACAGAATTTGATGAAGCAATTGAAATCTTCGCCAAAAGATGTACTCTCACGATTTTTGTCTGCGCATGAGGAAAATATTCACTTAAATAAAAACTTCGAATGCTGCACATTACTGGAAAAACCTCGACAAAGGGAAGTACAGACTTAGAGAGGTCGCTTGATTCGAGTATTGAACAAATGTATGAATAGTTCAATTGAAAATCATGCTTAGACGGGAAAAAGGATCAAAGCGAGTTATATATTTTCTCAGTGACGTCTCAGCCAATTCCAGTTAAAACCATCCGCTTTCCACGCTGGATAACCATTGCAACCACGTTGGTACTATGACCATCTAAGCCACCACCCTGGAGTAATCCATTCCTCGCTCATCCCCTTCGGGGAAATCTGTAAGCCGACGAGGCGAATTCCGACAAATTTGAAATACAATGAGGAAACATCGTCGTGGATGTCCAAGAATAGAAATAACATGGGGACGGAATTAAAAGTTGTGTACCCATTTGTATGTCCGCCTTCCTTCTGCGGCACTCCTTCCACCCCACCTTCCCCACCCTCCTTCCACCCAACCCCACACCCCTGTCCCAAACTCCCTCCCCCTTCCCCCTCCACACACCCTTCTCCCCCCGCGCCCCCGTCCGAGGCCCCACTACGAGTTCCGCTGGGGCTAAAGGTCGATGCCTCCCTCTCTGCAGCGCGCCGGCCCCGCTTCGCTCTCGGGTTGGCTGGAGAGGAATGGATGGGGAGGGGAGGCGTAGGGGTGGGGAGGGATGGAATGGGGAGGGAGGGGGGTAGGAAGCGGAGTCTGCTCTGGAGGCGGGGGAGGGGTCGCGCGCGCGCGAGCGTGTTTGTGTATGTGTGTGTGTGTGTGTGTGTGGGTGGGGGTGGTGGATGGGAAGGTTCTGCACTTCAGGTCTGGGGAGAGGAGGGGGGGTGAGGGAGTGGCGGAGGGAGGGAGTAAACAGCGAGACGGGAGGGGGGAGGAGAAAGGGGGAAGTCGGAGACGAAGGTGCTGACCTGCTCCCAGGTTTCAACCCCCTCCTCCCCCTCCCCCTCCTCCCACCCCAATCCCTCTGCTCTTGCTTTTATTCCGTTCCCTCCCTCCACTCATTTTTTCCCTACCTCTCTCCCGAGATACACGGATCTTGCTTTCGTTTTCCGTCAAATTATGTGGGGAATGATACACGAAATCGGCCATCGCGGGGAAACGCTCGGGTCGATACGTAACTCAGGGCGGGGCGGGTGGGCGGGAGCGATGAAACCATTAGCGTAGGTCACCGAACATTTCAAGGGAAGCGATACCTCACGGAGGGCTCATTTTCGGGCAAGTATCAGTCTCTAGGATGCCGGAAATTCAAGTCGCGAGTGCCGCAGGAAACTGAACCAGTCACCTCGAATGACCACGGGAGAGGGGAGTGGTGCGACCCCCTGGGAAGGAGGGAGGGATTCGTTTACCGAGGTCAGGGAGTCCGCGATCATTCAAGCAGCGTGGGGGAGAATCGGGAGGCGAATCCTAGGCCCACGCGCCATTTTCATTTCCCTCTCTACGAGTGCTTCCTCTCTGGCACACCCCATTCGACGGGTGAATGCCCCCATCGAAATACATTCTTCACCGGGAACGGTTTCTTTTATTTCGATAAATCGAGGCCCTGCGGAAGAGGAAGGCGTCCCGCGGCACAGTTATTCTTCCATTATTAACATTTTGGGGTTCGCCACCTTCTAGGGGTTCTCGCTAGGCGAGTCCTTACATGTTCCCGCTTCCGAGAGCTGCCAAACTATCGCCAGTAGACCATTCAATTTTCCTTTTTTACCTTCCGGAGCAAAACTACAATTTAGGCTCTCATTCGTAGACAGACAGCCTCGAGATCATTCTGCACTTTATTTATTCCTTCGATCTTGACGGCGAGAACATAAAAACCTGACGTGTCAACAATCACAAGCAGGAAAAACGTTTTTCCCTGCACCGGAAACTGAAATTTTACATATCAACAAACGAATAAATTTCACCATTATAGTTGGCTGAAATGAAATATGATGTTATTTTATGCTTTCTACCAGAAACTTGATTGACCACGAAATTATTTTGCTCAAATCAGAAGTCCTATACTTAATTGTCGTCGTTTTAAATTGATAAAAACTAAGTTCCCCGTCGAATAAGAATCGGGGAGTCGAATTCCGTTGATCAATAAATGCAATTAATGCGGTAATTACAAAAATTCAGTCATCTCTTTTTTCTCCGATCCTGGCACTGATATCGTCGCAGTTTGTTTCATTGCAGCTTTGGTTTTTGCCGCCATGTGTGATTTGGTAAGTTAAGTTTTAAATGCTCTCACGCCTCGGAAGAACGGCTTCCTCATTGGGAATTCCGGAATCTCCTATCGCATTATCTATTCTTTCAAGAAAAGGGTTCCGTTTCCACGAGTTTACGGAGAAATTCATATATTCCTGACTTTTACCCGACTGAGTGGTCATCTCGACACCAGAGCGAATCGCCTTCGAGTACGACGTCACCCGAGGATATCGAGGGAGCTGGGTGACGGTGAACCGGTGGTGCATTGCCCTCTACATGGATGCACTCCCGCGGCGAGCACCAGGGGCACACACTGCCCCAGAGGCATTCTTCCATCCGTGAGGGCAGAAAGCCGTTGGGGGTTGGTGGTGGCGGGGGGGAGGCGGCTAAACGGAGGCAACTTCCTGTACGATCAACTTAGACTCGACTAAAAGATAAGGGAAACAATGGTTGGATGCTGCCAATTAGAAACATTAATTACCGAGAGATGTGAGGGTAGGAAGGGAAAAAGATTAGATAGTTAAGTACATCTCCACGTCAGAAAACAATGGCGCAAGGCACTGGCCTGTTCTCAGGGAAGGGAGCAAATGAAAGAAGAGGCTCCGCAAGAAGAATCACCCGCGCAGGACGCCGAGTTCCATGTCAGTCCAAGGTTTTCCCCTGGAGATTAACTATCTCTCTCAGTCTCATGTTATACTTGAATATGACGCATTTAAGGGTTCAACTATAACCATCTAGATTTATCAAATAATTTAAAAATTGTAGGGAGAGCAAAGAATGTTCGGAATCTTCTCAGAATATCGAGTAATTCCACGGAAAGTGCGAAAAACTGGAAATATGTTACATGTACTATACGTGGTGGTATTTTTTAACATTATTATTACCAAGAAAAAACCGAGATATCTCGATAAAATTTATTCTGCATATTAATTTATTCTTATATACATAATTTTGTAAATTACAGTCATTAATGTTTACTGATTTTGTTTCAGGAAGCCGTAGATTGAAGTAACTAGCAGTACGGAGAAGATGGAGGCTCGCAATGCGATTAAGTTCCTTCATTTGAAAGGTTACACTATTCCGCAAATCCACGATGAAATGATAGCTCTTTATGGAAATGATAGCCCGTCATATTACACAGTTGTGCGTTGGAAAAGTAATTTTCAAACTGGCCACATGTCCCGCACAGATGACCCAAGAAGTGGAATTCTATCACTCACAGGCAATACTGCCACAGTGAAGTAAGTGGAGGACTTAATCCTTTTACACCGAAGAGCAACCATCCATATAATCGTAAATGAGGCTGATCTTAGTTACGGAAGTGTGCGGAAAATTATTTAAGAACAACTGCACATTACAAAGTTGTCAGCACGCTGAGTTCCACGACCACTTCACTCCTTTTCAGAAGTAAACACGGCGCAACCTGCAATCGCGCGACCACAGAGTGAC
This sequence comes from Hetaerina americana, assembly GCF_022747635.1. Classification (NCBI taxonomy): domain Eukaryota; kingdom Metazoa; phylum Arthropoda; class Insecta; order Odonata; family Calopterygidae; genus Hetaerina; species Hetaerina americana. The sequence goes on from NW_027287095.1 coordinate 9,571,059, forward strand.
CGGCAATCACATTGATGTTGCTTTGAAATGGTACCACATCCGTACCATACTCCCGGTCTAGGTCCAAAGGACGTTTTCTTATTCCCAGAACTGAAAACGCCATTACGGGGTCGCAGATTTGACAACACAAATGACGTCATTCAAGAGGTGGAAAATGCTTTTCGAAGCAATCTGCCGAGTTCTACAATGATGGCCTTCAAAAGGTCAAGAGACACTGGGTGTAAATGTATAACTCCGGTTGGTGACAGTGTAGAGAAGTCTTAAGAATAAAAAATAAAAATTAAGTTTCTATATAGGTTATTTTTAGTAATCATTAAACGTTTATGTTACCCCTTCGTATTAAAGGATAGAAAAAGAATGTTACACGGTGTATTTGAGTAGGCGCTCCCAAAATTGCGGAGAAAATTTGATTTTCGGAGCGTAAAACTATCACGGAGGCGCATTTACCTCGATAGTACCAAAGAAACGGGCGAATAAAAGTTTTCTCTTTTTGGGAACCCAAGGGAGGCGCGGCCGCCTGAATAAATTTCCTGGAGCCGACTTTTTCACGGTTCACTCATTCTCCACATCCCTTCGACTGGAAACAACCGTTCACAACACCTAAATCTTATTATTTTGCTTGGATATCCACTGAAAATTCCACATATTTGGATTTAAAATTCAGACTTTATTTACGAATTCACATTCAAACAAAAAATATAACTCGTTATGCATCTTTGAAAAGTTTCTTGGAATAGCAAATGTTTTAGCAATCGAGGTACGCGTATTATTTCTATTTGTAAACAAAAATTTGTGTCAAAACCAAAATCTCATCTTTTATTTTTTTAAATCTCAAATGTGACAACATTTATGTTTTAGATTGACTCAAATTTATTTCAATTACTTAAAACAAATGGAATTATGAAAATGTGCCAGCGTATTTTCATATTTGCAAGTGTCATCATTGAATTGCTTCTGAATTGAATTTTGGTAGCCAAAATAACGTCGAGGGAATAGAGAATTCTGATATAAAGACGATCATTAGGAACTTAAGATTCTCGCCTTCCTTTGAAAAGTCGTAGATACTCGTATGATACATTAACAGTGCAATGGTATATCTCATTCATGCCAAATTATCCCTGAAAAAATATAAAACTAATTTTAATCAACATTTGTTTTTGGAAACAATGTATGCCCCAAACAGCGTCTTACATATTTCCCTCACACACCTCTACTTTCTCAAAGAAGAGATCTTGGAAGATATCCGTTACCGTTTATCTGTAACTATGTAAATATGGCTTTAACTTGAGAATAATCACGCTCTTTCCGTCTTTCTCTTACTGGCATGCTGAGCAATACCACAGGTTTTACTTTACTGATAAGGTATGCCCAATATTACCGAAAATAAGGCATTTATTAGAATCAGTGGCAAACCAGTATGTTTACCTATCGCGTAAATAACTGTTTTCAGTTAGTAAAAAAAAGTTTGCATATGGTCTGATTCGAATATATATCCCTTTGCGCAAAAGACTCCTCTATAATTAATGATTGAAGCAACCCTTTGCTCGTAAAGAAAGCGCGGGGCGAGGGGAAGCACACCGGCGCCGGCTCCGGAAATAAGGCGCCTTGGGAACACATCTCGAATCGCGCGCCAGGACAATGCCGGTGGGCCGCACGTGCAGTATTGAACACGGATACATCGCCAGAGTCGTAACCGGTGGAGAATATATGGTCGAATAGCAATAGGTGGTTAGAAAACGAAGGTACGTACCCCCCAGTTCTATCAGCAAATGCAGTGGGTTCTGAACATATTATTTCGGCGCTTTAATCAATTAAAATTATTAAACCATCGTTTCATGAACTAATTACACCATTACTCTCCGCGCTGACGACTGGATTTGAAACCAACAAAGTACTAGGATTGAAAGACACAATTCAAGAAATTTAATAAGCAGCTGATAATACTAGAAAACGTAAAATAAATCTTGAACCAAGAAAATATCAATAATATATACTAGTTATATTAAGTAGCGGTCGATTCATTGTAGGAGTAGAGTTAATCAGTATCAAACCACGCGTTGAATGCTATCTTGAAGCTCCCACAGAGTAAAAAAAAACTCGGGGACAACAACCTCTTTCCCACCGGTACTGCTTCTGAGCTTCGGTCGAGACAAGAGTTAGTATTTTAAGTCATGCAGAGTGGAAGCGGCATTTATTTTCGTTTCAAGTGGCCATTTCAGATTGGAACGAGTAAATAAATACTTCCGCAATTGACGAATGCAGAATGGAAAGGACTCGAACGATTCTTCTGCATTACGGTTCGATAGCATCGCATCATTAGGGTCGATTGTGTGTCGCCCCCTATAAGGAGAAGTTACCGCTCCGGTGACGTAATCTTCACACTCGATTGGACGGCGTGACTGTTCCAGCGAGCGGAATGAGGCCACCTGAGAATCACCTGGAAGCCTTTCCCGCGGCAATAGATGTATGCATCATCATTCATTATACTCCACTTACTGTCCGCACGCAAGCACTGAAGGGACTTAAAGAGCATTATAAAAGGCATGTTGGGAAGAAAAAAATTGAACAATGCTCAATATGGGAACTGCAGTTGTGAAACCGCGGACAATCCTGTCGAGGAATCCCATTATTGGCCAAGAGTTTCTACTTATACAGAGATTACTTACATAAAAAAGTGCAGAGAGATCCACCAGTTTTTTCATATGAAAAGGATCTGGTCGAGAAGATGAAATAAACAATAACCACTATACGAGGGTCATCCGGAAAGTAGTACCCGTTCGTGCCGCATGAAGTGCTGACGACGCGAGTAGCCGCTGGACGAGGTCAGATAGCTTCAGTGGCTTGTCTGCCTTCTCTGAGCCAAGTTGCGTGACGCTAGCATTGCCTGTGTTGTTTCTGTGATTGTTTACAATGTTTAAAAAAATTGAGAACGCCGCCAGTTGTGAAGTGAGGGCAGTGATTAAATTCCTCAATGCAAGAAACGTTCGCCCATGTGATATTCATCGCCAATTAAAGGAGGTGTATGGAGACAATGTAATGGACGAGTCGTCTGTTCGGCGGTGGTGTCGCAACTTCAACATGGGGAGGGGGAACACACACGACGATGAGCGTTCGGGGAGACCGTCTGTCATTACAGACCAACTGGTGAGCTCAGTTGACGAATTCGTGAGGAACGATCGGCGCGTCACAATTGATGACATCTGTGAGCATTTTCCCAATGTTTCTCGAACAATTGTTCATGAAATTGTTAAACACCATCTGCATTATGCAAAAATTTGTGCAAGAAGGGTCCCTCGCGTATCTCAATGAGCTGGCGGCGAAGGACTATGCAGCAGGAATACAGAAACTTGTCACACGTTATGACAAATGCCTTAATTTGCTTGGAGATTATGTTGAGAAGTAGTTTAAAGTATCCTCTTTCAAATAAAATTTTTTATGTTTGTTAATATTTACTTTTGTCTTTTTAATTTCACGAACGGGTACTACTTTCCGGATGACCCTCGTACAATAGCTATAAACTGAATAGGGAAGTTTTTGTAGAAGTCACAACTTGATTTTACAGTAGAGTGCAGACTTTTCACAATGGTAGTAATTATTTGGACTTGGTCTGGTGCACCGAGGTAAGAATTAATTAACTGAATTTTGAATTCTTAAGTGAAAAACAAAACACCGGGACTCTAAAATATATACCAGCCAGTCAGTGAGCTTGAAGTACTAGGTTTATGACGCGACTTACTATAAACCTTTATTTTCAAATATAAATTATAAGGCAAAGCTTATAGAGAACGAAAATTAGGAAGCGTCATGCTCATATTTAAAAATGGTGATAAAGAGGATTCAAATAACTATTTACTTAATTCTTTTATTTTGATAACTTAAGAGTACATGGCCATGAGTAATAAACTGGAATTTCTAAATATCATGATTTCCTATGAAATAAACAGCATAATCTCAGAAAATTCGCGTAAGATTACTGTCGATTGACTTAAATCAAGCGATTATTATTAGTATTGAAACGTTTAAGGTGGGTTTTATATGGACAAAGTTCGTTGCCTCTCCCTAAAAAATACAACCTGACACGACAGCAAAACCTTCAATTCTGCTTACTTACTTCCCCTATCAATCTATACAACATGCTTATCCTGTTCCTACTTCTTCCTCGATTGCCTTACTCACTCCTTTCTATTACTGTCTTCAGCATCCCATTGTCAATCAATATGCTCTACACCCACCTTTCCTGCCTCCTTTGGATTTCTCCCTTCAATCCCCTCTCATTTTCCACATAGCACTTCTCCTGTTGTTTTTCTTTCAGTCCACTTCACCTTCTCCATCCTCCTCCACACTCACATCTCAAAAGCCTTCAATCTGTGCCTATCATACTATATTGCTTCGACGGCCATGTCTAACTTACTAGAATTGTACACTTGCCCATTTGCAAATCTAATGGATTTTATACAAAGTAAATTGAATTTTATTCCCATCTCCAAATTCTTCTCATACGTCTTTGACCATTCCCTACCTATGTACTACGTTGATAAGCACGCGTGATAACGAGCAACTTTGTCTTTTTAGGTTTTTGTCCTCCCGATTCTCCACCCGCAAATCTCCGTTGAGTAGTCTGAGCTATTTTAAGTCTATGGATAAGTCATCTATTCTTCCAGTCTAACCCTGTTTTCTGTAATACACTCATTCATTCTGCCTAATTTACTCTAATAAACACCTTTTCGAAATCTACCCAAACAAAAAATAGATCCTGATTGTATTCTATATTCATCTCTATTAGTGACCTCGTTGATGCTATGGCACCACTTGAGCTTCTCCCCTCTCTGAATACAAATTGTTCACCCAAAATTCAAATTGTTCAAGTATCATGTGCCCTAATATGCAACCTCTTATTGAATATCCCGAGTACCAATTTAGCTGACAAACAAAGCTCATTGTTTAGTGCTCACATATGGCAACCTTTCCCTTATTTGGGGTGCGGCAGAAGAGAAGAAGATGCACAGGAGGAATGTTAGGACGATGTTGAGGACAGCAAAATTACAAAAAAATGGAAAAATCAAAATACACAAGAACAAAATATACTTGAATATATTTATGTGTACATATATATTTGTACATGTATATATTATATGTATATTTCCTCTCTACTATCAGAAGGACAGCATTTCCTCTCTACTACCTAAGGACAGAGGAAATGTACATATTTTAGGGCTGTGCGAGGTGACGTGGAAGGATATCGGGGATTACTGGAGCGACAGAGATCAACGCGGTGCAGCGGATGGGAAGAGAGACAGCGAGGGGTGGCAATAGTATTGGAAAAACAGGTTGGAGAAGCGTAGTAAAAATAGAGCAAGCGACTGATAGACTGAGTTTGCCGGTCCCGGTGCGGCGGGGTAATATCCTCGCTTGCCAACCCAGAGATCGCGGGTTCGATTTTTAGCTAAGGTGGATTTCCCTCTTCCTAGGGATTGTGTGTTTGTCATTGTGTCTATTGATAAGTCGGAAACGAAGGCCAAAAAGTACCGTTTTTGGATTAATCCTATGGAAAGAAATAAAAGCTGAAATAGTGAACTTAGGTCATTATTAAGGTCTTCATGACAACAAGCCCACATAGGGAAGAAGTAATAGATAAAGGATACAACCAATTAGAATACTCGTAAGTAAATGCGGGCGTTCCTGGAAGGAAACATTTGGAAGTGATAGAGAATTGGAATTAGACTGTAGGCGAAGGGAGAGATGGTTATGGGTATTAGGTGACAACGGTTCAGGAACAAGGAATGACCGCGGTGATAAAGCAATAGAACTATCGACTTCGGAAGTCAATAGTTTAATCATAAAGAAAACCTTGTTTGGACACCTAGACAAGCGTAAATATACATGCCAAATGCCCGGTAGTTAGTGAATCGAAAAGTAGTAAGAATAGAAACTCCGTTTACAGTATTTGTAACACGGAAGGAAAACGATTAATTGGAACAGAAAAGATTTAGGGAGGAATTTGGTCGGAACATTTCGTCAGATGTACGTTAGCTCCCAAATAGGTAAAAGCAATAGGAACAAGTGGACAAAATTCACAAATATTTTGGAAAGTTTCACACATAAAACTTTCATTAGCTTTCTCTTGGGTTCAACTTACAGTCGTTCAAAAGTTGTCACCACGCAATGACGGTTTTTCTACTCGATGTGTATTTGGATCTCATCATGAACACACAGTTTTCCTGAATGAAGCACTCATAAAGAGAACCGTTGCAGCAAGAATTTCTAAATTGCATTTCGTTACATCTGATCCAAGCGGAAACTAAGAGTTCTTCATGTTCGGTTGCCATTCCCCATAGTAGTCATGTTGAATTGGTTACAATCATACTGATTAATCTGATAGATATAGAGTGAAACTGACATGTTTCAAAACGTCTTTTTTTCCATCTACGATAAGTTGGCATTGGTTGATTAGTTAGCATTGAAGTCACCCAGGAGATAAATCGTTGGAATAGACAGCTTAGCTCATAGCCAGTATTCTATATAATAAGTCCCGCACAAAAGGCAATAATAATAAGAGAGTTCTTACCTTCAGGGTGCATGACTACATTTACTTGCTGGTAGCATGTGATGTTCAACATGTTCACGTATTAATACAGACACGCTATCCTTGACTATTGAAGGACGTACAGCAATTTTGTGGGCAGCTCACAATTAGGAAACTTCATTAAATTTCTGAAATTATTACAAGATAAAAAAGTTATCAGTAAAATACGTTAAATTAACAAAGAATTTCAGATAAGAAAGATGCTTGCTCAATTCCTTTAATTGCGCGGGAGAAATTGAACAGAGATTACACATCTTGAATGGCAATGAGCAAAAAATGTATATGTTACGCAATCCACACCGACAGCTTTCTTTAAAACTTACAAGTAGGTAAACAATGCACAAATGCGAAACCATATTGTATTGTACTTAAATTGGTAAGCAAACGTAGAGTATTGATATAAGTAAGCAACTCTGACAAGGTGTGATTAAACTTTGATATTACGAAAACCCCCCATGGGATACACACATCAGAAAAATATGCAAGCAAGCCTCAAAGAAATAGAGTTTCATCAGACGTTCTGTAGGAAAACATAATGAAAATTTAAAAGTATATTCTACGCTTTGGTTAGCCCACATTTGGAATACGTGTTAAGTATTTGAAATACATTGCAGTAAACGCTAATTAAGGCATTGGAAAATACTCAGAAAAAATCCACTAGAGCTGTGAAAAACATACTACGAGAATAGAGTAAGTGTGACGGGTACGTGTCAATTGGAGTAGTTGGTATGATAGCCCATTGATTTATAAAGACAGCAAGAAAGGGAGCATTCTAGATAGGAATAGGACAAGCGAGTTTTCACACGATACCGAGGGAATTATTTTAAAAGTATCCACACATTATTGGTAGATTCGACCACCGGGATAAAAAAAGAGAGATAGAGAGACACCGTCATAGAAACATTCATTAAAGTACTCGTTCTTCCCTCGCACTCAAATTATTACATACAGGAATGTATGAGTATATCAACATATACATATAAGAATAAATGTATATTCATGCACATGTATGAACATATATTCATACTGCACGTGCATATAAACACATGTGAGTTTTTGTATATGTACGGATGGTGTCCTTATATCCCCCACCCTTGCAGAGGCTCGCAGTGTACTTGGTTTATATAAAAAGTAACACAATAATTTTCAAGTTCGGCGCAAATCTTTCTCATCGCCAAATTTTCAGTAATAATGGTGCAAAATGCCAAAGGTATATCAATGACAATTCGGTCTGCGGTAATGCGCACACTTAACCGAAGATCTGAATTCAACACTTCACGCACACGTCAGGAAAAAAATTGTTACCGATACTTTTTATAGAAGCCTTGTATTTTGTAGTTGCAGGCGTAGTGTATCAGGCAATATAATCAGGTGGCCTGCAAAAATTAAGTTCTACTCTTAGTGACTAATTTAAAATGCATTACTAAGTTATTTCAAATACCTATGGGAATATGTCTGTCACTTTTCTCACCGCGTATCTACCGCTCGTTGCATCAGAGACAAATGAGATGTTCTGTCGAGAATCACACATGCTCTCAGGCAATTCAGAGACTTTGAGAGGAAATGAAATCATATATCGGAGAAGGCAGAATTATTGTTTCACAAACTTATTTCCGACACCCTGACACCCACAGGGGTTCATACTCATTCATGTACTCCGTCGTTCAATTTCCGTCCGTAGAAATCTCCTCATCATCATGAAGTTTGCTCTGGGCGATGGAAACTCTAGTAGACTGAGAAATATCAGGTAATTCTCAAGAAAATGACAATTATGTGAACCACTAATTACTTCATCACTATCATAGGCAGTTTGGTGATTGCAGTTCTCTCGGTTATGGACGGCATTAACATTTTCTCTCAGCCCTCTTCATTCGGTTTGCCATACAACATTTTCTTCTTCAGCTACTCTTAATTTATGTAGCAAGTGCTCGAGGAATAAGAAGCCAAAATGGCTATGAGCAGACGTAACTTTTACATTTCAAGAAAGGTGCAACAACGTTCTTGCATGTCTAATAAGGTTAATCATTCCGCGATTAGTTTGCGGAAACTTCTTCGATAATCCTTTTTTTGTTCTGCTAATCTCTTTATTCTTTCATGAAAGTATCAAGGGCTGGCGAGCCAATTGACGAGGCGTGACTAACCCGTGGGGGGAGGGGGCAGTAGATCTCCTGCATACGTGGGGACACGAAATGGTCAATACGGCGAGAGTCATTATTTCAGTTCATGCGTGATGACAGCTTTTCCAACGACTCTGAACTGCGACGTGGGAGACGACGCGGAACCAACTCATTATTATCCCAAATATTTACAATTTTATTCTATTTTTACACAAGAAGCCACGAAGGAACGAAATTATTCCTACTCCAGGGACAAGATATGAAAGGAGAAAATATTTTCACCAAAAGCGTCCGGCTGGGCTGAACACCATTTCATGGGCCGGATTCTTGGCGGTAAATAACTTTGAGGGAACGCAAAATAAAATTTCCGTTGCGAAGAAGAGGCAATGTAACTCGGTTGTATTGAAAAAAAATTTTTTCCCCTAGAATGAAAAAGTTTTATCGCCGCACCTGTGGTATTAGCGTGAATCAATCAGTGTCTTGTTGAAGTAAATCTACAGTGACATCCTTTTCAGTCGAAGATTGGAGTCCGAACATTAATGGACTCTCGACTCGGAAAGTGAATGCATTCGTTTTCCTGCAGGAGATAAGGTGAGTGGAGAATCAGGAGTTGTTTGGTTGGGCCATTAAGATTCTGTCCCCTTAAAATGCACGAAGCGACGAGCAATCGCATGCCTTGGCCCATTTACAACTACTAACAGGGACCAGGGAGGAGGCTCGGATTCACGACGTGTTGCAGGAGTTACACATCCAATGACCACCGAGATAAAAAATAAAAGATAAGCTGCACCATCACAAACTTGTGTGATAAGGACTAGTTCCATCCTTCTTCTAACCGGAGGAAAAATATCAAATGCTCCGCAGGGAATTTCTTTATTTAGCGTCCGTTAATAGAGCTCTGCTGTTCGAGACAAACTGTGCTCCTCGCAACGGCATCTACCTATCGCTTCCAGGCATTTCGCTCACCCTTCCCTCTTCTTTTGCACATTGTATTTTATTTGAAAATTTAAGCTCTTTGCCAGTGTTTACAGTATAATCACGAAAGAAGAGGAGGGCATACGTCCATTGCAAAATGATCCCTAAAGTTTTTCTTTGAGGTGAATCGCTGCGAGTGTTCACATACTGAAATGTCGAGGATATTAAAATTCGCGCGTCTCACAAAGTCGAATCCGGAAGAAACGCTCGTACTGAACTAGTTTCGTGTGTATAATTACTTCTGTTTACTCAAAGAACCGAGAAATGTCATACAATGTGCGGTCTCGACCTCCTTACGACTCAATGTGACTTGGTACAGACTATATCTCCTTCGTGTCTAAGCGAACGAAAATTAAGTCAAAGGACCTTCCCTTTTCAATTGATTTTTATTCAATGTTTATTATTTTAACAATTAAATCAATTAGTTAATACAATATTCAGGCTCTAAATGATAATTTTCTGAGATTCTGTGGTCCAGTCGCATAGATAAGCTTGCGTACTTCTTCGCACGAATTCTACAGCGCGCGGGGAGAAACAAATAAACATGCCGATCGCATTACTCTCAAGCAATGAGTAACGGGTTGAGTAGCGCGACGAGGAATTACTGCAACGCAACCTTCAGAAAGGGCGGTAATTATCGCGAGAGCACCCACTCTCCCACTTCTACAGCTCCCCTCGCCATTTCCCTCCCCCTAGGACCCCTACGGAACTCACATGGTGGGGGGGGGAGACGAGGGGGCTGTGGAGGGAGAGAACGGCGCGGAAGGGGTTGTGGGAGGGACGAAGCGGGCCTGAAATACAAAAGGGAAAACACACACTCATCGCGAGGAGACGGGAATACAAAGCGAAAGAGAATCGAAGTGCATAGCGGCGTCGTGCATTATGAAAACCCGCGACGCGGAGGGTGAGGTTAAGTGGCGGGGGATGTCGCCCCGTTAAAGGGGGCGGGGGATGGCGGGGAAGGAAGGGAGGGGGGGCGGGCAGGAAGGAAGAGGGCGGCAAGGACATTTACGATTGTCGTCGGTGTTTACTCTCACTTTGGACGAGGGTGGGCGGGGTCGTCCGCGGATTGAAGGCATCGGACTGCTTCCGCGGCGGAGCTACAGCGTACGGCTCGCTGCACCACTGAACGGCGGCCGCGACGGTCACCGGCCGGCGGGCCGGCATTCGCGCCAGCCAACGAAGAAAAGACGAACGAGGAAGATGACTCTGCCCTCGGCGACGCACCACGCCACGCAATCCCCCCTCACCCATCGTGGAATCCCACGCAGATTTATTTATTTCTTTATCAAATATTACAAAGCAGTCAAAGTAACGAAATTGAAGTCAGAGATGCTAAAACACTGTGAGACGTAAGATGCTTATGATAAGACTGGTAAAAGTGTGGCAGGTAGTGAAAGGGTGCGACACAAACACAACTCATCTCAATGACACCCGGCGAGTCACCGTTGGTCAGCAGTTATTTCTGTCAAAAACGATAAAGGTGAATGAGTAAACAGCAATTTAGAAAAGGCCAACTTATTTATTTCCTTCTTTCAAAGCGTCTTCACCACTGTCTCACCAGATGTCTCCGATAGCTTACCAAATCGTTTCCGCCAACGATGCTCAAAATTGAAATCTCATATAATTGAAAAGGTTTTTGAAACAACATTAACCTATACTAATCCTCCGGGCGCAATAAAGTGCCTGCTCGAATATTTAAGGAACTAGCGCCGGGAGTTGAACTACATTTAGAAAGAAATATTTAAGAAGTCTCTAATAGAGCACAATGTCCTCAGTGGCTAGAAGACGGATAATATACAACCTATATTAAATTTATATGGAGTAATCGAATACTAGTTACTATCTCCTTCAAATTCTTATGATGCAAGGTCACGGCACACACAATTGTTAGTTCAATACTGGGTAACCTCGATAGTTAATAGTTATTGATGAAAAAGCAGCACTGTTTCAGAAAGGGTAGTTTCTGACACAACTTGCGCTTTTTGTTCATGATATTTTCGGTTAGGGAGAAAATAATTGTCCGATCGACGCGGTTTTTCTAGACTTAAAAAAAGCTTTTGACAAAGTGACTCAAAGGAGGCTACTCGCAAAGCTAGAAGCCTATGGTATAGTCGTAGATAAAAATATCTCATGAGGGATAGTAGACTGTATGAATGGTCGTGTACAAAGAATAGTCATATATATTTTCAGCTCTAATGCAGTCGGAGTCACTTTAGGTGTTCCCCAGGGAAGTGTAACCGGACCCCATTTTATTCCTACTTTACATTGACCACATCAACTCCGTGGTTAATGCACGTAACATTAATATTTATTTGCAGTCAATGCAGTGGTTTCTAGAGATATCCGCAGGGTTGACCGATGCAATAGTATGATGACGTTGGTGCAACTCTTTGAAGTTATAATTAAATTTGAAAACGTGTAGTTATGGATTAATGGAATACGAGAATCGGTTTCCCGAGTGTCTACTAAATCAAAAATACCGAAATACAAAAGAGGACACAGTGATATACAAAGAAATAAGGGCACTGGCAGACAGCTAGCTACTCTCTAACGGTTTAGACCAGATATCGAAGTGGTTTAAGGAATGAGGATTATAATCAAATATAAGAAAATGTACAGCACTGAAGTCTAGGAATAAAAGAAAAGATAAAAAAGACGTAAATTACCAAATAGATGGAATCTAGCTAAGCATTTCCGCCAACAGGTCAAACACCTTATCTTACACTGACATGAGACGGAATTCAGGAAATGTTGATGAAAAATTAAGAGATACGTGTTATTTCGATTTAGTTAGGACACATTCAGAATAAGCGGCAAATATCTGGGGCACACACGTTTTCGCGCCTCGCCAATCTCGAGCGACTGATACGTAAGAGTTGATTGCATCGCGACAAACATCTGGGATCCACGGGAGAAAACGCTAATCAAAGAATTGGATAAGGTGAAGAGGAAATCCACTAAGTTTGTTGGAAATTGCTACGAGAAGCAAGTAAGCGTCTCAAGTATGCCGGAGGAATTAGACTGGGAGCCTCTTGAATCTCCAAGAAAACAGGAAAGACTTAATCTTTTAGAAGTGTATAGGGCACCTGAGTTTTCTTGAGAAACAAGATGGAATCATTATCGCTCTAAATAACATGTAAATTAACCATCGGAATAAAATAAGAAGGATAGGCACATTCACCGTCAGATTCAAGTACTCGTCCTTCCGACGAATGATACGCAATCATGGCAAAATTGAACCCAAGACACCGAAAAAATTAAATTAACTTAAAATATATGAATTAGTCGAAAACAATAATTATCGTATGGAGTATATATTGCGACGGCTTGCAGGATATAACCCAGGTGCAGAGTGATGTGTGACGAGGGTGATTGCACACCAGGAATGCAACATCAAAATTAAATGTTGTTCAATTTTTAGGAACCAAAGAAAACATCAAATAATTAAAAAATTATATACACAGTTCATATACAATAAGGTGTTCAAGTGAAAAATGCTTTTATACTAATGCACGTGATATGTGAGTAATAGTGCGAAAGCTATGGCGCAACTACCAACCCTCATCCGAAATTAATCCTAAAGTCTTATGCTGAAAAATATAATATTGAGAAGTCATTCTCGTTTATATCCAATTTTATGTTTATTAACTTGCTTAAACTGCCACCACTTGTGAAAGAATTAAAGGCCGTTTTTTGTAAAACAATCACAGGTATATTATAATGAATAAACGGTAGCCGTAAGTATATCGTGTTCCTAAGATAAGATGCGTCATTTCGAACTGAAAGTAGCACGTAGATTCTTCAACGTCTAGCGATACCACGGAATATTTAAAAACAAGTCACTCAAATGATTTCTAAAAAATAATAATCGACTATGAAAATGGAAGCTTCAATGGCTCTCCTCGCAATTTGGTTTTGCGGAGTATCTGATTTCACTTCAATTTTGACGGTTGGTATGAATGATTGCCGATTTTAAGTAACTCATCGAGCGCTCATTTCAAACGCAATTTTCCCTTCCCAGAAACCTTTACCAAGGTGGAATGAATGAAAAATGTTAAGCGGCCTCAGGTTACCAACTGCATCATCAAAATGACTTTCCTGAATCACTTAACGCTTTACCCGAGTTAGATGAAATGAAATTCCTACGAATAATGAATGTTGGCCGCTTGCGGTCTTTATAGCACAGATTTTATTCGTATTAGTACTACGAGTTAGATGATTTTAATTTATCAAGCAAATTAATCGTTATAGTTTTACCAGTTTTATTCCTGAGCTTAGGGGAACACAGATTGCTCAGTGAATGATGACTTTTTGCATTTCAACGAACATTTATTTATTTAGCAACTTTATTGGGGCGAGATTGAGACTTCCTAGTCCCTTCTTCCATCTAAACCGTATGCGTTAAATTGAATTGACAACAAAACCCAAACAAACACCCAAGCCCCAGGTGGAGATAAACCCACCTAGGCGGGCATCGAACCCGCGACCTCTGGGTTGGCTGGAGAGGACGTTATTCCACCGCGGCGGGGTAACGTCCACGTAACGTAACGGCGCGCCTCCACCGGGGCCTGCAAAATGTTAATTCTAGATGCAATTTTGGTGAGCGAAAAGAAAATGCAATTGCAGATATATTCTATGAATGATATTGCATACTGATCGCTTACACGCAAATCTAGAATATATGAAAATCATATTTACTGCTTTTTTCCTTTGCCAATTGCCGAACTGCCAATTTGATTTCCTGCGGAACAAATTGGCAGTTCGGCGTTTTCTTCTTCTCACTAAGGTTATTCCTTTCACTGACGCTAAGAAGATGAAGAAATCCTACCACTAAAACCATCGGATTACTATAATGGAATGATGTTATAATATTTTATATTAATCATAACAGAGTATTTACATTTCACGAAATACTATTGCAGAAATTGTAAAAAAAGGCATGAATCAAGTGTGTGTAGTCCATTGTAGAGGAAAAGGTGAAATAGGCAATATGGAAGGCGAGGGATGGAAAGGCAAAGGGGGGGGTGGGGGGGGAACAGTGGTGAAATTTTGGGAATATGGAACTCCGAAACTGATAAAGCTTCTCTGTAAGAGTTCAACCAAATTCTAGAATCAGATAAAATACCGAAAGAATGGTATTCATCTTATATATCCGTCATAAATAGAAAATGAAACAAGAAAGATCCAAATAATTATATGGGGATTAGTGTCATGGCATCCATGAATAGAATTTTGAGTAGTATTTTACGAAACACGTTGAAATATGAGATCGAAGGGATGATAAGGGATCAGGCAGGGTTTACTCTGGAACGATCCTGTATGGAGCATATATTTAGCTTATGGCTAAGTGAGAAAGTGCTCGCCAAGGATCAGAAAGTTGATTTGATATTCGCGGATCTGTAGAAGACCTTTGATTCTGTCCCGATTCTATGGAATGCTATTGAAAATTACTAATTACATTTATATACGTACCAACATTCTCAAGCTCCAGTTAAGATAGGAAAGAAGCTCTCTGCTTTGTTCAGAATATCTAAAGGTCTTGAAATATCTAAAGGCTCTGGAATATCCCCGATTATTTTCAAAACATATGTGCAGAAACAATTGGAATAATGGAATCGATCCTGTGTACGTATGGGCGTACCCTTTCG
The DNA here is from genome assembly GCF_022747635.1 of Hetaerina americana. Classification (NCBI taxonomy): domain Eukaryota; kingdom Metazoa; phylum Arthropoda; class Insecta; order Odonata; family Calopterygidae; genus Hetaerina; species Hetaerina americana. The sequence goes on from NW_027287095.1 coordinate 9,586,385, forward strand.
ACATGGAGTAAATTGTTGATTGGAACTCCTTACCTGCAAAACTCTTCGAGCCCTTTCCTAACAGAGTGCATACTTTTAAGAAAAGATGTAAGGAATTTACGCAATAATTTGATTAATGTGTGGTGTAAAATTTTATGCAACAGCTTAACTTTTTATTTTATCTTTTTTTCTTGCTGATTGATTGATGTTAAGGGGATGAAGATTTTCTTGTTTTGTGAAAGTGATTTGTGTTTTGAAGTTCCCTTTAAGTGCACTTTTTTTACTAACTGATTTTATTTATTATATTTTGTGATTACTTGTGTGCCACCGGACACTGTCTATCTGAACATTTAAATATTAATAATAATGATAATAATAATATACTCTGTACTGCTTGCGGTAACGAGGTGTTGATTTCTCAAATCCGGAAGGGTGCTAAATTTTTTATAATAAAGTTATTGTAGGAGAAGAACTTCGAGTAAATTTGAATAAAACCGACTATCTTTTAGTAAGTAGAGATGAAAAAAATAATAATCAGCCCAAAGAAACCATACAGGCAGTAAAATTATTTAAGGTCCTTTATTCACTAATTCACAAGGTGTGAATGTGATGTAGAATACAGAGTATTACAGGTTCGACGGACAATTAAATCGTTACATGCGGTTCTACGGAGCAGAGTTACATCTAATGAAATAAAGAGGAGAAGCCTACGAACAATAGGTATGAGGGGCAGTGAAATGAAAACGTAACGGACGAACAAACTATACCAATCCACGCATTAACAACGACAGGGTCCAAAAACTGCGTGAGCCTTTGAGTTATCCCTAAGCAGTTCTCTTACCACAGCGATGGTAATATCGATACGTACCAACAGTGTTGCCACCTTTCGCGAGGACTCTGTGGTATGGCGGGTGTTCGGTTTCCATTTGACTGCCCCTTATAGTAGATGGATCCCTGAATGATGAGGGAGAGAGCTGGACTTTGAGTTAACTCCTGAAGAGTAAACTACAAGCTGTGGAGTTGGGGAGAGGAGCAAGAATATGCATGTAAGAAAGGAAACAACAGAATTTATTGGACAAGTCATGGGCAGGAAAGAACGGCGGTAGAAAGAATCCAGGGACTAGATCTCTAATGGGGGAGCCATGTTCGAGGAATTGACGAGGGAAAGTGGCCAAGAACTCTGCTGAGATTGTTACCACCAGGAAGGAGGGCACGTGAACAACGAAGAAAAACATTGGAGAGCAGAAGTAGTCTCTGCGATGAGGGATCGAGGCTTGGAAAAGGAATGTTTCATTGATCGAGAAGACTGGCGTAAGTACATGCATGTGAATATAAGGTGATATTGAAAGTGGAATTGAGCAAAAAAGTAAGGAAATACATAAATATATTACCGTTAAATATTTCGGTTTGATCTTATTTTATGGATTTAAAGCTTTAATCGTCCAAACGGATAATGTAGTTCTTAAAACTATTCATACACAATTACGATTATTTATATGAAAAAGGAGATGCTTAATTATAATAACATAACGGCTGTTAATCAAATGAATAACTCATCTCGTGTTGAAACCTTAAACACATTAGCAGACTACCTATAGTATGCTTTTGAATTTTCGCCATGAAATTGAAACTAACCATCAATTTGATTACCGCATTTTTCTATTAAATATTTAAATATAGCATAGCCAACCAAAAAGAACACGTAAATCATCCAAGCGCATAGGTATTTGTAAGCGAGAATCATTCTATAATAGAATAGGACACACGTTGGTAGAAAATAATGTACATAGTTTTTTGATATTTATTTCCAAGAACCGTCCCCACCAGCCGCCCACACCAGGCACAAGGGGATTCACGTCGTTTAGACGTAGGAAACTAAGACTATTCGATTAAAAAAGTTAAAGGGAATAGTTTTTCGTCGCCTAACAGTTGGCAGCTCCGCTATCGACAACGCTACGACGGCGGTCGTGAGCCCCTCCCCCCCACCTTCGATCCACTCTGCACCCGTGCCTCCCCTCCCCTTACCCTCCTTGCCATCCCTTCCCGCCTCACCTATCTACCAATTTCCCGCCATATCTCTCTCCCTCTCTCTCTCTCTCATATCCTGCAACATTCCTGCGTAACGTCGCTACCGAAACGCCTTCGCCTCGGCGGTGGAACAACGCGACTGCCTCCACACGCAACCGACGGCAATCGTCTCTAAATATGTATTCTCCCTCACCTCAAGGTTCCTCCGCAGCCTCTCTCTCTCTCTCCTCGGGGGAAGGAAAGAGAGAGGGAGAGGAACCTCGCATGCGCGAACTGCCCTTTGCTAACACGTGTGTTCTGGCACTTGATAACCGCGGCAGCTTACCGCCACTATTAAATATTAGAGCTGAAGGGGGTGGAAATCGAAACAATGAGAGTACCCCAGAATCGCTAACCACGTCATAAAAGACAATGCCTACAATGCATTTAAGTGTCTCATGTTACTCATCTATCTTTTAACGTATGTATAAATATTTTTAAGACCAAAGAATCTATTTTCGATTCATAAACATGGAATTTCGAAATAGAATTTTGTGGTCCGAGAACAATTCGCGCATTGACGAACAGCTGTTTGACTCTGCCAGATTTTTTATGCGTTCAAGAATAGTTATCATTCACGCAGAGAACGAGAGACTTTGACTTTCTAAATATGTTCAAGCCCTCAAATTTAAATAACAGAATGAAAAATTCATGCATATAATTAGCGTTCAATGAAGTTTTACTCTAATTTGTTTAAAGGGCTGTCGGATTTTAAAAATACAGCACTGCCCTGGGTGAAGTTAAGCCATTACCGTCCAGCTCATCATACCTTTTACCACCTGACGTAAGAATATACTTTGCTTTTCTATATATAATATTTTTATTACGACCTAGGTTTCGTAACATCTTCATACCTGAAGATGTCACGCTGTAATGAAAACTAGGACGTAATAAAAATATCCGATGTGGAAAAGCAAAGTATCTTCTTTCATTATGAAGGATTTCGACCATGTTACGCCTGAAACTGTGTTATTTACTTCTAGCACCTTCCGAGGTAACCCAAAAAGTAGAGTTTTATACATCGCCCTTTAATAATTGGAAAAAAAATCAATAAAAAGAAAACTGTATTTTAAAATAAGAAGAGTAACTATTGAATACAGTTTAAAAATTAAACTAACTAAAATTTGACCAAATAAAAACTACGAGAGGTGCTCAAAAACGAGTGATTAAACATTCTTTAATCAATACATTTATTTCGCATATTTTTAATTTTATATTATATTGATACAGTAATGTGTATGCCGTAAATATTTCATTGATTTGATTTCAGCATTGCGTCAGCGGAAGCCGCTGCAAGTTGAAACATGTTCAGTCCCCTAGTGGCAACGACACGCTGGCTGCATTCAAATTTTGTTTTCGCCTACACAAGTCGTCATCCGAGGTCTATGTTATGCTATTGGAGACTTATGGGGAGTCTGTTCTTACCCATAGCAAGGTTATGACATGGATTATAATTTTGAAAGAGCGGAGGGACAATCAATCGTAGCGTAGCGGAAGACAATTAATTTCAAAGGAGGGAGCAACCGGAGCTCAAGTAACTGCTCTCAAAGAAGTAAACATTAATACCGCTGCTGCCACCTTGAAAAAAAATTCGAATAACGTAAGGAGCAATACATACTAAGAAATATTGAAAATTTCATTGGGTGACACCCACAAGTTTGTGGGAAAAATTATACACGATAACTGTTTCAATGCGTTGGTTCCGTGGGAGAACTCAAAATCGCAATAATATCGCAAAAATCAATGTGAAGAGTGTTACTCATCTTCCATATATTCCTCCTTTTGACTTTTTTTGTAACCCAATGTGAAGAAACACCTTAGTTGAAAGCATTTTTCATCGTCAGAAGCAGTCGTGGGCGAACAGAACGTGTTTCAATTCCAACGGCTGCCGCTGACGTAATACTGCAGTCATGTCAATGAAATTTATACCTACTGTACATAATACATTGAGAAAAAATATTGCCCAAAATGTACGTTTTACAGAATAAATTAGGAGACTAAAACATTATGACCTTTATTTATTGAGCGGCCCATTTTGGTACATTCGCTCACTCCAAATCACGTATTGTATTTGCTACGACATGGCATAAGAAGAATTTCAAAAGTTATTGCGAATATGTCCCGTATGTGCCATTGAAATTTTCCGAAGAACGAGCAAAGAGAAACACCTTCACTTATAATATAGTAAAAAGTATGCTAAAAATGCATGAAACCATTAAGTTTAAGAGATTCATACATACGCAAAATTATGCCATGTTAATAGTCGTAACTAGTAGAATATTGATAAATGTTTTTCCCTTAAACTAATGCAATCGTAATGATTTGTAACAAAGTGAACATTTGAATTTTCTCTGCATCCTGGGATCAAAATAAAATCTGGACTTCGGGTGATGAAAACAGAAAGCAGAAAGAAAGGAAATAAATACGTATTTATTTTGTCATAACATTTATATTTTATTGTAGTAAGGCTTTGGGGATTGATAGTTGCAGTAGAGTATTTGTAATTATGGTTTCAATAATATTTTGACTATTATTACAAAATCTTTTCTCAAAAAAGATACATGGAGGCTAATCAAATTAATTCAAGACGGAAGGCTAATAAAAATTTAGAATAATAATAAAAAAGTTGCGGAAAAGCAGATAAAAAGTTAGGATTCATAAAAAGAATACTTGGGAATTGTAATGAAAGGGTCAAGGGGCTTCGTTATTTCACGTTGGTTGGGCCCCACCTTGAGTATGCCGTAAATGCATGGGATCCTCATGAAGTAGGCTTAATTTTGGAACTAGATCGAGTGCAACGTAGAGCGGCTAGTTTTGTGAAAAGTTGTTACGAACAAGGTAGCAGTGTCACGACACTATTGGAAGAATTAGGATGGGAGCCACTATCGACCGTAAGCATAAATACAGGTTAAATTTACTGCGGAAATTTGAAGCAGGTTACTTATCTGAGGATGTTAAAGACATATTACAGGCCCCCACTTACTATGGCAGATCAGATTACCTACGTAAAATCAGGGGAATTTATTGTAGATTGGATAAATTTAATGATAGATTTTTTCCTCGAGCCATTACAAATCAAAATAGATGTGACAGCAATCGCGTAGGAAATAATTAGAATTAGTAGTGTATATGTTTGTCGATATCCTGAATGTTTCTCCCTGAATTTTATTCTTTTTATTTGATAGACTCATCTTTTTAACAGTTTTACTGCATGATTTGAATATACGTATACTTTTATTGAACAGTGTTGCATGCTAGTAGTACCTTCTTTCGTGTGATTAACTTTTCCCGAGTGTATGATCAAACTAATGTTTGTGGGATGATGGGATTGTGATTGATTGGGCATATTTGGGATTGTGCATGCATGGCTGGTGACGTTAAACCCCCGCCACACGCCCTTGCGGCGGCATGAGGGGAATTGTGTAGATGTAGATGAAGGCTAGAAGGAAATGAACAGATTTGCTGGAATTTAAACGAAAGCTTTAGAAATATTCCGATCAAGTTCTTATGATAACATTGCGCCTTTCTTGAGTTCACGAAGCTAATTAATATGTACAGATTAAAAAAAAAAGTTCTTTTCCTCTCCGTGAGGGAAAAAGTTGTAACTACGGTTTCATTGGAAACGTTAATAGTCTTTTTTTCTACCCATAAACATTAATTAGTTCACTAAGATCAACTATTATTAGAGCCACAGAGGCTTCTTTGCGAAACCGATCTCCAAGTTTAGTTAGCAAAACAACTAGAAGGTTTATTTGATAGGTGCGTGCAGACTTCTAGCTAACTACAGGTATTACCAAGTCCTAAATCATGTGAGATTGGTATTTCCGCAGTTTTCCAGAGAGATCTAGTGTATAATACAATAGCGGAGCTTCGGTAAAGGTGATGTTGTTCTTTGACATCACCCCATTGGTAGTACAGTCAGTCTGCTCGCTCTACCCACTACAGGTCTACCAATTGTCGCTTTTTCGTAATTCAGGTTCAGGGTTTTGAAAATATGAAACCAAATTTAGGATTAATAAATAATAAGTGGGAGGAATGTTCATTTTCCGCGTAGGTACGTTTTAAATGGTTCACCTCTGCTAACTCATTTGTGTCGCCGGAACTGTAACTGTCGCGGATGCATTTGCCTCGAAAGTCCGTCATACCGTATCTAGATTTCCCCGAGGTACACACACTAACGCCCAGACATCGACAATGCAAGGGGGGGAATACTCGAGCCAACTCAGTCGCTCCACCGCATATACATACATACCCGAATGGGTGAACGACGCCGATTCTAATATTGTCAATTTAGAGTCAGAAAATTATATTAATTTCCGTACGAAGTCCGTGATAGCGGGAAAGGCCGATGCATATAGCCAATTTTGTTCATTTGAAACATTTCCAAAAGTCGGAGACTAATTAACCATGCACTCATTCAGTGTCTCCTCTTGTTTTATTTTTTCCAATGTATTGAATCCATGGATCCAGAAGCTATTATCGCGTCAAATCACCGGACTAAGAGATGGCGAGTGATAAAATAAGCCAGAATTAAATCGACCGAGGAATCAAGTCGATATCCCGCGAGGGAAATCGATATTATGAAAATTGGCGAGCAGGATCATCCTAATTTTTCATCTACTTACATAATACCCCGCAAGCCGGGCGAAGGGTGTGTGGGGGGGGTGTTAAGGCGCCGACCATACATGTAGAAATATTAGTTGATACATACTTTGAATACGTGTTAGCTCATTCACAATTCTCGGGCTCATAAATGCCTACATACGTCATGAAATAACTGTTGCCTTTGACTGATTCATCAAATTCTAACATTCAGGTTTCCTCAAAATTTTCCGGACGCTTGGGTTCGATTTTGTTATGTTTGCGTATCGTGTTGAGGGAGAACGAGTTCTTAGATCTGTCTGTGGCATTGTCTCTCGCTTACATTCTCCCGATGGTTGTCATTGTAATTCCCTCAGCATCGTGAGGGAACTCAGTTTCCTCTGTACCTCTTTAAAAGTCTCTCTTCCTTAGCATCTTCGATGGTCGAGATAAAACTATTCTGAGAAGGATGAAAGGCTTTTTGAATGGTCCCGTACAAAGGGGAGTCGTAGAAGGCGTTAGATCTACAGGTATTACACTTCCGGTGTTCCCCAAGGAGTTTTCATCGGACCTCTTTTATTTCTTCTTTACGTTAACGACATTAACTTCGAGAATTATACCAATATACGTTTATTTGACGACAAAGCAGTGATTTACAGATATATCCGTATTCCAGAGGATAAAGTAACATACACAGATGATATCGATGTAATTCGTCGATCCCAGTGGTGGTGGGGTAATGCCATGAAAAAATGGCGATTTACTTTAATTAAAGTTCCCTATTTGTTGAGGAGACACATTTCAGAAAAACGAACTCCATCGGGTAAATATTTTCATTCCCCATTTTAGTATCAACCTATATACAACACAATGTACGGGACATGTACCAATTCACATAAAATACTAGTATGTGCGCATAAAATCACAACGAGGATTAAATTTAGACTAGGAGAAGACCACACACGTAGGCGTCAAATTGCAGTGTACGGCACATCAGTCAACCGTCGCCCGTCCCCTGTGATCCTCCCCCTCCGCCCCCGTCGACCCTCGCCACCACCCTCGCCACCACCCTTCGCCACCCCTCCTCGCCCCCCGCCACACACACACACACACACACGCGCACGCACCCTTTCGCCCCACGAGATGAGCAAGGGCCCTTCTTCCTCCACACCCGCCCCCCCTCCCCCGACCACGCCCTTTTCCTGCCCTCCCCTCCCTGCTCCCCTTCTCCGCTCGCAAAATCAATCTCCCGCTAGATTCATTTCGTTTCTTCTCTCTCCGAATCACGGCCTTACTCGCAATTACCTCCCCAATACCTCACCCTATCCCCAATCCCCGCGTCCTCCCCCCTTCCCAACCTCACCTGCATCATCCCTTTATTCATGCCCTGACTACCCTTTTTTTCATTCTCTCCCTCCGACGAAACATCGTCTTCTGCATTCCGTCCGATTGGGACACGGGATGGACAGCATGACGGGACTTGAAGCGTTCGGTGGCTCTTCCATCCAATTTGTTCGTTCTTCCGCCCCTCATAATGGCCGTAATACGAGGAGGGTTATCAAGAGATAAATTTGAATGAATGGCACACAAAAGAAATATCACGAGCTTTTGGGAAATCTCAATATCTATGAAATTCGTGTCTCGGTGGGGATGGACACATAATTACGAAGAACCTTATCGGCTCCTCTGCAGGTAAGCGGTGACATTTTATTAAATGAAGATAAATTAGGGATGTCTATTCGTAAAAAACTGTTTGTCGATGGAAAGGATACTGCCAAATCAAGGTAATGTAATTACTCGCCGTAATTATTCCGTATATTCCGCGAACACACCATAATAATGCTCATCTACTATATGTACATGTAAAATACCATGAGTAAGTACCAAATGTAAATATGAAGTGGAAAATATTCACGAGTAGCGCGCATTTTAAGTTGAACCGTAGTGAAAGAATATCGATGGGCTTTGAACAAAATATCCATTTAAACTGTGATAAATAAATTAATGAGCAATTCACTTCACTATTCAAGTACATGGGGCACGCAGTAGTCCAGACGTAGAGCGTCGGACTACTGACCGAAGGGCCCGGGTTCGATTCCTGGGCAAGCCTCTCTGAGCACCCTCAACTCCATCCAACCCAACCTATGTGAATTTTTCGGGTTTCAGATTTTCCTGGAAAACCAGTACCGTCCTAGGGAAAGGAACTGGCCCCCCTACCCACGTGAAATTCACACGCCGTATAGGGCTTAGTACTGGGTGAACTCTAACATCACCTACGAAACCGACCTTCGGGTTGATTACTACGTTTATGGTTTATTATCTGCGTATATAAAGATATGATTAATTTTTTGTACCGATTTGAAAGAGTATGCTCATGTTTAAAAAAGAGCATTTAATGCAAGGAGTGTGTGATAAGTACACGTAAAGTATCCCTGTGAATGTAGTAAATAGACTCTTTGATTGCACTATCAGTAACCATCTTCGACAGGCAGATATACATTCTAATTGATGGTATCCGGCGTAACTTTAAGGAATCGATTCATAGAGGCATTAAAAATAGTAAATTTGTGATTCCATTGGAAATTTTATTACTCCAAGACCCGGGTTTCGACGTTCAACGCCAGGCCTGAAAATGACGTTGAACGTCGAAACCGAGGTCGTATCGTAATAAAATTTTCTGTGGAATCACAAAGTTACTATTTTTCATTTCCAAGATATATGTTCATTTCACCCAGCAAAAATCGCTCTGCCAGTTCTTAAATTTTCTAATGAATATCTTTTGTAAACACTGATTTGTTGGACAAGACTTATGTACCGCAAACATTATTTAAATCGCATCGTCTAACGTACCACCGAATGGACTATCATCTCTCAGAACGATACTCTCTGTCTGGCTAACTCTCTCCCTCGGCGCCATCCACGTTCTGAAACCGAGTGGGGATGAAGGCAGGCAGCCCAAGTGTCCCCACTGACGTGATCAGGTTTTCGGGCTCTCTGAACCCCTAGACCTCTTGCGTCCCTGGGGCGAGATGCCCTCGGAGGGCAATGCGGAGCGGAGCAAGGGAGCCCCAGCCAACTCCCCGAGCACAGGGAAGCGGAGACCTCGACTTATCTCTCAGTGAGCACGAACCGCCACCATCAAGCACCGTTTATTCCTTGGCCAAATAAAGTATGAACGACTGTTTCCACCGTAGCTACCAAAAAAATTAACCTAGCCAAACAAAAAATAGACTGGGATACACTATGGAGAAGGAGTATATTATTATCCTGTTTGTGAGTTTTGGAATGTTCGTAGATAGCAAAAGGAAGGCGGAGAATGTACTGGTGCAGAAATATACTTTTGTCGTTCGTTTTCAAATGAGGGTAGTACTCTTTGGCACTAATCATCTCCGATAGATACATTCATTGACAAAGTAATTTGCAGTAACCTTTCCGATTTCACTTAGAGTTCGCTGAATAATTATGTATAATATTCTAACCAGGAGATTGGTTAACTGCAGCCCTCCATACTTCTCCAGCGAATATTAACTTCTTTGCACTCCCTAAGAGGTCTTTCGTACAACCCTCTTCACTTGGCCTACGCATTTGTAACTTGGCTTCCCATTCCACTCCCATCCACTGTGCTCCTAACAGATTCATTGTTTTAAGGCCTGTCCAATTCAGCTGGTTCCCTTTTCTACGATGTAGTTTCCAACACCAGCGTTTGAAGGGCTCGATTCTTCTCTCCTCTGCATTTTCAATGATCTCTTATCCATACAGTATTCACGTATTCGTACTCCACGGAAGTGTTTTCGCGTATGGCTTCCGACTCGTAATGTATAACCCACTTTGGACGTAAAAGTTGCTTCCTCTCAGTAACTGCTCTCCTCGTTTCAGACATCTCCGTTTGATATCCGTCAAGCTCCATCCATCCCAACTTCGAAGAATTGGAAAGACTTGCTCTTACATATTTCCCTCTTCACAATGTAATATTTAATGTCTCCAGCCCTGCGCTTTTCCAGTTATTACAATTCTATATTTCTCCCGGTTTATTTTCATGCTATACATGATTTGTATTAAGTATCGGTAAAAGTTCCGAAAAAATAGATTTATTTCAGATATTGCCAAAATGCCTCAAAATTCTTCAAAGTACATTCCTTGAGCGTCGACACACTTTTGCCGGCGACTTTTCCACGACTCCAAGGTTCCCTGGTAGGTGGATTCCGGAAGGTCCACGAGGGTACGCGTGCATGCTTGTTTTACGGCATTATGGTCGTGTCCTTTGAGGGAAGAATTCACTTTTGGGAATATGAAATAGTCTGCTGGTGCCAAGTCGGAACTGTAAGGGGATTGGGGAATCGTCGCAATGTCATTGTAAAGGTCTTCACAAGCAGACACTCGACTCTGTTTTTGGTCGTCCGTCAAGACCTTCGGGACGAGTCCACCGCGGATCTTTTGCATCGCCAAGTTTTCAGTGATAATGCTGTGTACTGCCAATACGATCTCCAATCATGCGCACTCCTAACTGACGTTCTGAGCTCAGCACTTCACGTACACGTCAGGAAAAAATTGTTACCGATACTTTTTATACAAACCTCGTAACCTTGAAGTAAACGTGCTGTTGGGCCAAAATATATTAGTACAGAAAATCGGATAAATTAACTCGTGGAAAAGTATCATGTCTTAAACTCTAATGTAACAAGTAAGAAGGATATAAGTACTAACCACATGCAACTGAAAGTGCTTAAAATAGTAACTCATCTTAAGTGCCAATTGTGGAAATTTATGTTTAAGATATTGACACTAAATATCAATATTATCTGATAAAAAATATTCTATACTGCAAATACGTAAAATCAAAAACGACTGGTATAACAGTACAGTTATGCGTTTGTCCATAGCAAAAATTGATTTTGGTCGATCATTTAATGCATGGCCCAGTCGTCTGTGGAATGAGCTACTAAACAAAATCCAGGTCATGAAATTTCAAAATTTATTCACAAAGCTCTAATAAAACATGTAAAGATAAATTAATCCTGATTAATTTGTAGTTTTTGTGTAAGTGAAAGAATTTTACATTTCTCAGAGTATCTTTATAACATGCCGTGGAAAATATGTATTTAGATATTTTGTCAAATTTATTTTTATTATTATCACTGTTATCACCTCAAGCTACTGTCTTATTTTGATACTTTCCAATTAATTTACCGTATTTTCTAAGGGGAGTGAATATTACTGAAACAATAAATATTTATTATTATTATGAAACTCGATAGCTAAAAATATCTTATTACAAATAGAAATAATATGACTGTGAATGAAAGAGAAAAATATAAAATATTAATTTAAGTATAATTATTTACGATCAGCGTTTCAAGTAATTAGACGAAGGCATATATCCCCACTGGAATAATGCAAGCCCCCGACCCCTGACGTCCACAAACTGGTACGAAAATGCCGTTTTCATCCCTCTCAATTACAAGTTCCCTCTCCCTCAAATAATAAAAACTGCAAAATATCCTAAACAAATTGAAATTATTTATTGAAATCGTCTCTTAATGTACGCATTAGTAAAACTATGAAGGAATAAGTTTATTTGAAAAGTCACACAATGAAATGATAATTTCGAAAATTTTGCATAAATGAGACGAAATTTCTCATCGTTGCTCTAAAAAGCCGAAGGAAGGACACTTGCCCCCTCAACGAACTCAATGTCTTAAAGCAAATCTGTGCTAAAAAATGCTGAGTCTTAGATAGAACACTATTTATCTCTAATCCGATTTTGACGTAAATCAGGTTCCAATTCTTTCCCTCATTATTTATTTCTCTCAAGTTACAATTATGGATTACTTCTCTCAAGAGATGTGGAATTCTCATTCTAGCTCTGAAAAACACCTTCCCTTACTTTCCATTAAGGAACCAATCAGTCAATGCATTTCGATTTCCTAATGGTGACAACCGCCACAAAGCTTTTTAATATGCTCGTTCACTCTCTCTCTCTCTCTCTCAAGATTGAAATCGTACCCCCAGGAAGGGTGACTCGAGGGGTTGGGGGTCGTGAGGGTTTCCTTCGAATTTCCCGGCGAGCATGAGGGCCGGGTACGCATATATGCATACGTGATAGGCCTTAGAAAATCGAATAGCAAAGGAGATACGTGTGTATATATATATGTATATGTATGTATATATATATATATATATATATATATATATATATATATATATATTTGTGTGTGTGTGTACGTGTGTGCTTGTGTGAGTTCTTGGCCTACGCCCACGCATTCCCCTTCCTCATAATACAGGGTACCGAGGGGTGGGGTTGGGGTCAAGTTGGGAGGGAGGCTGGAAGGGTGGGAAGAGCCGGCCCTGGGGAACTGGGGTGTGAGGGGGAGGGAGTGGGGTTGGTCCGTGGAGTAGAATGCTCATGCGTCCCCCCCACTCCACCGCCCGCATACCATTAAACATTCCCCCCTCCCCTCCTCCACTCATCCCATACCCTCCAACCCCACTTCGCGAGAGAGAGAGAGATAGAGAGAGCATCCCAAGATTTCACGCAGACTCCACCCATTTTAAAGGGAAACAACTGATTCTAGCTCGTCCGCTTGCGGTCCTCTCATCGCCTCTCCTGGGGACAATTCAGCGATGAATTTTTGACGAAGAGGTAAAAGTCATCCGCTGCGCAAACGACACTAATCATTAGCATCAACAAATCCGTGCAGAATGGAGACAGGTCGGTCGTATTTGATCATTTTCCGAGTGCTCAACCGGACGGACCGCCACTTTTGCCTCGGAGGGAACCCAGGGAGGAGATGAGATACTCGCCATGCACCCCTGTTTCCACGGAACTGTTTTGCGGACCTCCAATGCTAACCAAAGATTTTAACACCGACAGCATCGATCCTTATCTTTTAGCAGTGCGACATCTGTCGCACATGGCGAAGAAATATGCTCATAAAAATTCTATCATTTTACTTTATCACGCAGCGGTGTCACTTTTTGAAATGGAATACCTACATAACACAAGTTAAGCCTGAATAAATCGAATATATTATAATCATTCGTTAGTTTAACCCTTGAATATACTTTTTGGTTGAATGTGTGACATAAATGCCATACCTTGTATACTATGCAATTATTCACCTGTTTATGCAGTGTATTAGACACTTATATGATAGTAAAAATAATGAAGATGATAAAAGGTATTACTCTCCAGATAAAGCCGTTTAATGAAGAACATAATCTACCCCATATTAAATTACAACACTAGTACCTAATTTTATAGTGTCTTAAAACTCATCTAGACCTTTCGTCTGTAGGTATTAATCGATATATCCGCGAAGTTTCGATAAAAAGGGATCGTGCTTATTGGGGGACATTGTTTAGAGAGTCATTACATGCAGTGCGTTGGGCAATGTTTCTACAAGAAACAGAGTTCTCTCTACTGCTCGAATGATATTCTCAATTTCTACCCTTCCTGAAATTTGAGCTCCAGCTTCTCTCACCCGATACAACTTCCCTCCAATTGCAGTCAGTAAAATGTACCTAATGTAGCGTGGAAGCCCTGTGATTGGAGCGCTGGGCTAATGAACGGAGAACCTGGGTTTGATTCCCGGGCCGCCTCTGACAACATTCAACTTCACCAAATATGTGTGAATTTACGGGTAATAGATCTTCCTGGGGAGGCACAGGGAATGAGGAATTCGCCTCTCTGCCCTGATGCATGAGTTTCTCACGCTGGGATATACTAAGGTCTGAATACTAGGGTCCAGAGAGCGCGCTGTTTCGGAATTAGTATTGAGTTAGCTCCACTCTCGACTATATCAAAGCAATCTTCAAGTTGATTGCGGTTATTCAAAATGCAACGATATCTAAGAACGCTATCACCTCAGCAGCAGTCCCGCTATGCAGGTGAAATGCCAACACGTGGCCACTAAGAGTTTACTATTATGAATATCCTTCCCTCTTGTCTTCAGGAAGAAACTGCCAGTTCATTAAAATTAGATCACTTCATACTACTGCAGAGAATAGAAAGATTAATTTTAAAATTGGAAGCCAGACGCATTCCCCCTGGCCATTCAGACATTACTCTGCCTTTATTACTCTTTCTGAACTATGCCAAAATATATTTTCCATTTCTTGAGCGAAGATTAAAACATCGATTCGGGTTTTCATTTAAAATTATCATTTCTGAGTTCTTCTGTTGCGCAGTGAGCATTTTCATAAGCCGAAAGTTTCGTTTTTCATCCTGTTCTAATCGTAAGGACCGGTGTACGGGTGGCCTAACACCCCCTGCCAACTGCCCTCTTAACAGCTTACAGTTTAGAACGTACCTCAAGAAATTTAGAAAGTATATTCGAAGAGAATAAACGTTTTATTTGAATCGAGTGTTACATGCAAGTTAACTGGATGCTACCTAATAAAATTAGAGAAATTCACGTCGGCATATTACCCAATCTCAAACTTTGAAAAAAAAAAACGATGAAAACCGTGACATTTTGTGTAAGATTCAGTTTCACGTCCGTCGGAGGATTATTCATTCTGAATCTCTCAATACCTTGATTTCTTCGATTACGCACCTACCTATTCACATGTAAATCTCTCTTTCACGTACAATCCTCTCTCTCGTATCGAGCGAATGATCGTACGCTTTCGATTCGAGGAGGAAGGAGACTTCGTTGCATCGCGATATTTTGAGTAGCTCCGAGGCGACCTACCCGGCAGTGAACATGTCACCTTGCGCCAGTCCATTGTTTCTTTTTAAACTTGGCAGGCGGATTTAGGACGTCGTTCCCTCGGACGGAGAAAAAGGACTCATCCCCTTCAAGTGTTTAGGGGGCTCAGAGCGGTGGCCCGTTCCCACCCCTCCCCTTGGCTCCGACCTTTCTCGGCAGCTCCGAAATAGGGCTCTATTCTACCCCACCCCTTATCGTCGCCATCCGCACCAACACCATAAACCACAGGGCTCTCCTTCCGTGTTCCTACTTCGGCGCTGCTGCTGCTGCTGCCACTCTGCTATCGCCTTCCTTCCTCCGATCGTGTCCTAAGATCTTGGTTATGTCACGGGGGAGCGGGGGGAAGGGAAGGCGGGAGAGGAGGGAGGAAGGGAACCGTGGGGGGCGGGAGGGGAGAGAGAGAGAGAGAGAGAGAGAGGCGTGGCTCTCGGCCAGATAACCCAGCGATCACTCAAATCAGAAGTGAGTCTATTCGGTATGGATATGAGCATTAAATCATTTGTAGATTTTACGTTGGCGTAGCTAAAGAGAAGCACTCAGATAACGTAGCGTATGGAGACGTTAAAAAGTTGGAAATCGAGATGTGAATTTTCTCTGACGAGTTAATTTTCCGTAGGAGGCGGTAAGGTAGTTACTTTCGTGGGCGCCTTGTTTTTTATCCTCGGGAGCTACACCACCGCCGTCAACTCTCCTTTCTTGGCTCCCCGATATAATTTCTTGGCCTTCTTCGTTTGCATCGACTTCATATGCAGAGCATCGGGAATGTGGCCAAAGCAATTAGCAACGTGTATGGAAAAAGGTTTTTTCACCCTCCAAGTTCTTGGTTTACGAACCTCGGTGTACTTTTGGAAAAACAAGCAGGCAAAAAAGTATTTAAAAGGCAATGTCTATTAACAACTGCATGGACGTACGTAAGTGATGAACGGAAGGATAACAAAATAAAATTCATAAAAATCATATTAACTGCAGTTGAGAAAGTGAAAAATGGTCTCAATTTTGAAAACACACCTAGGCAAGTTCCAATTTGAAGGTTTATTGATTAAATCAAGTAAGGAAAATTGTTTTGAAACTAATTTCCACATTGAAAAAAATATGAAAATGTAATGAGAAGATTGTTACTAGAAGAGATTTTTACTTTAATAGTAACTTTATCATGAATTTCCCGAGATATCTACGTGGTAACAATTTGAACAGGTTATTCAAAACCTGTTCAAAAGTACCTGGAGAGTTTGTTGGAGTTATATGAAAGGGTTATAATATTCGAAACTCGTCAACCAGCGTACAGCATGAACTATGATTTGACCACTCATCCATAATGTACGAGAAATATTTAAATTTTATTTGACGTGGACTGAGAAGCAGGAAAACTCACAAGGGCAATTAATTTAAATACACTGACAATCGGCCAATCATACAGAACATCCGAGGGGTCATTCACTTTTATACACTTCTCCTCTTGTCATTTCATTTCATAGCCTGGAAGCTCTAAATGGGCTTCATCAGGCAAGTAGCAAAGTAAACTACTCTTTTCATTTCCAATAGGACATGGCAAAATAGGAACACCTTAGCATCTGAAAATGATCAAAACAAATACCATTTATTTTGGGTCTAATATGAAAATTGTATGCATGGTACCAATGTAAACTAAACTAATTGCACGGCTAACAATTCGAATAAACTAAAGAAATTAATTGCTGGAATAACAAAACGCCTTCATTATATCTCAAAGGTAAGGGGCGAAACAAATTCTTTTTAGAAAGAGTGGCTACTAAAGGTGGCCTGTTTATCGTTCCGAAAGTCATTAAATGCGCCCAGAAGGGTTCAACGGCCTGAGCCGAGTCCTCAAGACCTTCCTTCCCCCTTCCAAGCGCACACGGCGACGAAACGTATTTCCCACAAACGTACGCACCTAGGCGGCCGGAACTACGCTACATAAAACCGTACGTATTCAAGGAAGCGGCAAAGGAATGTGCTCAGAATTGAGGAATGCCGAGGCACGTTGATTGGACGGGAAAATACAAGGGTTTTTGGTGGCAGCAGTGGGAAATCGTTCGTCACTTGCGCCACAGTTCTCTCCGGGAAGGCCCCTGCGCCAAATTCCACCCCTCCCCATCCCTCTCTCCCCCACCTCCCCTCCCTCGCCCTCCTTGAGCAATAACCTCTTCCATTCCGCAGAAGTTCTCCTCATTCCAGGGAATTGTTCCCTTTTCCCATCCTCCGCCCCTCCGTCCATCTCGTTTTCTTATCTCCCGCCTCCTTAACCTCTCCCGCTCCCGTCTCGCCCCCCAATGCAAGAAGCGATGCTCTCAGTTTCGTCCAAATCAAGTCATTTGTCAACTCCCCCTACCACTTACCATCCTTTTACCCACCCCACGATATATTTTTTAAGGTAATCTACCGGTTAAGGTAGGTTTTTGGATGGACACAACTACCAAACAAATATTTTGTGACTACTAACAAAACACAACCCTAAATTCTACTCTACACCAGGTCCCTCTTCATCTCTGAGTACTTTCTTCCTCCCTTCATCCCGTCCAACATCCCTATCCTGTTCCTTCCCTTTCCTCTTTTGCCCAACATTCTACCCTCTATCACAGTCTTCAACATCCCACTGCCGGTCAACACCCCCTTCATCCATTTTTCCTGCCTCCATAGGATTGCTCCCAACAAACCCCTCTCTTCGCCCACCATACCAAGTACTTCCTCATTTGTTTTCTTCTCTGTCCATTTCACCTTCTCCATTCTTCTCCACACCCACATTTCAAAAGCCTCCAGTCTACGTCTATCCTCCTGCTTCAATGACCACGTTTCCGCGCCGTACATAGCTACGCTCCATATCAAAGTTTTTACGAGTCTTTTCTTAACATCCTTACTCAAAGTCCCCGTCATCAACTCCCTCCTCCTCGTGAAAGCCTCTTTGCCTAGCGCAATTCTTCTCCTTACGTCCCTACTACTTTGACCCTGTTGGTCCAAATCACTACCGAGATACGTAAACTGTTCTACCTGCTCTAGTTTTTGCCCTCTTACTTTAATGTTAAGATTAGCCTTTTTCTTTCTAGAAAATCGCATAACCTTTGTTTTATTAATGTTGATTCTCATCCCATACCTGTCGCACTGAATTTCCAATTCACTAAGCAATGCTTGCAGCCCCTTGGCTGACTGACAAACTAAAGCTTGGTCATCAGCAAACCTAACTGATTTTACGAATCCCCCGCCCACTTTCATTCCTACCTCGAGTTCTTCCCATGCCTCTTTGATCATTTCCTCTGCATACAGGTTGAACAGCAACGGTGATAATGGGCAACCCTGCCTTACACCCCTTCCTAACACTGCCCATCCTGACTCCCCGTTTCCCACCCGCACCTGAGCAGTCTGAGACATGTAAAGGTTGCGGATTAGCCTCCTTTCCCTCCAATCTATTCCTATTTTCTGCAATATACTCATTAGTTTTTCCCAATTCACTCTATCAAACGCTTTTTCGAAATCTACGAAACAGGCAAATACCTCCTGGTTGTGTTCTATATTCCTCTCGATTAATAATCTCATTACTGCAATGGCATCACGCGTACCTCTACCCTTCCTAAACCCAAACTGATCATCCCCTAAGTAATCATTTGCCCTACTCTCTATCCGTTTGTTTATGATCCTGAGCACAACTTTAGCTGCGTGGGATATCAAACTAATTGTCCTATAGTCCTCACATGACGTGGCCTTTACCTTTTTCGGAATCGGAACTAAAACTGCTCTCACAAAGTCTTCCGGCCAGATTCCCTCCTCATAAATGCTACGGATCAGCCCATATAGCCTCTTCCTTCCACATTTTCCTAAGCATTTTAAAAGTTCCACGGGAATGTTATCTACCCCCACGGCCTTATTTAGTTTCATCTCCCTTAATGCCCTTTCTATCTCATTGTCTAGTATGCCTGGACCTAAGCTGTCTTCCTCTATGTCATTTTCTTTTTCAATGTCTAACTGTGTTGGTCTGAGTTCTTTACTATACAGTTCTTCTATATACTCCTTCCATCTCTCTTGGATCTTTCCTGCGTCAACTATTACCTTACCCGCTTTATCTCTAACTATTAGCATAGCTCTTCCTTTCTTACTTCCCGATAACGATTTAACTTTGCTGTATAGCGCACCGATTTCAC
Organism: Hetaerina americana; assembly: GCF_022747635.1. Taxonomy (NCBI): domain Eukaryota; kingdom Metazoa; phylum Arthropoda; class Insecta; order Odonata; family Calopterygidae; genus Hetaerina; species Hetaerina americana. The sequence goes on from NW_027287095.1 coordinate 9,605,871, forward strand.
CCTTCCTCTGGAGACTTCCCATATCCTCGCACTGCGTCTTCCACCATGCGTCTTTTGCCTTATTTGTTGCCCGCCTCAATTTATTGTTCAATTCTTTGTACTTCATTTTCCCTAATTCTGTATTTATATTCTTCCATTTTCGCCGCTCGTCCATCTTTGTAATCATCTCATCCGTGATCCATGGTTTCCTAGTCCTTTTAGCGTTAACGGTTCCAATAGTGTCTTTTGCGGCTTTAGACAATCCTTTTTTGATCATTTCCCATTTTTCTTCGATAGTAATAAGCCCTTTACCATCCTCCATTATTTTCTCTACCGCATGTTTGTATTCCTTCCTTTTCAACCCATTTAATGCTTCTACATTCCATTTTCTAACTCGCCGCCCCTGCCTTATCTTTTTGAAACGTACGCTACATTTCATAACAACTAAATTGTGGTCTGAGTCCGCATCCGCTCCCGGAAAGCTGTGGGAATTTATCACACTATTCCTAAACCTGTGTCTAACCAGGATATAATCTAGCTGATATCTTCCTGAGTCACCTGGCATTTTCCATGTATACCTGCGTCTTTTGTGGTGTCTAAACCAAGTAGTGGTGATGACTAACCCCTGTCTCCTGCAGAACTCAACTGCTTTCTCCCCGCGGTCATTCCTGGTGCCTAAACCGTAGTCGCCCACCTCATCACCATCTCTTCCTTCGCCTACCGTCGCATTCATGTCCCCCATCACTATCAAATGTTTCCCTGCTGGAACACACGCGATCATGTCCTCTAACTGATCGTATATCTTATCGACCTCTTCTTCCTTATGGTTGCTAGGTGGCATGTATACCTGAATAATAACTAAGTTCGTCGGTTCTGCTTTTATCTCCACTAGTAGTATTCTATCCGTTACCTGCTCTATGTTGACTACGCTTCTTCCTACCTCTTCATTTAATACTATGGCAACCCCTCGTTGGCTCTCGTCCCCACCGCTGTATATTATTCTATACTTATCACTACAGTAATCCCCGCTATCTTTCCATCTCACCTCGCATAGACCTAAAATATCTATATTTCCCCTTTCCATCTCTCGCTTAACATTCTCCAATTTCCCTGTCCTCATCATTGTCCTAACATTCCACGTTCCTATTCTAACTAATTTCGTCTTCTTCTCCTGCGTCTTCTGTCCTGCTGCTGCTGGTTTTCCCTTGCAAGGGTTTCGTGGGATGACGACCGCGGAAGCCTTGCCTCCCCCGCTGCCGGGCACGACACACGGCCGATTGTGCCGAGCCCCGTAGTTGCCAGGACTCAAAATATCTCTATTGTCCATCATATTTTTCTAGGGAATGATAATTGAGGTGGTTTCCCGTTGCCTTCCTCAATAGTGTTTTTAACGTGACACCATCACTTACTGGCCGCCCCACTGGGGTCAGACGCCATTGCAGCCGCCTCACTGAGGAACAGACGCTGCGTGGACTACCTTTCGTCTGGCTCCTAACCTTCGACCTATCTGGCATGGGTGACCCTAACAGGAGCAATAATTATTACTCCCGCCAGTACAGCTCTAGGGGTCATCGGAACGCACAAGCCCTTCCACCACGTCAAGGTTGTAGTCCGGGGAGGGCCCACGATATATATATATATATATATATATATATATATATATATATTTTTTTTTTAAATGTAATCTACCGGTTAAGGTAGGTTTTTGGATGGACACAAATACCAAACAAATATTTCATATATATATATATATATAATTTTATATAAACATGATTAAAGAGGCATGGGAAGAACTGGAGGTAGGAATTAAAGTCGGTGGAGAATTCATAAAATCAGTTAGGTTTGCTGATGACCAAGTTTTAGTTTGTCAGTCAGCCAAGAGGTTTCAAGCATTCCTGAGTGAATTGGAAATTCAGTGCGACAGATATGGGATGAGAATCAATATTAATAAAACAATGGTTATGCGATATTCTAGAAAGAAAGAGGCTAAGCTAAATATTAAAATAGGAGGGCAAAAACTAGAACATGTAGAACAGTTTACTTATCTCGGTAGTGTTTTGGACCAACACGGTCAAAGTAGTAGGGACGTGAGGAGAAGAATTGCGCTAGGCAAAAAGGCTTTCACAAGGAGGAGGGAGTTGACGACCGGGACGTTGAGTGAGGATATTTAGAAAAAACTCGTAAAAACTTTGATATGGAGCGTATGGAACGTACGGTGCGGAAACGTGGTCATTGAAGCAGGAGGATAGACGTAGACTGGAGGCTTTGGAAATGTGAGCGTGGAGAAGAATGGAGAAGGTGAAATGGACAGAGAAGAAACAAACGAGGAAGTACTTGGTATGGTGGTCGAAGATAGGGGTTTTTTTGGAGAAGACTATGGAGGCAGGAAAAATGGATGAAGGGCGTATTGATCGGCAGTGGGATGTTGAAGACTGTAATAGAGAGGAGAATGTTAGGCAAACGAGGAAAGGGTAGGAACAGGATAGGGACGTTGGACGGGATGAAGGGAGGAAGGAAGTACTCAGAGGGGAAGAGGGACCTGATGTTGACAAGGCGCTGGATTGTATTTTGTTAATAGTCACAAAATATTTATTTGGTAGCTGTGTCCATCCAAAAACCTACCTTAACCGGTAGATTACCTAATAATAATAATTATATATATATATATATATATATATATATATATATATATATATATATACATACATATACATACATATATATATATATATATATATATATATATATATATATATATATGTATATATATATGTACTAGTATATGTGTGGATGTACACAAAAAACGCCTTTCCTTGAGTCCTATTCCCTAATTATGCGCAGTGCTCGCCCCTCCGAGCGGGAGCGCGCAAAAATATTGGATTCCCGCGCAAAATTTGCTGCAGGAATGCGATATTTTTATCACACACATTTACTTAACCTTATATATGTGTGCGTACAAACATGCATAATCTTCGCGACGTTCCCTATCGTTGTAGACAAGCAAAAAAGCCTTATTTTAGGGTAATTTTAGAAAATTAATTACTTTTCACTAATTTCTTCCTTACTGCCCCATCCTCACATACTCACTCTTTCCTCACATTTATATTTGGTGATTCAAACTTTATCCATTCTTCCAACATAAACAAATCAGAGTACACCTCTTTTTCTACGTTTTTCTGTTACGAGTGCATCTAATCTACATTCTTTCGTGAACCACCCTTTCTTTAAACTGTCTCTTATGTTTTTACTGCAAATCCTTCTAAGTATCTCATAGCCTCCGTATTCTCTTGAAATTTATGCTTATTCTGGAATACACACGCGTATCATCTATACAATTATGTAGGGATACGAGTAATTTTATTCGTAGCCATTTTTAATATAAATTAGCATCATCAATATTACATACTCATTTTATTCTTAATGGTGTTGCTACTGACATACATCGCTACTGAGTGATCATTCGTAAAATTTACCTTGATTATTTGCGAACATATTTATATCATAGCATATGATTATATTTATTCAGTCATTTCAATTAAATTTGTTTTTTTTTATGCTAAGGAGGAGCTGTGATGGATGAATTTATGGAAAATTTCTGAAAAATTAACGAGTCAGCTTTTTTAGAGATCGATTTTTAAAAAATATTTTAAATCGGTTTCATTTCGACTGAATTTTACTAAATTTGCTGCGTAGGCGTGAAGGAGAACTACACGATGGGTTATCAAAAGAGTTCTGGGAGAAACCTATGGAATATTTGAGCAACTTTCAAACATTTTGTAAGTCAGATTTTTATTGACTGATTTTTTTACGTAATTTGTTTTCCAAGTTCGATGTCGGGCGATGGGAGCTGCTCTGGGATGTGGAATTTTCTCGGATATCTCCTCTGGTCTAGAATGCACCAGGTTACCTTTTGATTCTAAAATTCCTGCGCTATAGAATACCTACGCTCTAGATTTGAGTGTTTTTTCTTGATAGGGCACTCTTTTTCTTTCTGGGCACCCTCAGCCCTTGCAGTAGAAACAGGGAAATCCACTCAAATAATATATTTGTTCATATTTTTATGGGCATGAAAGACGCTCCAAAACAAGTTATTTCATCGATTTTAATCATAGCTTGCATACTAACTACCGATGACAGGATGATTGATATTTGTTTGAATGTGTACCCACGGGGTCATAGTACTTCCTGGAGAACTGGTTAAGAAATACTGCGGATAGACTTTTATTTCGTCCCAGAAAGATCTGAATCACATTGTGGTGTTACACTGATGCAAACACCTATTTTAATATAATTGTAAAATGCTGATATCTGTGTTTCGTTTCTGATTAGCATAATATTTTAAATAATGGAGCACAAAAATTCCCAAACAAGGGCCGCCCCAGTTGTCAGTCACTTTTTTCTTATTATCACGGATGTGAATAAGGTACCGGTATCAGAATCGCCGTCCGTAAACACAAATTGGATTGGATTCTCGCATACTAAGAGTATTATTATTACCCCATGCCCCTTCGAATCGTTAGTAGAAGATTTCTGCAGAATTTTTTACTATGGAAATAATCGAATTCATCCAAAAAAATTTCAAGCATTGTTCAAATAAGTTAGACAGAGCGAAAGACAGTCTTGCAAAATATAAGAAGGAGGATTTTCTTGCGAAAGAATGGAATAGATTGTTTACTCACAAATACGCTGTTATTTCTTTGTTTGAAAACCGATATTTCCAATCCATTGTTTTCTTGTCCTAAACACAAATGTTCAAATTTAATTACAGAATAAATTCTCATCTCAAAGAGAAAATCTGGTGAAAATGCAAACGTAAATGGCCTGAAATACTCATTCTGTATGGTTAATGACGGTGTGGGTGCACCATACACAAGCTTTCCGACGAAGTGTTTTGACGTCGCCCGACCAGGAGCCCACCCTGCCGTGCGAGTTCGAGAGAGCGCTTTGGCTGGCGGTCGGAGCATCGACGCGTGGGTTTCATCACTCCGCCCGAGAAAGATCCTCCTCAACGGCGAGGAATAAGAATAACTGCGCGAGAATTAGGTGTATTTCGGGCGCACCTAGTCTTTTTACAGCTTGCCACCGCCCACGCGGGGAATGACTAGACCGCCTATCGCGCTCCCCCCACTGTACTCCCGAATCGATCGCGAAGAATAGGTTCAGGTGCTTCTGTTTACTTTCTCGGCGGAGTTTGGACTCAATGGAGAGTGAATTGTGAGAGAGAAAAAAAAAGATGCTTTCTCATGCGTTTAAAAATTCCACTCTAGCCAAAATGCTTGTTTACCAAATTCATCCACAACAATATATGTATCAAAGCATCTGCATGAGCAATTGAATGTAAATATGCAAGATTCGTAAAAAACAACTTCATGAATTCGCGTGAATCTCACCCAGCGAGATCTTTCCATAAAAGCGGATACTTATGGAAATAAAATAATACAGGCACACACTAAAAAGAATTATTTCAGAAATTTTAAAGAATTGTCCAATAATTTTGTAATTTTTCGCAACAAAAATATTATTTTAAATTTTAATGAAGACGGAGAAAAATCATGTAAGAATTGATTACACAAAAATTTTTCTTGCAAATAACTTAGCGCTGCTTAAAATTGTTATCTTAGATTTATTTTTACCGCCATGGATATAAAAAACTGCTAGTGAAATAAGGAGCTACCACGAAAGCTACGTGGATAAAAAATACGCAGTGAGGGCAGGCTGCTTCCTGGTGATTATAAAACCCGCATATCGCCAGAACGGGACCTTCTCTCCCCTGCGAATATAATCCCAAAGCTACGAGAGCTAAACTCCTCAATCATAAGCAGCAGCTCTATCTAAATTTAGAAAATAAATTAAAAAACTCTCCGCTTTCTCCTGCTTCGAAAGTTTAAATACGTAACTTTCAGCCTATATCACAATTCCATTAATGATTATAAATATAACCCACTCCTTCGCCATTCTTCCTTGGGGCTCAAACAATCCGAAATTAAAAATTATTTCCACCAATAATCGACCTCAATAGAGTTTAATACATAGCTTCCGCTCCTTTCTTCGCGCAGACAACTTAGTGTTTCCATTAAATCTTTCATCTCATAAAAACGAGAAAAAAATGTAAAAGTGAGTATGCTCTACGAGGAAGATTTGCAGTCGCAATTAGCCGAAGCCGTTATTGCCTCAACTCTTGCCCGTTAACTTGAAGAATGTACCAAGAAATTTCCGGAAGACTTAGAAACTGCCACAATAAATAACAGGGAATTTATATTGCGGAGTTCATGCGCTCAGTGAAGCCCACCGAGTCCCACCCCTTAATCATCGACGGAGAGGTTTCACCAGGACTTGCCGCTCCCTAGCGATCGTGTTCTTCAATAAAATCACCCAACAAGAAATTAATACCATATTAGGAGCATCAAAACACTTCCCAATAGAATTGGTGAACTGACTTGTGGAAATAACTTCTCCACGCTAACGACCAGAGCTCAGTTCACAGTGGAGGGGAATATTAAGGTGGTATTCCGATCTCTCCTTGGGTTTCTGCAGAGGGCACTTCATGCGGAATTGATTTTGCGCAAGATGAAGCCTTAAACTATGAACTACCTGGCACTTTTCGTTAATCTCAAAGTTTGGTTTATCTCAACAGCCATCTCCTTAATCTCTCGCTTGCACAAATTACTCACAATCCCAAAAATTAGCCAAAAGGGTAAAAATAACCCTATCACTGACTTAAACCTTTAAATTATTATATTAATGAGTTCCAAAGCCATTCCACTGATATGGTCTCCATAACATGGCTATAATGGAAATAAAGTTACTGCAACTAGTAGGAAAAAACAGAACAGTGATAAAAATTAATTTTACGGAAAAAATCCTATCCATGACTGAATGATAAGCCGGGAGGTATAGCACAGAAGTGTTGGATATGAGATCACTGGCTATTATGAAGGTAAGGCAAAAAAAAACCAACAGAAAGATTGAAACCTCAACATCGATAGTCCGGTCACAATAGCTGACCTAAATGTCGCTGTATTATTCCTTTTGACTCTTTGATATCACATTTTCATCGAATTTACCCATTTAAGTCCTCTTGATACTCTTTTGTAGACGCCGAAGAATCCAGAAATCCTGATTCATATTCAAAGCATTGAACCAGACGCTGTGTACAAATCGTGAGCGCTGACTTTGAGGACCTGGTGCGACTGAGATTAACTTGTTCTCTCACCATGTAACATGGAAATTAGTCACACCAAAGCAAAAGACAATTCGCGAAGCAAGGTTCGAATGCATGAGGCGTGAATGATAGACGGAAATTAATTTTCCACAAATTCCCACCGAATGACCGTTCATCCAGAATTTAAGCGTCGTAGATTTGGTGATTTTTAAGTGTCAAAAAGGATCTAAATATGATCAATGGTCTCAAACACTGGCCATAGAGAGAGCTCGAGTTCAATTAAAACGTATGCCAAAGTCCCCAAACGATTTCGAGAATCACTGAAAGAAAGCTACCTCAAGTACGGCATCTCAAATCTACCGCGGCATTTAAGACCCTTGAGAAATCAAGAACTCCTCAGAAAAATCCTAAGAATTAGACGAAAACACGCTTCGACCTTAATGCACTTTTGTAGTTTCGTATATTTATACTAACGTATGACCTCCAAACAACCCAAATGAACACTCGACGAAAGTCTACCGGGACGGGAGAAGAATTTTCGGGGGAGCTTAGCGAATCGCTATTTCATTTTCGTGCAAAGTTCCCAGGATGAAATTAGCTCACTTCAATGGTCATATATTTTTCCACCTTTGTGGTATTTCCGTCGCTGGGATTCACTTCCTGCGTCGGATCTCCGAGAGGATGTGAAGGCGGGGCCTTGGCGGGCGGGGGAAGCGAGAGAGAGACAGAGATCGCCACTGGGCAGCGAAGGAAATGGCCCGGCGGGCGACGGTCCCGCCCGCTCGCTCACCCCCCTCCCCTCTTCCCTCGGGGGGACATGAGGGCGACCCCTGCCCGTCGGACACACAGCTGCCACTGTGAGGGAGGGCTGGGCAACTCCAGTCACTCACAACGCCGTTTGACTTCTCTCAGGCGCCATGTCATCAGAACTGATTACATGGCCTCGATTAGCTAACTCAGATCCCCCTGTTCGATATCAAATCTTGGGTTTATTCTTTACTACTCGTACACACTTTCCATTCATAATAAATTATATTTCATGAGCACCATGGGACGGGTCTTATGGCACGATTGGTCATGCACTTTTTTCAGTCCGATAACGAGCGGGACAATGTTACTGAAATGGTCCACGTACTAAGAGGCGTACTTTTACCCTTATCGGAAGAAAACATATGATTCTGATTTGATGTATGCATTTTTTTTACCATACGAGAAAAGATATTGAACGGTAAAACCGACGGAAAGTTTGCAGCACCATTACAAGGTTTCATAAGGTCGATTGATAATATTTAAAGATAAAATTAAATGAATTTTAGGCACAAATAAATGGTAACTACACCTCTTGTAGTAAAAGATCACGCAGAGTGATCGACTTTTAGTAAACCTCTACCAGTATTTATGGGCATAATTTGGAGTCATTTCCTTACTCGTCAACTTATCAACGATTTTTAAATGACAAACAAAAAATTAAGAGCACATTCTGAAATTGTAAATAATGTAGAAATATAACAATGCAATTGAAATAGGCTTATCTGAGTAAAAATGCTGCACTAATCATTACAGATTGTTGGAAACGTAGACTCGAAAATGAAATGAAACATTTTCCCTTACACGATAATTGATTTAGTTTACAATATTTAATTGAGTTGGACGCAGTCACAAAAAATACTTTTAAGTTCTGTACAACTAGTGAAACTGGATTGACATGTACAAAATATTCTGATCAATCAAGTCTAACCCCTAACGCTATAAATCATTGAGAGAGGTGAGCCGTATTTTTCGTGAAATAATATTCAAATGATTGACTCCATCTGACGCTACCTCGTTTCTCCACCTATTCAAACTGCCATGCAGTAACGCAATGCTTATGTACCGAAGGAGAAGGAATGCACTGAGGGAACCAAATGAGAGGGTGTCGGATGAGGGATTAGATCCTTAAAATAATATCGGAATGCGAGAACACAGGGCCACTCCGAGCGGAGCGAAAAGCATTCCTACCTCCGAATTCTGACCCCCCTCCCTCTTGTGCATTCCTCCACTTCTCCCAATGGAGTTGCTCTTTGAAGATATTCAGAACGCCAAAATATTAGAATGGATTAAAAGACCTGTACTAGAAACTGCAAAAATCAGTCTTACTTCTGTATACTCAGAGAGCCCAATAAATGTACATGAATATTCCATTTTTAGTCGCGCATACGACAGATGACTCCGGTAAAAAATACCATGACATTCCAAATATTATGCCTGATAAGGACATCCATCAGTATTCAGAAAATTACCATGTATTCAGTGCAATTGATTCACGGAAACGGTGAAATACTGAGAAAATTCGACACTTCGCTAAGCATGTAGAGTTTGAGTTAAATCCATACAATGCAGAAAACATAGGGACGATATGTAAAAGCGAGTGGGTGTAGATTTGAAAAGAAAATTTTACACGTGAATGATTTACTCTTCGGCGTATCTGAGAATATGGGGAAACTATTTCCGACGGTTAATCTCATCGTTTAATCGGACAAATCAAACTTCTCCGTTTAATTAGACAAAAATTAAAGCTATTCATGACTTGCGAAGATATATACCCAAACGTATGGGGAGTGGATAAAAGACCGAAATATAATTTTCACAAATTCCTACCCGATATGATTAGGTATCGAAAAGGTAATGCCTTCACCGCATTCTGGAGAGGGTATTTACAAATCCCCCCAATCTGTGCGAGCCACGAAGGTTTCGAGTTTTAATCTCTATACTCATCAAAATTTGTGAATGAAACTACTACTGCCAGCCTCCGAAGAGTTAGAAATTCTTCACATAGAATATTTAAGTGAATGGAAGGGTGAAACATTGATGGCACAACATTATTTCCGATAAAGCACAACTGCGATAAAAACTTGGCGACGAGAACAAGCTGAGGCCTCCAGGATAAAAGCCGGCTGCTGCTGCCGCCAGACGTCCTCAACCAAACCGATTTAATCCAAGTCGCTATCGTTCACGGAATTGGAGTGCGGCGCATGCATTTCCCGTGAGCTCGATCACTGACAGTGCATTGATTAGCAGCAGATGATTTATGCTCCGCGGACAGAAATGCCTTTTCTAATCTATGCTAAGGTAGAGTAGTTGTTTACGCGTCGATTGAGTGAGCGATCGAAACCTATTTTCAGTGTTTACGTATTAACATATGCTCGTGTCTGAGGGTAATTAGGCATGATGTTACATTCATGAAAAAACTTTGAAATATATCGATTAATATCATATTTAACAGTGCGGCGATCAACACCATCTGCAAGCATACTCTTCAATGGAAAAATCCGAGTTTGCACATTAATTTCAATTAGCCATACCAATGCAGGCCGGTATATTGTATTTTTTTTCCATGGTTTTGCAACAAAAATATGGAGGTTGGTACAGTGACCTCATTGCGAAGAGGAACGAGTATGATAACATGAGATAAAATGATATAGATTCAATTTTGTCTGAGATAACTTAGTAAACATTTCCACACAAAAGATGCTTATTTTACCCAATTGAACTTCACCTTATCTTGTGATTATAATGACCTGAAAGTGGGCTGAATTAAATTAATAAATTTAGTGTGGGAATGAATAGAAGTTATTTCAATGAAACATATATAATTTCCAATATCTAATGGTCGAATAAAATGAATTGATCATGGATTACAAAATAATACAAAATTTTATGATATTAGTTTTAAAAACACGATTAAATGGAGGTTCACTCTCATTAGAATGCCTTTAAATAATGTAGAAATGCTCTTTACGGTATTGTTTGTTCTGCCTTACATCTTTTTAAGGGCCCTCTCGGTGGGGGGGACCCTCCCGCTACCTGCAGCGTTGGATCTCATTACCCACCTGTTTCCTTGGGGAGGAGACTACTTTATGTTGCATGTCCATGTGGTGGTGGAGTTTCACCTTCCTACTTTTCAAATTGTACGTTACTGGATACATTAATTACTACATCCTAGGGTGCCATTGTTTGTAACATGATAGTATACGTGTTTGCATGCGTATAGAATGAAAGGATTTTTGCATGAACGTATGTGCCAATGTGGGTAATGTCTTGCATGTATGTGTTAATTTTGAATGTGGCTCTGTTTTTCCTTTTACGGGTGGTGACCTAACACTCCCTGCCACGCGTCCTTGCGGCGGCTGGCGGGGTATTATGTAGATGTAGGTGTATTAAATGCGGCCATAGAAAAACTCCGGGTACATTGAATGAACATTATCAAATGTTAAGAAAAGAGTAAATTCATAAATTTAAACCAAGAGATATGATATAAAATATTAAATTATCAAATCCAGGGGCAGCGATTTTTCTATATTACAAATGAAATAAAATAAGCAGACAAAGAAACGAAGCATTTGAAGGAATGATTGTAAAGTTGAAGGCTTTGATTAAGGCTGAGCGTTCTCTCTCTAGAATCAGGACGGATTTGCAGGTGAAATTACATGTATTGACCGTTCCTCGGTGGGATTCTTATCTTGATCTTTGATGAGATACCCAAGGGATTCCCGCGCTAATGACTCCAGCTGGTTTTGCGCTCGAGCATGCGCAGTACGTCAACGCGACGGGATTCCCAAGAGCAATTATTCCCTAACTGTTCAAAATGGCCCTGTTTTCAATTTGTGAGAGCCTCACAATCCCAATTTCTACCGGGCCGAATTGTTTGCTTAATAAACTTAAGAAATCTATTTTTCGCGATTGAAGACTCATTGGCGATTTATCGCTAACAATCCCAGTGGGGGATGTTTACATAATACGAACGACTGGTGGGACTACTTTATTACTACACCGCTATTTTTAGCAGATAAATTTAGAACCGTGAATTATTACCTACATTTAACGCGGAAAAACTCAAGCTTCAAGGAACTGTTTTGTTTAAATTGTAAATGCAACCATAATATAACAGCACCTTATCTAATTTTCTCCAAAAATTCAATTATACGAGTGTGATTAAACATTTAAAGTTTAAAGGCTAAATAATGGCGCGTTATTAAAGAACAGATATGCATCGCCTGCTGCGATTCGCCTATTCCGAAGTGGTTAAATGACTAGGGAGGTTCTAACATGCATACGGTTCTAATTAAAATCCTATTTTGAGGGCAGTCTCATTGAAGTTCTGGGGACATAGTAAAAACCACGGCATGAATGATAAGAATATAAATTTATAGTTCCAGGAGTCTCTTCTTCAAATATAGGATAGATTAATTTAAGAAAGGAGCAAAATTATTTCGCCGGTTAGTTTTAATTTTCTGACGATATCCCGTACCCACGTGGTAACGCCTGCGAATGTCGATTTTAGGAAAATAAACTCCTTAGACTCGAGTATTTATATACTAATTAGAAAATCACTCAATTAAAAGTAATTTTACATCCTTCGGGTATAGTTGCACGAAATGTATTGGATGTAACCACATCCAGAAACTTCCCTATCTACATATTTTACGACCCTCGTAATTTTTCTCGTTGATTTTTTTTAGGTGGGCAACGACGCATATCCCTGGAAGCTGAAATGTTGGCAACATAATGGTATTATGCTGCCAAAGCTGCCGTGGAAGCTGAAAAGGTCATGGAGTCCTCGTTGGTGATTATGAGCACACATACACTGGAACCTTACACTGTGCAGTAATATTGATAGCGTAGCTACACCGAAAACCAACTAGCATTTTTTTGTTCACGTTACTTTGGGTTTCGAAGAGAGTAAAGTTCCAGTTAACGCCGTATATGCAGACTTTAGAACGACCTTCGATAAGTGTTTCAAAAAACTTTAATCGCAAAGTTAGATTCGCAAGGAAAGATAGAAGTATCATATACTGGATCAAATGACTCTTTTAAGTGATTTGGTCCGAATGGTTGCCGTAGACGGGGTTAAAAATAATGCTGTTTAATTCACTTTGGGTTTTCCCTGAGGAAGTGTCACCGGTCACCTTCATCCATGATTTACAGTTAGAGTGTTATCACCCTGATTAATGGCTATCTCCAATTATTTGTTGAACACCCAGAAAAAGAAGCACACAGTACATACATCTTCGAAGTCAAGAGAACAGATTAACATAAAAATTATTTCCTACGCTTGGTGATGCAACATTTTGCGATTGTAATCAGGCACAATTATGTGCATCAACTTTTGGAAACAAATTATGCACGAGTCCGGTACCAAAAATATCAAAGTGCAGAATATATGAAAAATTCGGTTTGACACAAGATGTCTCTCGGGGGAAGTATATTGAGGAAGTAAGCTTACTAGCTATGAGAAAATTAGGGTTTATTAAAAGGATAGAACGAACATGTGTCAAGTACGTAAAATAGCGACATTTCTTTCACTACTTAGGCAATATAGTATTCTACTGCATATGAATTCTTATGAGGCAGGTATGATTACTAAATAGGATCAGGGACAACGAAGGGAATTTAATGTGTAAGATGGTGTTATGATAGACTTGAGGAAGTTTTGCCTTCAACACCTGGTCTAATCTTGGTCCAGGAGGAAATGTTTAAAGACATATTTGCTTTTTTGACACCATAGTTGGAAATATCTCGAATTGAAGTAAATAATGAAGATCTGAAGAGCATTCCAGTCCCTATGGAAATTGAATTTCAAAGAAATTTAAACGTAGATGATGATAATTGACCAAATTAAGGAAGATACATTTGAAATAGTGGAAGGATGGGGCAGTTAAAAGCGTGGACGAAACTTGCATTTTAGGCAACGCGATCACCAAAGATGGGATACGCACATGGAAGTACAAAGAATAGTAGTTCAATAAAAGAGTACTTTCTTCCTATGAAATAAATACTAATGATAAAACAAAGACTAGCAGAAGCAGCAGAGAGAATATTATGAAAATAATGGTAAAATGTTGCTTTAGAAGGGTAGGGCGTTGGAATATTGACCCGAGGGCGCGGGTTCGATTCCCGGGCAAGCCTCTCTGGACACCCTCAGATCCACCCAAGCTATGTGAATTTTCGGGTGCCAGGTCTTCCTGGGAAACCATGCCCGGCAGAGGGAAAGGAGCTGGCCCCCCTACCCAAATGAATGAATTTTACATGCCCAATAGGGCTTAGTACTGGGTGAAATCTATCATCACCCACGAAACCGACCTTCGGGTCGATTACTGTGCTTACGATTTTTTATGGTTTTTTAGAATAAACTGTCTGAATGATTTAAAGCAAAACCTACACAACGATGGACATAAATGCATAGATCGAGGTGAAATGAAAATGTTCTTCAATGAGAGGTTGAAAAGAAAAGAGCCTCACAAAGACATTTTTAGGAAGAAATGAAAACCAAATTGGTTAATGATTCCGAGGGAAGGCGGTTCGCTTGTGCGTACTCTGTGGGCGTATCAGGTGTCGCGTCCTCCACTGGCTGTCCTGGTACGAGCCACATTAGTCTCGCGTTCAGGTATCTCAACGGCCGAATCAGCGGTGCGAACTCAACTCTCACGACCGATCTTGGGCCTGCAAATTTTGGGTAAGGGCGATGTTCACGTTACCATGGTGGAAGGAACCAAAGAAGGGAGAAAATAGACAGGAATGTCTCGGATGAATAGCAAGAGACAAGTGATGTTCGATACCAACGTAAGGAGCTATGGAGGAATAAAGAGTTTCGATGTTAGAAGAACAGTTTGTAGCTAAGGCTGGCAAGAACTTTCGCTGGGATTCGATGGGAACTTCTATTAATGAATTTGTGTGAATGTTTTTCCAGTGGCGAGGAAACCACAGCCACTCGGCCCCGCCTCCCGTGCTCCATGCGGAGTAGTAAAGGTCGGAAGATTCGGCATCATTTTTGCCTCCAGCGACGATCCTCAATTAACTCGGTTTGGCACCACTTGGATTCGAGTCGCGCGGGAGGTGACGGGTGCCAGGTTAGTGTGGGGTGGATGCAAATGAGCAGCAGGTGCGAGTCAGTGGAGAAAAATTACGCCTCTCTTGAGTCGCCCTTCGTGGACTGCTTCCCCATTTGGGGCCGTCCTGAAACGACGTCCGCAGTTTGGGAGGAAGGGTGGGTCCGTGAAGTTGGACGAATTTGGACAAGAGGTGAAGAGATAGCCCGGATATATTCAAAGGTTTTTAGAAGGTACATTTGTAGGAGCATGTCTATGTTAGTTGATAGTATATGTATTTGAATACATGTAAATTATAAAGGTTTTCGCATGAATATATACGACTTAGTGGGTGTAGACTAGAATAAATTTGTGGGTTTTGCAAGCGGATTTATTCTCTTTTACGGGTAGTGACCTAACACCCCCCGCCACACGCCCTCGCAGGGTAATATGTAGATGCAGAAAAATTAAAAAATTTTGCTCGAGTCAGACAATTACGACAATATCTCAATGTTTTTAGAACCATAAACAACATTTTGTATAAAAGAAAAACCAGCCCAAGACGGAATTGATAGAAACAATATTATTATTATTAGCAAGAGTCATCCTATAAAAATATTATAGGATGACTCTTGCTTCAACGATTCTTTAATACTCCAAGTTTGGAGAGCATTTAGATCAACCCTAGTATTGAGGTCAGTAAACATTTTATTTACATTGAAAATAAAGCTAGTTAAAAATTTGAAGATTTAAAAAAAACTTAATAACATTTAGTGAGTTTATCATTTATATTTTGGATGATACTATATTTCGTCAAAGCACTCACAAAATTTAGATTTACCGCATCATAATTCACGTAGTATTTGAAAAAGAAAATTATATTAATGTCTATTAAATAATAGCGAGTTTAATAAAAATTTTCCAGTTTAAGGGGTGGGGTTGCTGAAACTATGGGCGTCCTATTCAGGGGTCTTACAAAACGGACAGTGGGAAGTAGTCTAAAACCTAGAACTTGTTTTTTCGACAGCACCTTCAGTGCACGTTGGGTGTGGCGAGAAGAGTAGGGGCGCAGTAGTGGGGGGGGGGGGGGAAGCGAACCTCGACGCTGGCAAGCCCCTTCGACCCTCCGAGCCAAGTGTAGCGGCCGACAGCGGGGTGTTTCCCGTAAGCTGGAACCGCAGGAGACCCTGATGTATGGCTAGGCCTGGTTCGGACAGGGCGATACCAATTAATTTTCCTATATCGACGGCTGACATGAAAGAAATATCGAAGGGGGCAATGAAATAAGGCGTAGTGATAATTATTGGGCACATCGGGGATAGTTAGTAGAATCGTCCACATCATCAATATTGAGCTTAGGTCTGTCGATGATACGGCCATGCCTAAACTACATGGATGTGATCGCCTAGATTGGGCCTCCATTGTGATTACCCATACATTTTGTCGTGTCTTCTTTTAATGCACGCGCAGAATGTAACAAAAATTGCCTATATAGCATATTACATCGACGATATAGCCCATTTCAACAATCCACTCTGATAATCGTCTATATCGTGGAGATCATCATATCTACTAGCTATGGTTATCAAAATACTAGACACTCAACCAAGGTGAGGTCTAAACAACGAAAAACAACTTTCCTTAATTTTATCTATCTTATGAAGATACTGGTGCCTTCACTTCAGGGGGTAGAAGAGGTCATGTGGAGTCACATATGATTTCTTTCGGATATCACGTTAAAGTACCAAATTTTCCAAATTTAACTTCCTGTTTCTTCTGCAAGTAGACTCAAAACCCTTTTAATACACGTGCAACAAGCATTTTCGTAGATACACCCACACATGGGAAGGGATACTACCATAGCAACAATAATGATGAAGTGTCGGCTTTGACTTGCACGATATAAAAGAAACAGCATGATGAGTCGTTATGCGGTACAGTCCCGAGTGCATTCTCAATTGCGTTGAGACACCGCAGGACGATGACGATGGAACTTTCCTCTGCCTCGCGTGACAAACATCGGGCGGCTGGCCGTGCTGGGCATTTTCCGCATTTCAGAGAGCGCAAAAAATGGTAGCACTCCGCCACAGAAAACGTGAATCGCTCATTAGAGTGCTCGACGGTCAAATTAAATCGTTTAAAAAATACGCCAATTTTTAATTTTGTGTTAATTTTCCAGGTTCTCGAAGGATATGAAAGGCATTGATTACGCTTTTGATTCGCGGAGTGCTAAGCAAAACTCTTTGGTGAGCCAATAATGACCTTGCAAAGAGGAGGAAACAGCATGCGAAAGAAAACTAATCACGAAATTTTGTGCCGACGAAATAGTTTAAAGAAAAAAATACTCATATACGAAACGGCTACGGGAGGAAGGTGACATGGGGAATAATTAATTAAGTCTATTATTACGGACAATAGTTCTCCCTGATGAATTCAGGAGAGCTCACATATCGGTATTAATAGGATGCTTCTGTCACAGCTGTTGTACCTTATTGTTACCTATTGTTCCTCGACTATCTTAAAATTGTTTTCCGGTTTCCTCTTCTTAGAATTATTATTTTAGCCGTCCCTCAGCGGAATATTATCAAAAACTCACTAATTTTTCGTCTTCCACACGTTCTTACTCCGTTACACGTCTTCTATAAACGGAAACGCGTTTAAATGTACAGCGCCACCTCACAGGGCAGGTTACTTGATTAATCAGTCACTCAATCAGATTGCAGACATGGCTTTCCCTTCTAACAGCATTCCATCGCGTCTCTGTACACCCTCTCTCGTTATCCATGATGGCGTTTAACGTATGAAAGCTGCATGGAGAACAGTTTTAATGCAGTTAACCGCTAATCGGACCTAACACGAAATAGCATTCACCGTTGAAATCCCATCATTAGTCGAGAGAAAATGGAAGTGTAAGTTGAACCACTCATGTCCTCCCTCTCTTCTACTTTAACTTAACTACGTGCTCATCCTACAAGAACACCGTAATTGCACGAGAGCCTTACAATGAACCATTGGAGCGAGTATTAGGAGCATTTGGTGAGAGATATGACCCAATGCTCAGATTTTTCAGATGGCAAAAATTCGTTTTGTATGAGTATCGAGGGATTTTACCAGAATGCTTCACCAGGGAAAGAATATTTTCAGCTACTGCTCAGCATATACGAAAAGAGCGCAAAAAATATGCATAATCTTGCGTATAAGGCTATATTTATTCTTAAGACTTTTTCGTATTTTATATGCGATACATAAATCATTTTAAGCAGAACATATTTTTGGTCTCTCGGATACAATAAACCTGGTAATCTATGATTTTCAGTAATACATAATGGAGGGGAGAGGAAAAGAGGAAGAGAGAGAGAGAGAGTTTTGAGAGCAGAAACTCCTCCGTGGCGTTTGTGTCGATGACGTGCATATTGAATGCTTATCTACGTATGTCTCCCGGAGAGAGGGATGCGACGAGGGAGATTCAATTCGAGGATTCGAAAATGCAAATATTTTAAATTTTGTCGCCTCCCGAGGAAAGCGATGATGGAATTCCAACTCAATGGACGCGGGAAGAGTCAAAAGATTCAATATCAAACCACGGCGAACTAAATCGAGCTCCGTAATCGAAATGAACTCGGGGAAACTTTTCGAATTTTCTGAAAATTCAACCGATCACTCCATCCGGTTGGGGGAGATAGAGGGGAAGAGAGAGGAGACATCTTTCCCTCGCGTCCCTGGCTGGTTGGAAATCTCCATTTACAGTTCCAATTCACCCTTCATTTCTCCTCGGCCATCGATCACGGCCCCTTGTAGTGGAGGTACCATTACTGCGGCCCGTGCGACGTCCCGGCCTTCCTAACCGACCACCCTCCCCCCCACTACACCACACCCCCCCCTTGTCCGAAGCCATATTTTCGTCATCCCTCCTCCCTTTTGGTATTTCATTCCTTCTCCTCCTTCCTTCCGAAATCCGATGTTGCAGAATTCCGAACTTGGAATGTCTTTCGATTGATATCGACCGCTGAGCGAGTCACACCCCTCGCTTCTGTCCCCTCCCATCTGGCTCTCGCCTCCCCACCCCTCCCCTCCCCCATCCCTCCCCTCCACCCCTCTTCCCTGCCACGCCCAACCCTGGCACACCCACGCGGAGTTGACGCCCGGCCTCGCCCTTACCCACCCCTGGGGCCGTCCCACGCCCCTACTCTCCGGCGATCTAGCGGCGAGGGTAATCGGAGGTAAACTACGTCGCAAAGTATATCCCACGGTGATTCCAGCAGAAATAGGGAAGCTTTTCGGAAGCAGGGCAAAGCTGCGCAAACGGACGGACTTTTGCCATCCCTCAGCGATAAGATATCCACTTAAGAAACCATTCATCTATGTTCTTAAAGACAATTAATATTTGGGGAAAACTCTATGCACTCGACATTTATCTTAGGGTTATGTTTTCATAATAATCTGAATTTGTGAGCACCATACTTCGAGATGGATTATACGGAGGAGATTAAGTAACTGCATCGGTTTAAAAATTGAGTCCGTTTTAGGGAAAAACTTTTCCAGTAACTATATTTTTAAAACACAATTTTAGAGCAGAATGACATTTCGAGACATATGATATCCCATGCATAAAGAGGGACATTTGCAATCGTTTTCGCATGGACTTATAATGGCTCAGACTACTTTCCTTGCACTTGATTCGAGGCGAGGAGTTGAATACGTTACGCAAGCTAGAGCTTCACTCAAAATGATCGATCACATCGTAATGTAAGGAAGATTTTTTTGATTTACTCATTACTTGAAATGCAAATAATACTTCGTAAGACTCTTTGTTCATGCGCGTTAGAATTAAACAAGCGTGTTTGGCTGGAGTAAAAATAACAATGCATCTTTCCACTCAATATTATTTGGCACAACTAGTTTCGACGTATCAACGACATCCTAAGGTCCAGAGTTACAATTACGCGAACTTCATAACATTAGGTGGATTGCAACGAAAAGGGATACAACAATATTTTTATAGACTCAATGCTGGCAAAAAGGATAAGGAACATCCATCGTTTACCATCCCCCTAAAGTGAAGGATGGATCCCAAAAGAATTGGTGTAAATTACCGTCCTACGGAGATGTATCCCTTAAAATAGGAAAGGTCTTTCCAAAAGACCAATTTAGGATTGCTTACTATAACCGAAACAATCATAGATGTTTTTTAAAAGAACAAAATACAGGAGTGAAAAATTGGGAAAAAGTTCAGCTAGCAAATTAAACTGTAGTGACTAATGTGACGCCCACGTACGTGGGGCAGACCGGGAGATCCTTCCGAACGAGAGAGGAGGAACACAGGAGAAGTTTCCTTCACGGAAAAGCATCCGACTCCCAATTTGCGAGCCATCTGCTGGAGGAGGGACTCGTAAGTGAATTTATTTATAATTATATTTTTTATTTTTTTTATGTATGTATACCCTGAAAGCCACCGTTAGGGTGTGGCAGGGGGTGAATACACACTAGAATTATTTTACCCGAACATGACCCTACAGCGATCGGACAATGTTATTATGATCCCCTATCGTTCGTGGAAAAAATAACATCTTAAGTATATCTGCTCTACTCTTAAATTCTTTAATTTTATTGACATGATCTCTCCTACCGTAGTACGATGGGAATAATAATGCATTTTCAACGCCACTGCTAAAGAGATCTCCTTCCAATTTATCCGAGATCTCCAATCTGTAATTTAACCTTCGCTTCATTAATTGATTCACAGCCTAACTGCTCTAATATTCTGGATACGCTACTAAGTTAATCATTACAACGTTTTACAAATCTAGCTCCTCTACGCTGCACGCGATCCAATTCGGCATTCAATCCAATTTCGTGAGGATCCCGTATATTAGCTGCATATTCTAAATGAGGCCCAACCAGCGAAAGATAACATTTCTCTCTTTTACCTTTCATCGCATTTACCAAGTACTCTTCTAATAAATCCTAAAATTGTGTTAGCTTTCCCACATATTCCCCATAGGTTATATGCATTCATATTCCCCATGTATTTTACCCAGAAGAGATCGTGAGTGAGGGTAACACCTAGGTATTTAATTGGGTCTACACATTTCATTTCGATGTTCTCAATGCAGTAGGCGTTCGGGTGGGAATTGCTATTTTTCCAAATATTTATTTCTACGCACTTTTTCATCCCTGACGTCCTACACCTTGTCGAAAAAGGGAGTAAAATGGACACATTGGAAGAGCTGGAGTTACGAAGACAAGTGGAATAAGAGAATATCCTTAATGACATTGTTTTTCAAAGATATTCCCCACTGATGACAACCTCTCACTCAGTCAAGAAAATGCCTCGTGACCCCCAACCGTGAACCTTCCTGACCACCTCCACTCTCCTCTGATTTTATCCTCCCCACTCTCCGACGGCCACCACCCCTGCCTCCCTCAAACACCCCCACCAACTTGAACCAATTCCAGCCACCCCTGTATCCCCTTTCCCCTCTTAACCTCCACCATATACTAGTATATATAACCGATCTGTATGTATAATTCTGCATCTGAGGATGACGCCGATGCGACGATACTATTTGTACCGAATAAAATTGAGTGGAAAGATAAATTGTTATTTTTACTTCAGTTAGAATGGATTTCCACAAAATTAAGCCGGAAAACATCGACGCGTGTTTGGCTTAGAATTGTCCCAACGACTGGGTTCTTAAAACACCGTTAATGGCGAGTGACTTAAAACCGAGCAAACATGCTGAAGGAGTTTAAATTAGGGACATGCTTTCAACCAGCACCAAAATCATCAGGCACCGATGTTGGATCAAAGCAAGTTATTTTGCTATCGAGAATATTTACGATGGTGTGAATTCAAAGTCATTTCTGCTCTTTAAATACGACTGTATCATATTTTTCAAAATTTGTTGAAGGGATCCCAAAGATATGGAAAATCAAACCAATGATCGTTGATTGCGTAGACTAATACTCTGCGACATCCAAGGGAAAAATATTTTGTTATACCAATAAATCGGACTTTTCTTGTTTCCATTTATGAACATTGATGTTGAATATCATTATCCCTTTCTGCACGTGCGTTTACAGGGCTAATAACAAAGCTAGATGCTTGCAATTCTTTCTGTATAGCATTTTGTTTACATAAGGTTCAACCACCCTCACGAAATCAGCTAGTCCAGTCCTACTTTTCGAACACCAGTTAAAACAATTTACCATCTACCTATTTATCAATAATGTACAAACAAAATTACCAAACCTATACCGGAAATACATTCTCTGCGTAATATACTGAATTTTAGATGCAGCATCTGTCTTTTTTAAAAATATTTCTACACATTAGTTAGGTGAAGACTGAACAGACTCCAGAAATGCTCAAATGAAAACATATAGCAGAATACATGCACAGAAAAAAGACGCTTTCCTTCTATGATTTCGGGACACTTGTATTTGCTTGAAAACCAAGGAAAAATGATTTTTGCAACAACCTTTTCTTTCAGGTTAGGAATGTGAAAAAATAATGAATTAAAATATTTGAATCAACTAAGTGAAACTTAAGATAGATGGATAGAGTTTTCTTTTCTTTCCAATAATATCGTTCCATGGTAACCACCGAAGGCGCACACCATTTCTCTCGAGGGAATCTTAGAAGAGTGAGTGAACTCCTATCACTGCAGCTGATATCCAGGTACCATGATAAATCGCCAGTGCAATACATCAGTCGCAGTGGAATTACTCTCTTCCACGTTTCCTCTATCCCATGCGGAAAAATGAAGATTCATGGTCGATTTTTCAATTATTTTGCCATCGTTTCGTAAAGCATATAAGTTCCGCCATAAAAGATAATAAAACGCCCCAAGGAATAAGGAAATGTCATTCCAAATCCAGGTAATAGCCAACATTTTCGAGTTGGAGAAGCGATATGTAACCTAATGATTCTATTAATCTTGAAAAGGGAACTTTCTCAGTGAAGCGAGGGACGCGGAAAACGAATAAACGCACATTGGACGCGGAATTCATCACTTCTGCTCCTGAGCCCAATCGGTGGCGGAAAAAGCGAGTAATTCCTTTTTTATTATATACATAAGTCGCACTTCCTCGGGACTGCGCAATCACAAAAGGTAGTAAATGGATGCATTACATACAGAATACATTGCACGAGTAGATGGCAATATCCGCGGGAGATTAAGGATTACCACTGATATATCGATGGCTAGACACCGGAGGCTGGCGCAAGAGTAATGGTACATCCTATGCGCTGGCATGGGGGAGGCATTGCAGTGGCGCGTTTCCCCAAATGGGAGGGCGGTGACCCCCGGCGAGGCGCGATAAAAAATGCAAGGACAAAGCGGTGGTCGGCTTTGATGGACTCGGCAGTTAAATGATGAGGGATACCTCGACGGGAGCCTGTTCGTGTTCAAGTTCGTGATAACGAAACTTGTTCAAATATCTCAAAGATTAAGTTGAGGAATCATAGCATGAAGAGAGAGAGAGAGACCTAAGAAACCTTAGGACATTTCAAGCTTCAATACACATTCAAACAATAGGAAAAGAACAAGGAAGCCATGGATTACAGAAGAGATAGTTAGAAAGATGGGAAGGCGAGAGAAGCACATGGAAGAAGGTAAGCAAATAATTAAGAAGGAGAGAGTAAAAGAGACGATTATAAACTAAAATAAGAAAGGGATCAGACAAAAGAAACATGGTGGAAAGAGTAATTTGAGAATATAGGGAGTTGACGGAAGTAGAGCGGAATGAGCGCACTTAACAAAAAGGTGAAAGAGTTGTTAGGAAGTCAAAGAGGAAAATCTGTTTACACTATAAGAAATGGCTCAGGACAAATAGAAGGGAAAAATGGTAATTTCGGGCTTGAATTTGTAGAGCCTATCCATTACGAAAACAAAAATTGCAACTTTGTGAATTCAATTTAATGCTTACATCTTACAATCCGGATTTCGGTACATAGCAATCTAATAGTAGTAATACCTGAAGATGATGCGTATTGAAATCCGGGTGGTAAGATTAAAACATTAAATGGAATTAACAAAGCTGCGCTTTTTCTTTCCGAAACAGAAAGAATTCAGGAAATGATCAAGCTTTAGTTAACCAATCAGCCAAAGAGTAGCCATTATTGATGACAGCGTCACAAAATTAAAGTTATAATTATTTGAGATGAGTGACAAGGAGAAAAAACGAAGTTTATGAGGTTTTCGCGAAACAGAAAAGCTTAGATGAACATCAAAGATGAATAAACTATAATAGGCAATACAGTGTCACCATTAAGGAAGTGTTTTGGAAGAAGGTGGGGAATGTATTAGGAGCATAAGAAGAATAATTGCAAATAGACGTAGAAACATTGACATGGAGGAAGGAGGTGATGACAGGAACCCTTATTTAAGATGTTAGGAAAATACTAATGGATACAATTATATGCTGTGCGCCATTGTACGGCTGTGAAGCTTCGAGGTAAGAGAACAGGCATATAGATTAGCGGTTCTTGAGAATTGGTTCTAGAAGAGGATGTGAAAAGTAAACTGAACGAATATGAAAACAAGTGAGGAAGTTCTAGAGGAACTATCAAGTGCCTAGTACCGTCAAATACTCCATGAAACAGGCTTTAGTTACCAGCATTTTATAAATTAGAATATGTTTTTGAAGAAAAAGACGCGGAGAATTTCATTTTATAGAAAATGGCTATCCAAAAAGCTAAGAAAAACATTTAATGAAAGGCAGAAAGAATCAAAACCTTTCAAAATAATGTTACTCCAAGAATTCTAATATTAGCAAAGAAAATCGATCGAGTGGTAAAATAGCCCTCAGAAAATATCCATTCCAGTTGAGTCAATTATGATCAATATATTATCAATTCATAATATGTTAACAATAACGATAATAGAGTCAGAATTATAAGCTATCGTGTTTAATTCCAATCATAGACACTCGCGAACAAGTAGATGGACATGGGACTGGGGAAATAATGTTGGTACTTAAATAGGAGCAATTCTGTTGAAGCCCTATAACTAACCATTTCAACGGATGCGACATTTTCTCTAGAATACTTTTATAGAAAATAAAAGTTATTTTCTAATGGAACTGCATATTAAACGGGAATCTAATACACAATGATGGCAACACGGTAATCGTATATGCTTCAATGCTTGCATTGGGAATAATCTTCTCTAGAAATACTCACTGACTAAGAGGGCCGTTTACTCCACCCTCGATAGTTGCCCTAAATTTAGATATCCGTTCAATTTGACAATATGTATAATAGGCCAAGACGGCTCAAAGAAATATATATATATATATATATATATATATATATATGTTGTGTTCGTCCTTTATATGTGTTCCTATCCCTTTTCCTTATATCTGTTTCTGTATATATGAGTATTTATTCGCCGTTTGGCGGGATTTCGTGTTTGAATGTATATATATATATATATATATATATATATATATATATATATATATATACTCCCTCCCCGGACTACAACCTTGACGTGGTGGAAGGGCTTCTGCGTTCCGATGACCCCTAGAGCTGTGCTGGCGGGAGTAATAATTATTGCTCCTGGTAGGGTCACCCATGCCAGATAGGTCGAAGGTTAGGAGCCAGACGAAAGGTAGTCCACGCAGCGTCTGTTCCTCAGTGAGGCGGCTGCAATGGCGTCTGACCCCAGTGGGGCGGCCAGTAAGTGATGGTGTCACGTTAAAAACACTATTGAGGAAGGCAACGGGAAACCACCTCAATTATCATTCCCTAGAAAAATATGATGGACAATAGAGATATTGTGAGTCCTGGCAACTACGGGGCTCGGCACAATCGGCCGTGTGTCGTGCCCGGCAGCGGGGGAGGCAAGGCTTCCGCGGTCGTCATCCCACGAAACCCTTGCAAGGGAAAACCAGCAGCAGCAGGACAGAAGACGCAGGAGAAGAAGACGAAATTAGTTAGAATAGGAACGTGGAATGTTAGGACAATGATGAGGACAGGGAAATTGGAGAATGTTAAGCGAGAGATGGAAAGGGGAAATATAGATATTTTAGGTCTATGCGAGGTGAGATGGAAAGATAGCGGGGATTACTGTAGTGATAAGTATAGAATAATATACAGCGGTGGGGACGAGAGCCAACGAGGGGTTGCCATAGTATTAAATGAAGAGGTAGGAAGAAGCGTAGTCAACATAGAGCAGGTAACGGATAGAATACTACTAGTGGAGATAAAAGCAGAACCGACGAACTTAGTTATTATTCAGGTATACATGCCACCTAGCAACCATAAGGAAGAAGAGGTCGATAAGATATACGATCAGTTAGAGGACATGATCGCGTGTGTTCCTGCAGGGAAACATTTGATAGTGATGGGGGATTGGAATGCGACGGTAGGCGAAGGAAGAGATGGTGATGAGGTGGGCGACTACGGTTTGGGCACGAGGAATGACCGCGGGGAGAAAGCAGTTGAGTTCTGCAGGAGACAGGGGTTAGTCATCACCAACACTTGGTTTAGACACCACAAAAGACGCAGGTATACATGGAAAATGCCAGGTGACTCAGGAAGATATCAGCTGGATTATATCCTGGTTAGACACAGGTTTAGGAATAGTGTGATAAATTCCCACAGCTTTCCGGGAGCGGATGCGGACTCAGACCACAATTTAGTTGCTATGAAATGTAGCGTACGTTTCAAAAAGATAAGGCAGGGGCGGCGAGTTAGAAAATGGAATGTAGAAGCATTAAATGGGTTGAAAAGGAAGGAATACAAACAGGCGGTAGAGAAAATCATGGAGGATGGTAAAGGGCTTATTACTATCGAAGAAAAATGGGAAATGATCAAAAAAGGGTTGTCTAAAGCCGCAAAAGACACTATTGGAGCCGTTAACGCTAAAAGGACTAGGAAACCATGGATCACGGATGAGATGATTACAAAGATGGATGAGCGGCGAAAATGGAAGAATATAAATACAGAATTAGGCAAAATGAAGTACAAAGAATTGAACAATAAATTGAGGCGGGCAACAAATAAAGCAAAGGAAGCATGGTGGAAGGCGCAGTGCGAGGATATGGAAAGTGTGCAGAGGAAGGGTGAAATCGGTGCGCTGTATAGCAAAGTTAAATCGTTATCGGGAAGTAAGAAAGGAAGAGCTATGCTAACAGTTAGAGATAAGGCGGGTAAGGTAATAGTTGACGCAGGAAAGATCCAAGAGAGATGGAAGGAGTATATAGAAGAACTGTATAGTAAAGAACTCAGACCAACACAGTTAGACATTGAAAAAGAAAATGACGTAGAGGAAGACAGCTTAGGTCCAGGCATATTAGACAATGAGATAGAAAGGGCATTAAGGGAGATGAAACTAAATAAGGCCGTGGGGGTAGATAACATTCCCGTGGAACTTTTAAAATGCTTAGGAAAATGTGGGAGGAAGAGGCTATATGGGCTGATCCGTAGCATTTATGAGGAGGGAATCTGGCCGGAAGACTTTGTGAGAGCAGTTTTAGTTCCGATTCCGAAAAAGGTAAAGGCCACGTCATGTGAGGACTATAGGACAATTAGTTTGATATCCCACGCAGCTAAAGTTGTTCTCAGGATCATAAACAAAAGGATAGAGAGTAGGGCAAATGATTACTTAGGGGATGATCAGTTTGGGTTTAGGAAGGGGAGAGGTACGCGTGATGCCATTGCAGTAATGAGATTATTAATCGAGAGGAATATAGAACACAACCAGGAGGTATTTGCCTGTTTCGTAGATTTCGAAAAAGCGTTTGATAGAGTGAATTGGGAAAAACTAATGAGTATTCTGCAGAAAATAGGAATAGATTGGAGGGAAAGGAGGCTAATCCGCAACCTGTACATGTCTCAGACTGCTCAGGTGCGGGTGGGAAACGGGGAGTCAGGATGGGCAGTGTTAGGAAGGGGTGTAAGGCAGGGTTGCCCATTATCACCGTTGCTGTTCAACCTGTATGCAGAGGAAATGATCAAAGAGGCATGGGAAGAACTAGAGGTAGGAATGAAAGTGGGCGGGGAATTCGTAAAATCAGTTAGGTTTGCTGATGACCAAGCTTTAGTTTGTCAGTCAGCCAAGGGGCTGCAAGCATTGCTGAGTGAATTGGAAATTCAGTGCGACAGGTATGGGATGAGAATCAACATTAATAAAACAAAGGTTATGCGATTTTCTAGAAAGAAAAAGGCCAAGCTTAACATTAAAATAGGTGGGCAAAAAATAGAGCAGGTAGAACAGTTTACGTATCTCGGTAGTGTTTTGGACCAACACGGTCAAAGTAGTAGGGACGTAAGGAGAAGAATTGCGCTAGGCAAAGAGGCTTTCACGAGGAGGAGGGAGTTGATGACGGGGACTTTGAGTAAGGATGTTAAGAAAAGACTCGTAAAAACTTTGATATGGAGCGTAGCTATGTACGGCGCGGAAACGTGGTCATTGAAGCAGGAGGATAGACGTAGACTGGAGGCTTTTGAAATGTGGGTGTGGAGAAGAATGGAGAAGGTGAAATGGACCGAGAAGAAAACAAATGAGGAAGTACTTGGTATGGTGGGCGAAGAGAGGGGTTTGTTGGGAGCAATCCTATGGAGGCAGGAAAAGTGGATGAAGGGGGTGTTGACCGGCAGTGGGATGTTGAAGACTGTGATAGAGGGTAGAATGTTGGGCAAAAGAGGAAAGGGAAGGAACAGGATAGGGATGTTGGACGGGATGAAGGGCGGAAGAAAGTACTCAGAGATGAAGAGGGACCTGGTGTAGAGTAGAATTTAGGGTTGTGTTTTGTTAGTAGTCACAAAATATTTGTTTGGTAGTTGTGTCCATCGAAAAACCTACCTTAACCGGTAGATTACCTTAAAAAAATATATATACTATATATATATATATATATATATATATATTTTTGCCCATTAGGCGTAGAACCAAAGAAAAAGCTTGGAAATCAATTAAATTGCCTGTTCCAAAGAGGAACGATACCTCACACATGAATGCGACATGGGAATGCCCGCCAATTTCCGAAAAAAGATAGCGATTAAAGGAGTGAAACGCCTTGGGAGGGACCCTATCCCCTTTAAGCCAAGAAGGGGGACGGGGGGGGGAGGGGAGGGTGGTGGTCTATGGATCGCATCGGATGGATGCCCCGAGATAGGGGCCGGGGGAGAAGGAAATGCGAAGAGCCAACAATAGCTGCGTCATGGGAATTTAAGTAAAGACGGACGCGGAGCAAGTTTTGAACCCCCCGTGGCCCAATGGGATGCACTCTGGCGGAGGACGCTATAACTGCTGCGTCCAGAATGTGTGTCTATATATATATATATATATATATATATATATATATATATATATATATATACACACACACACACACACACACATATATATATTTACTCACACATATTTTTATGTATATTTATATATATATTTTTTTATATTCCTCTTTCTTCCAAATCTCCCCCTCCCCATGCTCCGCGTGTGATAGGGGTGGAGAGGAGGGGCAGAACCCTAATGGGTGGACCGTAAACATCGTCCCCCCCCCTCCCTCGGCCTCACCCCTCACGTCCCCACCTCTCTTCTCCCTCCACCCACACCCGAGGGAGACCGGGGCACCGAGAGTTTGAGGAACGGCTCAGGGAATATTTTTAGGACGCGTCACGCCATCTCAAATATTGGGAGATCTTTTTAATGGGGAGGAGTTGAGAGTTTTCTTTTCATTATCATCGCGCTGGATTTTTAAATCCCCGAGGATTCCGGCGAGGGGTTGCGGGTATGAAGTGCAGGGCGAATGCGGGTTGGGAGCAGATTGGGAGGTCTTGGCGTAAGAGAAGAGGAAAGGTTTACTTACGGCAGGTGGGCGGGGGGGGGGGGAAGGAGGAGTGAGCGAGGACGTGGTTCCTGCTAAGAATGAGCCCTTGAAATCGCAACGGCAAGGTAATCAACCAGTATTTTCGAGGCGGATGAAGGGCCGTTTGCAATCAAAAAG
This sequence comes from Hetaerina americana, assembly GCF_022747635.1. NCBI lineage: Eukaryota > Metazoa > Arthropoda > Insecta > Odonata > Calopterygidae > Hetaerina > Hetaerina americana. The sequence continues at coordinate 9,635,814 of NW_027287095.1, forward strand.
AGAAGAGGAAATGAACATTTAAAAGATTCTATGAGAACTGCATTTTGGATTACTTGCTACATGCGTGGGTGTTTCGAGTAAGGGAATACGTATATCTCGAAGCACATAAGTTAGCGTTAATTGCTTCAAGGCTTGCTTACATTCTCCGATACCGGACCATGCTTTTTATGAAGGGAGAAAAATTTGATTAAGGGAGGAAATGGTTAGTGAATTTAGGAGCCATGAGGGGAGGTAGATGTCATGCGGACATAGGTAATGGTTTGGTTTAATGAAAGTATAGGCAGTATATGTGGTGTGACGTTGTAGTGAAGTCTTAGCATAAATATTTCGCTAGTAGCAGGGTTCTTGATTTGATCAAAAATCCTGATTCTAGACGGTAAACTTACCTCTTTTAGAATAATTTTAATTCTAAGTTTTTGATGATCGCGAAGTGAATAAAAAAAACCTTAGCCATCAACTGAAGGCTAAGGATAAAAGTCTATATCGATGCTCATCTCTACTCTTGGATTTTTAGAGAGTATTTGTAAGGGAGTACGTATTTCGTAACAATTCGTATATCAATCGTACACCAACTCGTATATTAATTCCACGGGTCAAAACATTAGGAGTTTATTATTTTATTCACGCATAATATGGTGGTTGGATCTCAAATTTAAAATGTTCAAATTGCACTAATACTACACATTTATAAAATATAGTTTCAATACGAATGCAAAAAAGTCATAGATTTGCCGTAGGTAACAAAATATAGGATACATTCCAGCATTCTTCCTAAAAAATAATTGCCAATCTCTAAGACCAAAAGGAGGAGAACACTATGAGCTTGAAATAAGTCACAGATTCTGATACATACATGTAAATACATATATGTGTCTGTGTGTGTTTATATATGTATATCTTGTTGGAAAGTCTCACAGATATGAATATAATAATTTAAACGCCAATTCGCTAGCGCTATCTCTCGCTTCTCCATTTAAACTATATATATGTATATATATGTATATATATATATATATGTATATATGTATATGTATATATATAATATATATATATATATATATATATATATATATATATATATACAAACATACAGACACACACAGCATACACACTATATAATCTCACTCCTGAAAGATTAGACGCCGCGCCGTCTTCGTAAGAACGCACTGTCTTGGGCGCAAATTCGGCAGTAGAGTCACGTGGCCTGCCTGGCCCCTGACGCACTGTCTGCCAGGGGAATCTGTCACCGCCTTCCACCCCTCTCCCTTTGAGAGCCACGACCGACGCTGACCACTTATCGACGGACGGCCATGACTGGTACTTTTCCAGCTTCGCGAATCGTTACGCTTCGTAATGTTTTTTTGTGACGGGTCACCTTGGTAAAAACGTTTCGTGGGCCATTTCCCGGCGATTCAACAACTTTTTGGTCGTAATGTAGTGGGCTCAGAGGCGAAGAAAAAAGGTCTGCATCTGCTCTGGAGCGTTTCTGAGTACACGAGAGGAGAATGGCGAAATTTCAGGAAGGTGGGGGCGGCGAGGGAAGTGGGGTTAGGCGGCGGGAGGGCTATTATATCAGGGCGAATGCCCGGGGGGGGGGGGGGACATGGTTCTTAAGATCTTATTTACTAGCGAACCTCTAAACCATGATCCCTTGGCGCATCCCTCAAACACCACTTCTGCCGCAAACATCTCCTGGAGATTTAAAGGACGCCCACTTTCGAAAGCCCACGCAGCGCGTCATTTGAAAGTCACACCCGTGATTTTACTAAACCTCCTCGATTTGAAAATGGAATCTAGACCAACAGGCGTCACGTATGGATCGATCAATCGAATTATGACAATCATAAAAATCATTGCAACTGATAAAAAAATGGAGTGAAAATAATTTTATAAGAAGGGCGTTTATGCCCGCGGCCAAATTGTTCTTCATAAGCTTTTATGTTCAAAACAGTCGAAAGACTTCGAAGACCAGTGCATGCAAATATCAATGTTATTAGCGGTAGTCCAACGGGTTAGGATGTGCTTCTGATGAGCGTTGACACACTACTGTACTCCTAGCTTCAAACATAGATGACGTAAATTATCCTTGAACACCATACTTAACATCAAAATGACGCATTCTTTAGTTCTGCATTCTTTTTACTTCCATTTATTTAATCCAAAATGCACATTCTTTTCCTCTCTATACGTCGCTTCCCCAGCATTCTTCCCTCTATCGCGTTCTTTAGCATTCATTACTCTTCGGTAATTCTGGCATATAATTGTCCTGCCTTTTTCGAATGTTACCCAACAACCCTCACTCTTTCTCTACCATGCCATAGTTTGTTTTTCTTCCATTTTATTTTCTTATCATTCCTCTTAAAACTCACATCTCCAAGACGCTTCTCGTTTATCCTAATGCCTCAAATGCGAAGCGACTCAACCATTCAAAATTACGCTCTATGCTTTCGCTAGTCTTTTACATGTTTTCTTTACATGTTTACTGATGGCGCCTCTCATCAACTCCCGCCTCTTTTTTAGCGCTTATTCTTTTTTAAATTTCTCCACCACTCAGTCCACCCTCATCCAAATATCTCATCCAAAATCTACATCTACATCTACTTAATACCCCGCAAGCCAACGCAAGGGCGTGTGCTAGGGGCACCACCCGTAATTAAGAAAAAAACCGCATGCAAAAAGCCACAAATTTATACTATCCACAAAAAACATGGTATACATTCATGCAAGAACACTAACACACTACACACACGCAAACACTCAAACTACCAACTAACATACACATGCAACTACAAAGATACCTAGTGTATTTGCAATGTTTAATTTTGTTCCGACTCGTAAATTCAATGTTTTTAATATTTCTACAGTGACTTAGTTTCTTATTATTGTGATTTCTGATTGTTCGGGGAAAGAATGAGTACAATAAGTGATATGTTTCGACTTTTCTGGTAAATGCCACCAAACATTCCTGTTTTTTGAGAATCTCGTTGCTTTCGTTTTCCTTAAATTAATTCTCAACCCACACTTATTACACTGATTCCGTAAGGCACCAAGTGATGATCGCAACACTTTGGCTGCCTGGATGACGAGCGCTTGATCATCGACATATCTTATAGTAAGAGATCTTCAACTACTTCCACTTCTCAGATTATACATTAAAAAGAACAGGTGATAATAGACACGCATAACTTACTGCCCTGCCTAACACTGCCAATTTCGACTCCTTGTTCGCTATCCTCACCTATGTGCAGTCTGAGGCATGTACGGTTCCGGTCAAGTCATCTGCGCCTTCAGCCGACTTCTATCTTCTGCAAAAGGCTCAATGATTTGGCCCAGTTTGCTAAGTCGAACGCATCCTCAAAATTCACATGAAGCTTGGAAATAGGAGGAATCGGTGGGGGAAAAGTAGAAATGCTTAATTAATTTCATGTAAGCAGGGAACGATAATGCTACAGCTGATAAAAGTAGTAAATTCGCCTAATTGCTATATCATCATCAGTATTTCAATCCTAGGATTGGTTTACTGCTGGCATTATAATTATTTCCTTCTACTTCCCTTTCGATGGCCTAGGTGAACTTTCCTCTTGCGCTCTTTTCTTCTAGTATCTTTGCGTTCCATCTGGCCTATTGTGCCCTTTTTTTGATCTTCTTGTATCGCAGTCTGCTCTCCAAGATCACCAGGTTGTGATCGCTATTTAGATCTGCACCGGGGTAGATCTTACATGTCTTGACTTGGTTCTTGTATCCCTTCCTTACAAGGGCATAGTCAATTTGGCATCGCGCTTCGTGTCCAGGCATATTCCTTGTGTGTCTTCTTCTCGGATGTTGATCGAAGATGGTATTTTGCCATTACCATGTTTTTCTCGTTGCAGAATTCTATCATTCTCTCTCCCGCGGCGTTTCGTTTTCCCAATCCGAAGTATCCCACGCTACTTCCATCTCGCCCCTCGTCGACCACAGTGTTCCAATCTTCCATCACTATGAGGTTTTACTTCCCTTTTACTGTTCCTAGAACCTCTTCCAGTTGTTCGTATGCTTCCTCTATTTCCTCATTTGAATGACTGGACGTCGGCGTATACCCCTGTACTATCACTTTATCGATAGGCTCTGCCTCTAACTTCATCATCAATATCCTTTCATTACATTGCCAGCACCATATTATTTTCCTTGCCCATTTATTTGTATGTATGATGCCAACTCCTGCAATTATCTGGTCGTCTCCCTAGTATATCACGCTGTAGCTGTCGCTCCAGAAGTCGTTCGCCCCCGCCCACTTATTTTCGCTCAATCCCAGGATGTCTATCCCCAGCCTATACATCTCCAGCTTTGCATTTTCTAATTCCCGCACATCCCTAATGACCTTACGTTTCATATGCTTATTCTGAATTTATCCACCTTGACTGATGTTCCCCTCCCAGTGGTCTCCACCCCGGAGATCCGATTGGGGGACTAGTTTACCTCCGGAATCTGGAACCGGAAGGAATCTTGTCATATGTGAGCGCAAAGCTGCTTTTCTCTGGAGAATAATGTGGTGGTTTCCCATTGCCTTTTACATCGTAGTACTGTGGCCGAATCTGTGCACTTCACTCTCTCCAGCAGCTGTGGCAGTTGATGCTGGGCCGACCCACTCAGTCAGCGCCACCAGTGCCTCATGATGAAACTGCTACCTTTCACCATAGGGTCAGGGATTTATTTTTCTCGTTGGCTCGGTCCGAAATACCATTATTGTATTTTTTCTGTCAATATAAAGTTATCTCGTTCCGAAAAATCAATAATAAATGTATTCTAATCTGAAAAATTTTCGCCGGTCACGGGAATGGAACCAGCGACCTTCGGCTCCCAGACGTGCTACTTCTGGTCTACCCCCTGTCTCCCAATGCGATGTGCAAAGCGTAATTATCATCTAAAACCTTCTCATGTTTTATATTTTATTTACCTGAGTATTTTAGGAGACATAGCTTTGCAAATATCTCTCCGAAGGCCTAATCGTGATGTTTTCCAAAAATTATCTCTAAAGGTCTTATAATATTGCCGCAAACGTCCCACAGACCTATAAATTAGAAATCACACGTTGTTCAATCGATTAAATAGCATGAGCCGTCAGCAACCCAAGCTTCAATAAAATCTACACTCATAAAAAATAAAAGAATTTTCCTTATACTTTCGATCACTCAGATCTTTTTAGGTGAATAAATATACAAGTAGAAAACATGTTCCATGATATGTTATAGTTTTTTTACGGTAAATGATGTTTTACGTCAAAGAAATAGCTACCTTCCACGCGGCCAGATTGAGACTTAATATTAGAAAAACCACTCAGGAAAACGAGCAACCCCAGTGATTATAGGGCCCGACAGAAACGCACGCTTCCGAGGAATAAGTAGAGGGTACAAAGACTACTTATTTTGAATTGATCCAGCGACCGACAAACTAAGAAGCAGTATGCTACCAAATACTTATGAACCACATCCGAGGTGTTGGACTCTCGGAAGGAAATCACCTATGATTTACCCAGCTCAAGATGATTACATATTTAAAATTTTTCGGGATATTACTTGATCGTCAACACGCTCCGATGAATGTTACCCTTTGATGTATCTCCATTAACGGATTACGAAATCCACACGGACATACATCAGCCCCTTTGGCCTCAGAATGCGGAGATTTCCGCTATAAGGATATTACGGAAACCGCCCCCTCCCACTGCATCTCAAATTTCACCGTATTTCGCCCTGTGTAACCGTGGTTGCGAGGCGATGCTCACCCCGCCACACACCACGCTTTAAAGAAGAGCAGTCCACGGCCGCGTCGCCCTCCGCCCGCCGTCGCAGCTCCCGGCCGGCGACTGAGGCCCCGCCGCGGAGAGGAAGGGAGCGGTGGGAGGATGGGGGTATGGGGAGGAGGAGGAGAGAGGGAGGGAGGGAAGGAAGGGAAGAAAGAGGAGAGGAGATGCGATGGCGGTTGCTCCTGCGAGAGAGTCCATTATCGGAGGAGGCCCGGGGATGCGCAGCCGATATCGCTTCGTGCGCTGGCGGTGCGGGGATGGAGAGGAGGAGGGGGGCGAGGGAACCCCGCGTGGCCCCAAACACGCACGCAAGCGCGTGGTGCACGATAGAGTACGGTCGCTTATTATTACGATCTGCTAGCAGGACCAGTTCTGCAAGAGACGGGCCTTAATTATGATTCCTGGCGCGAGGATTTCAAAATCGAGCGGAATTGGGAAAATTGTGGGAAAAAAACAAGATATTGGGTGAACGCAGGGAGTAATACGCGACGCAATCGAAGGACGTCGATTAAGGAAGCAACCCATAGAAGCTGAGAATTCACCGAGGATGAGTTCTCGTTTGGACAGTTGGGAACTGCATTTGGACCACGGGTTTGGCGTAATTGCTACTGGATGAGTTTCATTGTGACTCTAATCGACCCCTTTGGCGTATCCAGAGCGACAAAAAGCCTCTCCGAAGCGTCCCCGCAAAGCTCGTTTCCCAAATACAGACTTCCGAAGAGCTGGAAACTATAACAGCAACGGGTGCCAAGAGAAGTAATGAAAAGACTGAAGTTAAGCTGAGCAACCATTGAATATTTAGGAAAGATATACTTCAACTTTATGTTAAGTATTACTCAAAACGCTCTATAGGTTGAAGAAGGCCAGTAAAAGGGACAGCGTGATATATGTGATAAAAATTCAAGAGACAATACGAGACAGGGATGGACAATTATGGACGAAGAGTGCTCCAGTAATTCAATTCCCTTAGCTCCGCTAATTTTTCCCATGATTTCCTTATTCATGGCGTTTTCATATTTATTTATATCTTGGGTCTCAGAAATAATCCTGTTGCACACACTCACGGACACTGTTGACATATAATTGATTAAGAATCAGCACTTCATGTAATAAGGAAGGAAGTCCCTGAGTGATCGCCCATCAGACCCTCATATGGAAACATTAGTGGAATGCAAGATGTACTGGGAAACGACAGCAGGATGCCTAGTATTTAGAATAACCCGATATTCAGGAGTTAAACATATCAATACTTGCGTAATTGAAAAAGGGTTTTGAAGTGGTATCTAATGGCATACACACAGTTTTCCCATCCCAATGTTTTTTTCTGGATTCAAATTCTAACTCGTGGGCTAGGTGAGGGAGGTCTCTGGTGTAAAGAATAATGTTGATCCCAATGGCGTGTAATTGGCGACTGTTGAAGTAATTCTCTAAATTCCTTAGGGTTCTTAAAAGTGTGGTAGTGACGAATATGGAACTAAATAAGAGCAAGGAGAAGGGAGGTCACCCAAAATCGTCATTTATTTTCTCTCAAAAAAAGAGATACACGAATTATGGGGTCTCGATTTTAGGTGATATCCCACTCTACGGACGGTTTTCTCCCATTCGTTTTACTCAAACCTAGAAAGAAACTCCAACAATTCCGACCTTAAACCCTGAAAACCATCGATTGATTGTAGCGAATAAAACTAGTGCACTAGATGCCACAAATATCTGACATTCAAATGTTCAGGGATACGGTTTGAATTTAATTGAACGAGACAAACATAATGGTAGCTCGAGCCGTTCGTGAGAACTATGTCATGAACCATTTGAACAGATTCGAGATTGTTTTGTGGCTAATTATGTCGGCACCCACACACACTCTTTACGTACGAATTAACGCATCGAATGGAAGGCGTTCCGAAGTGGCAGCCGTCTGCACGACCCGCCGCGCGCCCCTGAAATGGGGGCCGTGCTGAGTAACGGTGGCGTATGGATGTAGGACAGCCGAGGGAGCGGACTGCAGCGCAGAGCGAGGTGGATGCAACCATCCATTCCGCGGCCCCTCCCTCCACCGACGCCTCTTATTTATAGCTACCCTCCTTGCGTATTCGGGTCCCGCCTTCTCCTCAGGTCAATATTTGTCCAGCGGGACAATTAATGCGAACCCTCTCGCCCCTTTACCCTCCTCCTCCCTCTCCCATCTCCCCTCAAGCACCTTTCCTTTCCGTATTCCCACTTCCTCCCCCCCCCTACAACCTTTTCCACCCCCTCCTCCCTCCCTCTCTCTCCCGCTCATTAATTACTCGCATTTATATTTGTTTTCCATCCTCCCTAATCCCGAAACTCGCATTATTTTTTTCCATCCGACCGCCGCATAAACCCCTTCCCCTCGCCTTTTCCTCCACGCATCCATCCATCATCTCTCCCTCCCACACTACGACCGCCCAAATTGCTCCTGCCTGCTTAAATGCCCCCCCCTCCCTTCCCTCGCCCCTCCACCCCACCTCACCCCTCCTTTATATCCCCAACCCTTTCGCCTCCCCTCCATCCCACTGACTGAGGTAAGGAGGAGGAATCGCGCATCCCGCAACGTCTCCCGCCGCCGGGGGGAAGTCATTCCGCCGCGGGATGTCGGCCGGCCTATTGCAGGTGGCGCGCTTTTACGACGTCCGCCATTTGGGCGCGGCCGCCCAATCGGAAGGCGGTGCAGGGACCGTTAACGCAGCGCGCGCGGCTCGCGGGACAAGAGCGCGGTTGTTTGCTCGGATTGCGCTCCCCTCCGCCCTCCTTCCACCATCCCCCCTTCCTCGCCAGGTGCCGTCGGCGGGGAAGGAAGGCTTTCGCCGAGCCCTCTTCGGTCGCGAACTCACGTGTTGTGTGGGTTGCATAACATCCACGGCGGAGAGAAAGGAAGTCAGTCTCGAGTTCCGTAAAATATTTGAAGGCCGCGAATGGACGAGACTCGATGGGAATTGCTTTGAGGTATACATTGCTCTGAGGTCAGGGATTAACTCTTCCAACCTTTACATTTTTCAACTGTGTACGTCGTCATGTTTAATGTTTCTTACATCGTATTCCAAATTAAGGCGACGTAGGAATACATTGATAAATTTATTACGGAGCAAATTTACTTTTCTATTACTCTTACGTAAATATCAGCCTTCTGAGATAAGCATATATATATATATATATATACATATACAAATATATATATATACATACGAGTATATATATATATATATATATATATATATATATATATATATATATATATATATATATATATATATATATGAAAGGCATATATAGAAGAACTGTATTGGAAAGAACCTAAACAAACAAAGTTAGACATAGACAAGGAACATGACATAGAGAAAGATAGCTTAGGTCCAGGCATACTCGACGAGGAGATAGAAAGGGCATTAAGGGAGATGAAGCTAAATAAGGCCATGGGGGTGGAAAACATTACTGCGGAACTACTAAAATGTTGAGGAAAATGTGGGAGGAAGAGGCTATATGGGCTGATTCGTAGTATCTATGAGGAAGGAAAATGGCCGGAAGACTTTGTGAGATCAGTTTTAGTTCCTATTCCAAAAAAGGTAAAGGCTACATCATGTGAGGATTACTGGGCAATAAGTTTCATATCCTACGCAGCTAATGTTGTTCTCAGAATCATAAACAAAAGGATAGAGAGTAGGGCAAATGATTACTTAGGGGATGATCAGTTTGGGTTTAGGAAGGGGAGAGGTACGCGTGATGCTATTGCAATAATGAGATTACTAATCGAGAGGAATATAGAATACAAGGAGGTATTTGCCTGTTTCGTAGATTTCGAAAAAGCGTTCGATAGAGTGAATTGGGAAAAACTAATGAGTATTTTTCAGAAAATAGGAATAGATTGGAGGGAAAGGAGGCTAATCCGCAACCTGTACATGTCTCAGACTGCTCAGGTACGAATGGGGAACGGGGAGTCCGGTTGGGCAGTGTTAGGAAGAGGTGTAAGGCAGGGTTGCCCATTATCACCGTTGCTGTTCAACCTGTATGCAGAGGAAATGATTAAAGAGGCATGGGAAGAACTGGAGGTAGGAATGAAAGAGGGCGGGGAATTCATAAAATCAGTTAGGTTTGCTGATGACCGAGGTTTAGTTTGTCAGTCAGCCAAGGGTTTTCAAGCATTTCTGAGTGAATTGGAAATTCAGTGCGACAGGTATGGGATGAAAATCAATATTAATAAAACAAAGGTTATGCGATTTTCTAGAAAGAAAAAGACTAAGATAAACATTAAAATAGGAGGGCAAAACCTAGAGCAGATAGAACAGTTTACGTATCTTGGTAGTGTTTTGGACCAAAACGGTCAAAGTAGTAGGGACGTAAGGAGAAGAATTGCACTAGGCAAAGATGCTTTCACAAGGAGGAGGGAGTTGATGACGGGGACGTTGAGTAAGGATGTTAAGAAAAGACTCGTAAATACTTTGATATGGAGCGTAGCTATGTACGGCGCGGAAACGTGGTCATTGAAGCAGGAGGATAGACGTAGACTGGAGGCTTTTGAAATGTGGGTGTGGAGAAGAATGGAGAAGGTGAAATGGACAGAGAAGAAAACAAACGAGGAAGTACTTGGTATGGTGGGCGAAGAGAGGGAGTTGGGAGAAATCCTATGGAGGCAGGAAAAATGGATGAAGGGGTATTGACCGGCAGAGGGATGTTGAAGACTGTAATAGAGGGGAGAATGTTAGGCAAACGAGGAAAGGGAAGGAACAGGATGGGGATGTTGGACGGGATGAAGGGAGGAAGAAAGTACTCAGAGATGAAGAGGGACCTGATATAGAGTAGGATGATGGATTTAGTGTTTTGTTGGGAGTAATAAAATTTTTGTTTGGTAGTTGTGTCCATCCAAAAACCGACCTTAACCGGTAGATTACCTAAAATATATATATATATATATATATGTATATATATATATATATATATATATATATATATATATATATATATATATATATATATATATATATATATATATATATATATATATATATATATATACCGATTGTACGGAAAAACTCACGCGAGCGGCACAATAATGGGCTGACACAACATAACACAAATAGAATAGAATAGATACATTAAAAGGACACTCACACGGTAAATTATTCGAGCTTTCGGTCCTCTCAGAGGCCTTCTTCAAGTGAGTCTCATATATATATATATATATATATATATATATATATATATATATATATGTACACAGTAATCAACCCGAAGGTCGATTTGGTAGGTGATGGCAGAGTTCACCCAGGACTAAGCTTGACGGCGTGTGAAATTCACACATCAGGGTAGGGGGCCAGTTCCTTTCCGTGTGCCGGTTATGGTTTTCCAGGAAGATCTGGTACCCGAAAAAGAAATATATATATATATATATATATATATATATATATATATATATATATATATACATACACACTCACTCACTGTTTCCTTATAGAGAGTAGCAGTCAGGAGGCTAATTTGTTATTCTAAGCAGCCCTGATAATCGTTCATTTTGTTATAGCCTAGTTGTGTACATAACTCGGATATTGGTTCTCAGTAGGTTTGAATACTGTGTTGGAAAATAATAGGAAAGTCATAGGAATAGTGTCTCTCAACCTCGGAAGCTAACGTCAACTTATATAGTGAAGGGCTGGACTCATGATTCATGAGCGCTCCCACCAAGGTTATCTTTTGAATCTTCTGAACTCGTAAGATACATTGCAGACACATGGTTATCACGAGAATGAAAGATAGGCATTGAGATATGTCACTTTTTCGGCATGGAGTAATAACTCAAATTCCAGGACTCCTGCTTCTACTCAGCAAATAGAAAAAACACCGTCATTAATTCTTATTTCCATGTCGCAATTTAATACATATGTATGGGATAAATTCACGCCGGATGCAGCTAAACAAACTACCTATTTGTTATAAAACATAAATCAAGGTTAGTTTGAAAATTTACACTAACACTCTTCGGTGGAGTACCGTATACAGCATAAGCAGCGGATAAATTCCGTCATGAAAAACATGAAGAAGGAAACGAACCTGCGACCAGTCTTTTAATGTCAGCTACCATCTGTAATGGAAATTGAAGTTGTTACAGTCATTACAAATATTACTGAAAATTTATTCACTGAATAAATAGAACAAAATATGTTCATGAATTCTATTGGTAAAAGCAATGCCAAACGTTTACCCATGTTGTGCGGGGTAAGGGGGGTCCAGGAAGCTGAGGAAAATGCGAGAGACTGAGTACGGCCCAGAGCTGCCTTTGAATCGAAGTCGAAGACACAGGACTGTATGGGGAAGGAAAATAACAGCTCTGATAAATCGGACGTGACCCACAGATGTTTATTTTGAGGAGTACGAAAGTAGAGATGAATTGCACCAAGGGATCTTCGACAGGGGCCTAAAATCCTCTATTCGTCTATTTATCAGATTATATGCGCTGTCTTGAGAAGAAATTTGAAATCTTTCGACATGGAGTCGGGGGAAACAAGCAGGAACGCGGATTTGGAAGCAAGAGAAGAAACAGTGAACATGGAAGTACGCAATTAAGTACGCACTTATGGTTGCGTGCACTTTTTAAACTGAGTAGTATGTGAAGAAGAACAACATTACCGTATTCATCAGTGGAAGTCGACATTAATTAATTAGTTTGGCCAATAAACAAGGATTATGAGTGATATTCTCACAAATTTTGAGCCATTTACGGCGGAAAGGGGAGGCGTAGGCGTCCAGGTGTCGTCGAAGAAATTCTTTGCTGGGAAATCGCACCACGGTCGGTGGAGTCCTCGTTCAAACTCCGTCCTTCTCGTGCGGTGAGGCATTATTCTCCTCCAAACTTTGCACATGGTGGTTCCCTAAATTACGTTCCCAGCTGCTATTCCGCGTTCCATCGAGTGATAAATGCCATTGAATGGAGAAGCGCATGGCAGCGTGGATTTCGTGACGACGGTGCGGGAGTTATTTGGTGTCTCGGTTGTGGGTCACGACAATCGCCGATATCACCATCCCCAGGGCAACATTCACGTCTCCGGAAGGAAGCGTCTCTTCTTCCGGCGGGCAGGCCATACTCCCACCATCCCACGTGGCCCATTCACGTGACTTCGACCCGGGGGGATTAACTGCGGTTTTCCCTCGGAGGAGGTGCCCGGCGAGGCGAGTCAGGATACCACTGCGCACGACGGAAACCACAGGCCCAGATTGGGAAAATACGATGAAAAGTTAGTAATTATAAACAGTACATTATATCGATGCAATATCAAAATAAATCACGGTAAGAAGATGTGGCTGAATGCAGATAGAATCTAAAACAGCTGGAATCTAGCATCTGAATCAGATTTGGCCGAATTTCATCTAGGGCAGAGACGGAGCAGTGTGGTTGTAATGACGGCAGTTTTTTTAATGCTACGACAATTCAATAGTTTTACTGGATCAATGTAAGAACTAGACATAATGACTTAAAAATTCACAGGTCGGAGGAAAATTTATAATTGGTGTCCGACATTTCTTTGTGGAAATGTTTTACTGATAAAAATCACTTGGTGAATTTCCAGAATTATTTTATTTACGACTTTATGGGTCATTATCCCATCGAAGGTCATTCGTATGACCCATTACAATGTACCCATAACAAAATATCCATAAGGATACGCGGTTTAGAAACCATGGTTGGTTAGCAAAAGAGATTCACCAAATGATTTTAACTTGCCATAATCAAAGTAATGTTATCGGAAAAATCTTGCATAAATTAGAACAGTATCATCTCCTGCCACAAACCCTGGAGGTGACTTGCAAGGTACAATAAAGAAAGCATACTAATCTAAAATTTATAAATTTTCGCTAAGCTGTTATGTGGGTAAGCTTCTGCAGTAATCGGAACACTATTGAATCTCTCAAAAATATTTCCTGCAAAACCTCTTATCAGGAAAAAAACACCTATATTCGCAAATATCGGGTACTCTTTCGCCTTAACTCGGGCAGTAATAGTTAGAATTTTAATTCACCGCTATTGAAGGAATCATTAGTAAAAAAATCGGGATCCAAGGAAATAAGGTAATTTCATTGCAATTATTTTTAAAACGCATGGATGCATGATGCGTTCACAGAGTAAAAATAGGAATTTCTAATAATTATAATGCAACCAACGCCAGGACGAATTCTCGCAGGCAATGATTGGCAAGGAATTTAATAGCCTTAAAAATAAAATAAAATAAATAAGAGGCAAGCAGTACTGATTTAATATAATTTTAACTGAAAAATAAATCCATAATCTTTGGTTTTATCTTTTGATTTAATTTTGCTGACTTCTGCCACAGTCAGATACATTTTAAAAGAATGTTAACAGCAGGAGTGACTGAGGGGCTCAGAACTGGCGAAGGAGGTACCTAAGGATGATGCCTTTGCGTTGAAACTAGTTGTACTAAATAAAAGGTATCGTGAAAAATAACCAGTACTCTTCTAACATTCGTGATTGTTGGCTTTAAATCACACATACGTATGCATAAAAACTTTGTACGAAGCACCACAACAGTTTTAATATACACTTCCAACAACCAAGATTTTTGCAAAACTTTGAATGGGCATTTTCAAAAATCAGTTACCATATTTTAGACACCTTATTTTTATCAAAAATATCAGAGCAATAAGGTTTTGCGATTGCTGTTTGGATTATACAATTTTAGTCCCACATTTATGCAAATTAATAGTGAATACATGCACGTAAACACACTCAAAACTACAGATAACTCGTTTCTCTGCGGAGATCTCTCGTCAGCAATGCAATTAATTTTCACTACTAGTGAGTAAAATTAAAATTCTGTTTCAAATATCGCCGATTCATTTGCTTGAGCCCTTCAATACGAAAAGTTAAATTACTTCGCTCGCAGTTCTAGTAGGTTAATGTACATGCAATGCCATTTCAATGATTCAAGTTTACCTTGTGACTCGACCAATGTGAGAGTAGTCAGAATGCATCCGAAATAAATAAACAAATAAAATATTTATGTTAGAGCACTCATCGGTTTTTTTAATATAAACGCGGAAAAGGAGAGAATGCTGATCAGTTCCGCTATTTCCACTTCAAAGCCACTGCAGAAAACTGATGTAAATATCTGCGTTAGCTCGGCTTCAGCGTCTTGCAACTCCAGAAAGCAGGACTGTCGCTCAACCCTCATAGGGTAGAATATTGAAGAACATTGTTGGGTTGGTATAGCATGGTCCTCACCGATAATGAAAACTTAACCTAATTTATCCAGGGCTAGGATTTCACCACTACTACTACACCAACACTACTCCCTGCACTAATCTTCTAACTTTAGTTTCTACCAAACGATTTAAAAACTCTTACTTTTCATAACATACTCATTCTTTCTCCTCTGTATTTCTCCATTTATCATGTCCTTTGACATCCCGCTCTCCTTTACCTCTTCGATAGGATTCTGCTTTCAATTCGTAGTTTCACCTAGTCTCACTCTTCTACTGCCCTTCCGAGCACTTTCCCTTCCTGTCTCCAATAGCTGGCATTCCAATTTGGACGATCCCCGACCGCGTAATTTTGAGCACTGGGTAAGGTAGCATAATTAATGAAAGGTAATACAACGACTCAATCTAAGATAATATTTCGAATTTCTTATCTTTTAGGCATAAGATCTCCCTTGAAAAATTAAAAAAAAATCGAAAAATATTCATAGATAAAATTTAACATCTTAGTCTCAAATATCTGTAGAAACTGGCAAGTTCTTCTTGCTCATTTTTTGTTCATCATTACGAATACTAGCCAAATGTAACCCAACGCTGAACCATTCCACCTGCAAAAAAGTTGCATTTCTTTGTTATATATATTATTATCACCTAATAATTAAATAAGTCGAAAGATAATAACAAGATAAATTAAAATACGCATGAAAAAATTAGAAAAGTTAGCAAAGAAAAGAAGCATTAAAAGGTCTAATAGTAGGGAATAATGATAGTTTGTAACAATTACTATTATTACAAATTCTACCGGCATGAAACTACAATGAAAACGATCCATTAGAATACTTACATCATACCCAAAACATTATAAATGAGAATCACTTTGTTTTCACCAAAATGGGCAAATAATTAGTAGCTCTTTCAATCTGTAACAATACATATCTAGTTCTATATTGAGTAACAAGGAGCTATGGATGAATGTTAACAATGTTTTTAACCATCTTGCGAAGAGATACCCACCCAATCCGAATCATTAGATCGATTCTGATAGGATATCATTTGATAACTATGATCAAATCATAGCCAATTTATATCCGAGATGGAATCTCAACCAAGATCAGCGGAGCGCGAAGGCTCTCATCAGGGCGCCATGGGCATCAAACCGGCAATCCTTGTGTGACGAAGGGGACGAAATAGAAAGCTTTCCCCGTGATTCGTTGGGGGAAATAAATAGGAATAAGCAGGGTCACCGCCCTTAAGCGTTTCTAGGAAGCATCGAGGGCTTCCCAGCGATATTGATTTTCGGGGAGGCGAAGGGAAGAAGATTAGTGGCTCGCAGCGGGAAATGGGATGAGAGGAGAGGGAGGGCGGTTGCTTCGTGGAATTCTTTCCCATCGAGAGTGAAACTAGGAACTAAGGCCGAAGGAGGTGAAGGGCTGGCTCGCTCGGATGGGGAGCGACTGCCTCGTGCCCCATTTATCGTGACTCGGCTCAAATTATCTTGGGAAAGGGAAATGACGAACGAAACCCCATATATTATAATTTTCCAATCGGGTGGAATTTAAAAGAAATTGTGAAACACGGTGTCGCACAGTAATCACCTGCTAGGAGTTCATCATTCTAACAGCATATTCGCAACACATTATGATTAATGTCGCGCGTGCGATTTTGCGCACGGTCTTAAATTATATATGCAATAAAAATCCTGTTAATTAATGAAAAACCCGATATTTATGGAAAAACTCATCCAGTCTCAAATATTGAATTCATTAATGTTCATATACAAAATAGAAATAGTACAACCACAAAAATAGTTTTAGAAACCATCATACGACATTATTAAAATATTGATGTTAACTTTCAAAACGCCATTTGCTTACATAATTTTGCGAAGGTCCATTAATTCACACAATGGGCGATCATTTTTGTTCATAATGAATTCACAAAAGACATTCCTAGGTCACAGTTTGCATGCATTGAAAAATGTAAAGGAAAATCACCCTATCAATTCGCCTGGTTGATACAATGTACAGGGAGAGCACCACCCAATAAAATATCTAATTCATGTGAGGCATTAATAAATGTTGTGGGGTTCAAAAAAGAAAAAAAAAGGTATTACTTGGTAAATATCCCAAGAATAAGACTAACCACTTCTGAAAACTGAATTTTCGGAAAAAATATGCAATGCCTGAGATAAAATAGCCCTACTTGTGAAAATGCCACAAGTGCGCATTCATCAAACCAAAAACCAGGGATATTCTTCATGAAACTTGAAAGGTGCAGATTCCGATGTTTTAAACGGAGAGTCACGGACAAGCTGCATTACTAGGCCAAACTCGTTTTATGGTTGAGCAAACGGTATGACCAAGGAAAAGAAGAAACTGCATAATGCCTGCTTACAGAATTTACACTAAGTTCGCTCAGAAGTAAGGAAATATTGACCCCCATATTCCTGCTGCGGCGATGAAAAGCTAATTACCCATCCCCCGGCAGGGAGGGCTTTAAATCGAGGCTCAAACAAAAAAATTCACTAAGTTCTTCAACAACACGTCGCCTCTACGACTGTCATAAAATCACTGTGTTGAGTGGTTTTAGAGTGGATCCATTTAACGACTGAATGCTTTTAACATTTCAGTTACAATGAAATATAATTAATGTTTCCATGTTCATAGTGCAAACATTAGCACTTTTAATTGTTTACTTATTTCGTATTTTTATTCTTGGACACAATAAAAAAATATGCGTAACCATACTCACAATAACACCTATTAAAATTATATATATATATATACACATATACATTCAAACATGAAATCTATATATATATATTTTTTTATATAGTACATAACACAGTAACAAACAATATAGAAACACAAAAAAAGGAACACTCACACGTTATTTCTGGATAATTTCGACGGAATTCTACTCCGTCTTCATCGGAAGATAGAAAAGTAATGACTGCTGATACTTCTCTATCTTCCGATGAAGATGGAGTAGAATTCCGTCGAAATTATCAAGAAATAACATGTGAGTGTTCATTTTTTTGTGTTTCTATATTGTTTGTTACTGTGTAATGTACTATTACGTCTACGAAAGCATATATATATATATATATCGTGCGTCAAACTACATATCTGAATGCCCTTTCTTTGTGCTTCGCCGAAGAGCGTTCTATTTCGAATATATATATATATATATATATATATATATATATATATATATATATATATACACATACGATGTATGTATTATATACTATATAAATGTGTAAGGGTATGTATATCAAAACACATAAAGAAACAAGCTCCTATGGCCTGAGAAATTCCTCTATGATATTCAGTGTTTTCATTCATGCCGGCCATTAGCGTAAAAAATAGCAGAGAGAATGTATATTTTACTTGGCCTTTGAAAAATGTTAGCCTTTCTCTTATTTCGAGTTCTTAAAACTGCCCTACGCCGGGTTACAATTTTTCTACGAGCACATGAGTACATTTTATCAAGTGACTAATCACATTAGCTAAATAACCCACTCTGCCAGCTACCGGATAGCAAAGACCACTTACTCTGCATACTAATATTTACTAAACTCTATTGCAGTGGAGCCTTGAGCTCAATTAAGGTGACCCAAAGGCTGGCAATACGATCGATAGCGTTACTGGGAGTGTTTGTTGGGTGAGTGGTGGGCCAGTACCTGACATGGTGGGCCATCCATAAGAGGTCGTCCTGCAGAAAATATATTGAAGGCCGACGATGTGTGGCGCCGCCGCATAAACTACACCGAAATTAAAATTACATGCCAGGTAGGAGGAGTGGAAACATTAGTCATTAGCTATCAGGGTAAATATAATTACTTAAATCAGCTCCTTGTCTACTTTAACTTCTGCCTTTGGCCTTTTCCATGTATCATCCCTGAGAGAAGGGACAAAATGGGATTAGATGAGGGCATTTCAGCAATGGGAATGGAATTAATGAAGAGCGCAAAGCAAAACAAACTTAATAGTCCTGGGGAAGAGGAGCGAAGTTTTCGGAGAGGACCAAGCGGTGGGGAGAGTGAGTAAATATTAATTTTGCACGCGAAATGAAATAGGAGAAGGCTGTTGGGCACCGCAAACTTGTAAACTTAATTACTTAATGAGTCTACATTGATAATATTGTAGTGTAGTAAAGTTGGAAACCACGTCAAACACTGGAAGTCAGGTGCTAATGTTGACAGTATTCAAAATTAGAACTGATGAAACTTTTATTGAAGAAACAATCGCTTTTAGTGCTACCGGTCTCGAAAAGGAACCTTCCCTAAAACGGATATTTCGGATCGGTGTGAAGTTAAATAGTTTATATTATGGCAATTATTAATCTTATAACGTAAATCTGGACTATAAGGAAGGAAGGGAGGAGAAAATATCGTATTTTTACCAAGGATACTACTTGAAAGTTTAATAAATAAAAATATTAAGTACTAATTTGCAGTAAGTAAGGGGTTAAAAATGAAATTAGAATAATAGCAGTATTAAAAAGAAATAAGGAAATAGAAGAGTCTTGAAGATGAAGCCATGGATTACAAAGAAATCAATGGTTCTAATTGAAGAAAACACCAAAAGTGCGTGAAATGTTGAAGAAGGCTTAATGTATAACATGATTACAAATGCATGTATTTGCCCGAAAAGAAAGGAATTCCAGAGGAGAATGGATGGCAAATCTTCTGTCAAGAGGTACAGGGTAGCTTGTGAGGAAGAGAATATTTGGCGTAGTCCTTAGAGGGAACATTTTCAGAGAATATAAGACCAAACAACGTTATTCCGATTACCAAAACAGATATCCTGTAAGTGAAAAGGCGTGAAGATTTTATAATAAAATATGACGATAAAAAATTTCGCTTTATGGAACAAAGGCAAGGTAGAAGACGTTCTCGTAGTAATAGTTCTATTTTATGAGACCCTAGACATTTAATTGCATGCTATTATCCGGAGCATTTGATATTGCTAGCTCGGACGACTAATATCAAACAGATAATAGGAGTGATATTCAATTGTTCTCGGCTCAACTTTGTGAGAGTTCATGTTCATTAAATGAAGAACATAATGTGGAAAGATACTTCGTGTTTAATGAATTGGAGTGATGCAGAAAACAAGAGAGAGATTACTTGACGGTAGCAGGAAGAGTTAGCAATAGAGTCGATTTCCTGCATAAGAAAGAGCTAAAGTTTTGCTAAATCGGGGATAGATACTTGAGTCCGTTAACACTGTTTACCTTCACCTATTGAAAAAGCGAAATATGGAGCGAAAGAAAAAATAGAACCAAGGGAGTTATGAGCATGAAGAAATTATCGGTATGCTTCAACTTGCAAAAGTGAGTGGTTGAGAAAAATATCTCGTGAAGATGTTGAGTTTCATCGATAATGTGATGACTAAATATTACTAACAGTTGATAAACACAACCTTTAGGATGGTGGAGAAATACGAGAAAACGACGGAAACTATGGTAGCGAAATCTGGAACAAGTGGAAGAATATTTTCTACGTAAAAGCCGGATTATAATGATATGGGGAGTGATCAAAAGATTCCGGGCAAAGAAAGCATTAAACCAAAAGGAAAATTCATTAACAGCCTCGAAGTCTACAACAAAAATTAAAAAATCGTAGGAGTCGACACAAGACAAATTAAAAATGGAACACTTTTTTGTACATATTACCATTTCGAGCCCATTCTCTACGGCAGTGAAACAATAACCGAACACAATTGCCAAAAGGGACATTTATAAACCTCCTGGAGACGGAAATGGCAAAAAGGATAGATTGGAAAGTTTACAAATTAAGGGCAAGACTGGAAAACGTCTCCGTTAAAGAGAATCGCGAATGCATGATGGTACCGAAGAAGTGAAGGGACTAGCTGAGAAGAGAGCGGAGTGGGAAGCTGCGAAAAGCCAATCTCCTGGTTGATGGCATTAGTCATTGTGACGAATAGAAATCTTTAAATTAAATTTTAACTAGAGTGCAGCGTAAGCCTTGAAAACAATGATTGCACTTAGCATTCCAAAACTATCGCAATTGCCCGAAGGGACATAAGACAGATTGGGATGAGAAGAGATAGGACATAAATACTGGTATGGGAATTATTTTTTTTGGAAAAAACGAATCTAATTCTTTAGGGGAAGCATTATATTTTTTATTTATGGTTCATTCATTTATTTATGTTTTCAAAGCATTGCGGAAGAAAGAATGTACCAAAAAAACTAATATGTCATGTGTCTTATATAATAATTAACGTCGATAGATATACAATTTTAGATAATTTTTACGAATACTTGGAGATATCCAATAGCTTTAGAAACATGAACAATACGGAGGATGGATAGTGATATATGTATTCATATCATTTGGTGCTGCAATGAAAATTTTCAGATATTCCCTCAACTGTCGTAGGATATTAAAATTCAAATCACTAGTACTTTCTCCCACAGAATTTTTCCGCTATAGGTCCATTAAGGGCTATCAACTATGATTACTTCTCCCTATGAGCGACTCCAGATCAAATTAGACGGTATATAAAATAGGATAATTGTCTTTAGTGCACGTCCCACTCCAACTTCACTTTCTAATCGGCTGCGAAGCAGGACGGGCGAGGAGGCCACGTGGTTGGTAGTCGAATGGGTGTTATGTAGCATTCTCCACTGCTTACGTGGTAGCGGATAAAGCAATTAGGACGAGGGAAGGGATTCCTCTTTATTTCCCGAGGATTAGGATCGAAGGCTCTGATTAGAGGCAAAGGAGGACCACGGGGGCGTGTAAAGCGCGTCCTCCGGACCCAAATTGGAAACAGCCTAAAACATCCCCTGAGCCACAAGGAGATGGCAACAGCAATTTTCGGAGCGGTGAGATTGGCGTGTAACGAAGCGTGCCAGCGGAGACCAAGTGGAATAGAAATAAAGAAAGAAAGAAAGACAGGGGAAAGAGAGAGAGAGGGAGGGGGGAGTTGAATGGAGGGGAAATCACCGTGCAGTCTTTCCTTCGAGTCTTTCCTCGGTTTTTGCGGCCACGAATATTCCGGACGACCCAAATCATGAAGTCCATTGGTCGGCGAATTTTTTTCGCATATTTTTCCTTCGGAACGAACGACGCGACGGGGATTCCTTGGACTCAAGGTTTTCGGCTGATACAGTGGTCGCAAAATATTTTCCTAGTGCTCCGAATAAAAATAATAAACATTGTTTTGACACATTGCTAGAATGTACTTTGTTTCTCATTACAGGCATAACTGACCTACATGAAAGCTGGACTAATTTGAAGCCCAGACTAAAATTAGTCGGGTATATGTAACATCAACGAGCCTGCTGCATTTTGCAAAGATCTATTATTCCTTCCCCGTCTCTTTTTTCAAAAAGGTTTTTTTAAAGTCTATTTCAGCTCTCAAAATTGTAAGCCTCCCCACGAAAACTTTTAAAAATATTTCTATTACTCATGTAGAATCCCTTTTATAATACAATGACCCACTTTTCCTACGCAGAATTTCGATTATCTTAGATTAATGAACACTCGGATATGTTTTGTATTGCAAGGAAGCCAAAGAAGTAGGTGATTATTAAATAAAAATTCATTTTGTTTTCCCATTACTTGCGTTTTCAGGCCACTATTAGTTGGAAAATAGCCGGTTTGCCAGGAACTGTACAGAAGGAGTCTGCTTCATTATTTGTTTCCTTTAAGTCGGTCCTTTTACACCAAGTCATATCGTGAATAATCGAATTAGGTGATTTCTGCAATGAAATATACTAGGGTAAATGTGATTATTTGCTTTTCCATGCATAAAATTATTTTGTAAGATGGTACTATGTATCGAAATCTCGTCCCGCAATATTTAGATGCATTAATGAAAGCGAAAAGCATTTTTTTACTAAACTATAACCATGGAGTTACAAAAAGTAGAACCGGATAAAGTTTATCATACACGGTGAAATTTTAATTTTTCATCCCACTGAAATTTATTCATCAGATTTTTAACTTACACAACCTGATGCAAATGAGTTTTTGTTTCAAAACTGAACTTAGGTTCAGGTTTCCACTGATTAAGAAGTGGAGAGTGATAGCAAAATGAAGCGTCTTAAAAAAGCAATCAACCCTATCTCGCATCACTCAAATCGGATGCACTGAACGACGCAAATTTTACGTGTTTTTTTCTCTTACGCTTTCTCCAGCGATTAGATCAAACGGCCGTTCGCGACTTTCAAGAAAACGATATAATTTATTCGTCAAAATCTCTGTTGTAGCTCGGGGAAATATTGCGACATGAACATACTTTTGCTTCGCAGTGTCTCTAACGAAAAATTTGACAAAACTTCAAAACTGCAATTAAGAATATCTGACTCCAATATCGGTAATTTATTTTCAGCATAAACCAACGTTGAGGTGGAGAACCACGGGGAAGTTTTAGGAATATCCCGTGATTCCCTCATGTTACGTCTCGCCCCCTCCTCCCACACAGCCCTACCTCTTCATCCCCCGCACTCCCCTCGATCCCAAACAGCCCACCTTTTAAGTTTGCTTCCGAGCGACGAAGTGAAGTCTTCCCCCTAATTGATAAAGGGGGGAGGTAGGGTTGGGGGAGGCCAACTCTCGCCAACTCCCGCAGACTGTGGAACGGACATTGTGTAGGTCATCCCGGCGGAGGCGAGGCTAAAAGGCTCGTTAATTTTCACGAGAGAAAGAAAGAGAGAGAGGGGGGGAGGGAGAGGAAAGGGGCGCGGACGAGGTAAGATTTCTGGGGGGCTGGGGGGTGGAGCAGGGGTCTTCTCAACGACTCGCGCAGAAACCCGCCGGAGAGATAAAAACTTTCCGCTGCTTTCCCTAGCGAGGGGAAAGAGAGAGAGAAGTGAAGGAGGAAGCCCCCAATAGCTCCGCTCTCCTGGTCGCCGTTGCCAGGAACCGAAAGCAGCAAGAAGAACGGCGGTAGTTTTAAGTAAGACTGGAATGTTGCCCACGGCCCCCGCTCCTCCAGGACCCTCCGACACCTACACCATCACCGTTCCAGAGGGATCTCATGGCGTCCCGCACCCGCTACCCCCCACCCCCTCGGCACCGGGCACCGCGCGTCCCCTGGGCACCCTCATCCCATGCGCCAGAGGACCGACGGTGGGGGGAGACCTCCCAAGGAAGTGGCGGAAGATCCCCACGCCCCGCCCGGCGACCGTCTTACGCTCGCCTCCAACCCCACCACCCACGCCCACAGACACACACACATACACACACACACACACACTGTGTTCATCCACGCTTCCAGGAGGGGGTGAGTCAAGGGGGGGGCGACTCTTCCAGACTCCGGGCGGCGCCGCGATCAATAAGCGAGCCCTCCCCTTGGCGCCCTTCCCCTACTACCCCTCCGCTTCCGACCCCACCCCTCTCCCCAGTCCGCCCCACTCCGCCCCTCGTAGCCCCTCTATCCGAAAACAAGCGGCAGAGTCGGTCGGGTCGATACTCCCGTCGCATAGGGCGAGGAGGCAAGGGGGAGGGGGCGAGGGGGGTGGGCGGGTGAGGGAGGGGGAGGAGGACGAGGAGAGTTTTAGGAGCAGCCGTGAGGAGACCACGTGCTCCCTCCTCCTCACCCCCGTCACTCCACCCCCCACCCGGAGTAATCGATAGCTAGAGAGCAAACATCGGGGGGAGGGTGGGAAGGGTAGGAGGTGGGATGGGGACTTATTTCACCGGAGTGGGATGTTGTAGGGGGAAAAAACACATCCAGGGATAGGAGGGAAGGGAGGGAGATGGTAAATAGACGGAGAGAAAGAGATGAAGGGATGCACATAAATGTGTGTGCGGGGCGACGATAGAAATAAAAAAAAAGAGTTCAGGGAGCGAAGGAAAATGAGTGGGAATGAGGATGGGAAAAATATACAGCACCCAAAAGCAGAGATGGGAATTCAAACGAACGGTGGTGAGTCATCATTCGTACATTTAATGTGCGAATTTTCAACTGCCCACGTTGGACGAAACATAACTGTATAATATACCACCAGTGAAAAATATGAATGCCCGTGGTTGTAGTATAATATCACATAAATGTGTAATGTTTTGCGCAAACGAAAAGGGATCAGATAGATTGCCATATAATTTTCCAAGTTAAAAAAAATTATTTGTAGACAATAGAGCGCTGGTCAACCTTGGCATAGATATTATGCCCATCTTATGAATTATGTAAAATCTCCATTACTCCAAAATATTTTAGCAATAGGTATATTTTGATGGTATCTGCCCGATGCGGAGTCACCCCCCGCCATATACCGAGTGATCGTTTGCAATGTAACATGTACATGTATCCAGAGTATAATGACCATTGGGTTTCTTAAAGGGTTGTTTTGAATACTGATCACACTCGCCTTACCCTCTGACACTCGAAATAGTCCCGATTTGACACCACGGCAATGCATAGATGGGCGGGATAACATTTATTTCTCAATATCTGCCAACAATATAGCCTGGCCATTTCACTGCGACGTTTCGAACGGAATATGGGCGTACGCAAAACCCTCGGGGCAAATATCCCTCTGCATTTCGAACTAAAATCTAAAAGTGACTCAAAGCAGCTAACTGTGGATTTGCAGACCAGCAAATGCCCAGCAGCAAGCAAAGGCGGCTACCATCAAGGAGAAATTGTGAGCATATGCCCACCTCCATTGTTATCGTCTTCTTTGCCCGTTTTGTTTGCCATTCGGAACGACTGGTGGGTAACTATGGAATGAAAAAATCACTTTGTAATATTGCACATCAATTTATTAATAACCGACCATGGCTTCACCAGGTGATCATTATCGCAGTACACATATCTAGTGTCCACTCCTAAATATACCATTTGTCTGCCGGGGAGATAAGGTGAGGGGGGGTAGGGGGGAGGGAAATGCACGTGTGGGTGGGTGGCTTGGGGAGGGAGGGGGAGAGAGAGGGTGAGAGAGAGGGGGAGGGGATGGGAAATAATTCTCCAAAAGGGAAGGCTAAAGCTAGAATGTGCGCCGTGGCCGTGACTCATCTCACCTCCACTCCTGCAGTGCTTTCCCCGCCCTCCCATCCCTTGCCTAATCACCCCCCCCTCCTCCCTACCACCCCACCCTAATCACCCTACCCTAATCACCCCCTCACACCCTCACCATCATTGGGTATACATAGGAGTGGACATCAGTTATTTGTACCTTGATAATGACAGATGTCTGTTGAAATCATGTTAGGTTGTTAATACGTCGGTGTGGAACTTTTCAAAGTGATTTTTTTCATTCCGCATGGTGAAACCTCAATCTTTACTTTAGAAAAGGAAATTAGCTCTAAAGCGTTCCGGCGTACCGTGTCTGAACAGACGTGAAACATAACGTAAAATAGATTCATAAGAAAACTTAAGTCCACAAGTTAATAAAATCACTGGAGATTCGAAGTACCTTGGGTGATTTGGGAAATCCAACAGTCAAGAGGAAAGACGGCCAAGAATAATAGTGTGGCAAACCCCTTGACGCTACAAAAATTTGTGACCAGCACATAAAATAAACGCCACATTAATGCTATAAATCTATGGAAAAACAGGACAACGTGCTGGGGATGATAAACAAGGTGTGGTCAAAAAAAGACCTGAATGATTTTATTCTGCGCAAACTGTTCAACGGATCGATGTATATATCCTTTTCTCACGTTTTCCAATTAATTGACTGATTCTAGTTCAAAACTATTCAAAATTATATACTGAAATATATTCTGTTTCCGACCCACTTTTCCTAGTTATTAGTACACTAATTCCGTGGCTCAAAATTTCGTTAAATTTGCGACCCAGGGAATGCTATGTTAATGGTCAATAAGCAAACGGTGTACAGGGTCTCTATATGTGATTTATATTGCGCCTTTTGCTTGGCGGCAAATACAATAAATCCTCGATGTAAGATGAGTCTTCCTCAGAAAGAACCTGACTCTTTTATCATAATTATTATAATAACACATTGCCGACGTCCAAAGGCGCAATAACTCGACTTCCGTGATCGCTATTAGACATCGTGGGCTAAATGTCAGCTTCGGCCTTACGGCGTCCTGTATTTAACATTCATCAGCATTGTATACAGTTTATCATCGCAATTTCAGCAATACGTTCATGAATAACGGCCGTAAAATCGAAATCAGCTACTCTATCCTCATTTTTTTCAACTGTAACGATGCAATTAAATCACCCCAGCGTGAAATGGCATGCTATATATCGACATCGGCATCGATATCCTTTGATAACTGAGCTAGACTGGAAATTCTCCACAGTTCCCATGCTTCGAACAGGCAAGGGTACAAAGTCACTATCAGCCAAGGTACGAGTAATTAGTCTCGTCCCTTACACGAACTATACATATAAACCATAAACACAGTAATCAACCCGAAGGTCGGTTTGGTAGGTGATGGTAGAGTTCACCCAATACTAAGCCCGACGGCGTGTGAAATTCACACATCAGGGTAGGGGGGGGGTTCCTTTCCCTCTGTCGGTTATGGTTCCCCAGGAAGATCTGGTACCAGAAAAATCACGTAGCTTGGGTGGAGATGCAGGTGGCCAGAGACTTGCCCGGGAATCGAACCCGGGTCCCTCCCGTCAGTAGTCCAACGCCCTGCACTACCGCAGCCCACTGAACTATATGTACTATGACTAATGATATGTGCTACGAACTATTCATACCATTATTAATATCATGAAATTCATGAGTAGTTGGTGAAATTTTATTTCGAATACTTCAATTTTTCATCCGCTCTATTTTCTACAGTTGCAAATAAGAATGGCGGAGAGGAAAATACTTTCATATATCGGAATAAAAAGAAAAGACTTTTCGGACGGAATAAATTCAGGGAGAACGTATGAAGAACTGAAGATGGAAGAAATGATTTAGGTCGAAAGGGTTTAGGTGGGATGAAGGGTCGGAGGAGTAATATGCAATAATTCTCCTGGACCTCCCGCAACAATATTCAACAATACGACCATATCTCATGAATACATTTTTCCCAGAAGCCAGGTCCCCTTTATAAGTCATGGTGTTTATGCATCACATCTCCCGCCTTCCGATATAATGCGCACCGAGAATAATTCTCTCAAGTGCCAGCATTAAACACGTAAGATTTGCACTTATCTAGTAGGTACACATTGTACTTCCAGCGGCTATAATCCTGGCTTTCCAATAATCGTGCGATGCTTTCTGTTCGCCCATAGCGATTTTTAAGGAAGACAAATTGGACAGGAGGACGAGAGAGAGAGAAAGAGGGGGCGGGAGGGAGAGGGAAGGGTGTTTTGGGAGTAAACAGACGACGAAATTGAGACGGTTCGCGAGAGATATAAGGGCGCAAGGGTGGGTGCGGAGTGTGAGTGAGTGGGGGAGGGGTGTGTGGATACGTGCGTGTAGGGAATGGGATGGAGTGAAGGTGGTCGGCGTTGGAGAGAAGAGGGGGAGGCTGGGGAGGGGGTGGTTGGTAGCCGAAGTGAGGAAACGGCGGTGGGGACGTGCTCAGAGTGGCGAGCGGATGTTTGGGGGTGGGAGGGGTCCCACGGGGGTGTGGCGCGAGCCCTCTCCCACAACCCACTCGGACATGCACGTACACAAACGCGCACAAACGCACGCACCGACCCGCGGACCCACATGCACTACGGGAGTACCCAAATCATCCCCCGGACCAGGGGGCGGGGGCGGCGGTGAGCCTGAAGCCGAGGGATACCCGACAGCGTGGGGAGCATAAGATATATTCATTTAGCACTAATACGACGACGGCTAATTTTGGACCTCCGAAGTCGGACGGTAAACACGAAAAAACAATACAATGTAACAATTTCAGTGTAAAAATCATTCGATGACTCCGTTAAAAGTTACAGTCGCGCCATCTCCCGCAGTTTCTTGAAAAGACAACACAGGCAATCAGAAAGATCGAAACCCTAGCTGGAGGAGAAGAGCCCATGGAGGGGGGGATCGAACCCGCAACCTTTGGATAATTGGACGAGGGCATTAATCCACCGCCATCTGGGTTGGCTGTCATTTGCTGGAAATCACGAATATTGGGCAAAAAGGGAAATTTTGTGTTTCAAATTATCACGAGTTATCCATCCTAGGATTGGTGTGGTACAGTTCTCCACTCTTTGCCCCGATCACTTCAATCCACCACCACTCCTTACACCCACAGTTTCCATTACCTGCTTCTCATAGTTCACCCCCGGCCTTCGCCTGCTATCGCCTCTTTCCAAGCGTCTCTCCTCACGCACACTTCAAAGGACTCCTCGTATGTTACCCCCCTGCTTCGGATCTATTTCCACAACAATTTTCAAAATTCAAAACCCCGTTCGAATAACACAATGCCATTATAATCAGGTGAAATCGTGCAATTGTTTTCGCGTCCATCATTATGCAGGGCGGATTAGGGGTTTGTTGTAAGATTGTTACCGTGGGGGGGGGGGCTGTTGCAGACGGGGTCGTAAAGAATGCAAAGAGAGAAATTCTTTGGCTCGTTGGCGGTGCCCCCATCGCCCGGGAAGGGGGAGGATTGCATATTTAAGAACCCATGATGCACCAGCGAACAAGAGCGCGAACCAATCGGAGGATTGTTTGTTGCCGGCCGTGCAAAAGGATGTGGGGGGCTTCCAAAGGCGAGGCAAACATCGCAAATGCGCTCGCTCGTTCGCTCGCAAACTCCGCGGGGGGGAGGTTTGCGAGTGCGCGCGCCCGGAGTGGAAATTCGGAAAGGAACGGGCCGAGGCGAGGAGAGAGGGCTTCTCGGGACGAGCACGCAGCCACTGCCTCGGAACGATCCCGCCAATCGAGGGAGACGACGGAACCCCCCCCCCCTGTCCCCTTTCCGCTCAGACCTCTGCACCGCGTGGAGACGATCCGAGACGACTCGTGTATATGGACCGCAGGTGCACGGAAAATTCCATGCAAATAAAACAAAGTAGTCTAGGCCGATGAAGCTAAGCAAAGCGAAGTCCTCCAGTATCCACGGCGTAGTCGGTAATTGGTTGAAACAAAAAACACACCGGAAGACATAGGTGTGATTCCTCCATCCTCTGATGGCAACAATCCTATGATTGACTTTGGCATATTTCTCCATTCGTCTCTCCTCTCTCTCTTCAGATCATTGTTTCCCAACGTGGGGCGTGTGATCTTACTTGGGTTGAGGTTTGAGTTAAACTTTAATATTTTGCGATCAAATTAGATCTTAACTTCGACACTTTATCATCGATCTGGTGAAAAATTACAATCATGGTGGATAAAAATTAAGATCAGTGAATAAATTGAAATATACCTTTTGATTGTTGATCTTGTAATCACAAGTCCTATTCGATGGTTTCTGACTCAACTTTGGGAAAGTTCATGTTCATGGAATGAAGAACTCAATGCATTTTTCCATTGTTCTTTATTTTTGTACCATTGCTTCAACGCTTCGGCTTTATCATTAGGTACCTGATGATGACGCCTAAGCATTGAAACTAGTAGTACCGAAATAAAGAACAGTGGAAAAATACTTTGTGTTATTAATTCCATGAACAAGTCCAAAGTATGTTATTTTAATTTTCGAGAACTTGGATGGCTAGTATTAGGCTATCGGGGAGTTAAGCTATGGGGTGGAGCATGATCCACATGAGGTAAGTAAACACTGATCTATATATTAGAGATTTAAATTTAGCACAGAAGGAATTCCAAGGTATCATTTGACGGAATTGGAGGGTGTGAAACTTTCAGCTTGGGTAGACATGAAATACCCCAAGCGAATGCACTTGCCTCTGGGAAATGTGTTCCCTATGCCAAAAAGCCGATTTTTTTACCCCATTAATCCCTCACATCGAATGAGTAGAGCTACACAAATCCCGATTAGTCATGAGAGTTCCTCTGCAAACAAGAGAATCCAGGACGTCGAGCTGAGCTCTCAGGACTCGCATCCAGGGATGGGGGGGAGAAGGGGGGGGAGAGAATGAAATTAAACAATCGGGTGAAAAAAGTATGGCAAACCGAGAGATTGGTCGGGGTTTCTCGGCGGTTGAAGTGACCTCTCGTTGAAGCTGGAACGTCCAGTGTCCACTGTGAGTGCAACCTTTATTGACTGGGAATTCACAGAGTTAGCGATTCCAGGTTATTTAAGCTGCCCACTACCCCTGCCCCTTAGTGCTCAAACGAAATTTATCTTCTCAGCACACTTCTTCAAAACCTTTTCCCATTCCGGACTAACACGTGAATCATTTACATTAAATGTTATCACGAACAAAGCTGCCTACTTCAAATATCAATGAATAGATTATCGCTTTCATTTTCCCAAAAAAAATAACGCATTTATTAGTGAAGAAATCGATTAGGATATCAGATAGACGAGCACCATTATACAATGAGATAGCCAATAGAAAACAACGGGTTACTCCGAAAGGTTAGCCAATAAGTTTCCACCGATGAACACCTAACCACTTATAGACATCAGGAGGAAGGCATTCGTGGTCCAGAGACGATGCGAAGTGAAAACATCTCTTTCTTCAAGCCTTCCACATTACCCTCGGATCGCACTCACGAGTAACGCGCTCCCCCGAGTCTGAAAAAAAAACCTCTCGAGTCGAAATTTACGCAGTGCTCAACAACGCCGAATGAATGTTTAATGCGTGCACTGCGGACGGGATGAAATTGCAATTGAATTCCGAGCGCGCACGTGGGTAGAGCGGTGCACTTGAGCTTCCAGACCGACATGAGTGGGAAAGTCGGGGTGAGAGTGAGGGAAGGGGGGGAAGAAGAGGTGTAAGGAGGGGGATGAGGCAGGTTCGACTGAGTTGAGTGCGCTCTATTACATAGACGAGTAAATATATTCAGACGACTGGAAGTAGATAGATAGATGGATAGGGAGAGAGAGAGAATGTTATACCTCGGCTCTGTCCCGTATCGCATGCAGCATAAATACAAGGATCAAGTGTACTCCAATTTGTGCTCCCGACTGTGGATGAAAATATTTTTATGCCTTGGGTTCGTACTCAAATACACACGCGCGCATTCGTACACAAACACGCCCACATACCAACTCCGTCCTTGCATTTCCATTTTTCCGCATCGACGCCGTGGAAAGGGAGAGGCGGAAGGGGGCGAAGTGACGTGGGCGAGGGGATGAGAGGGAGGTAGGGAAATAAGGGACAGGGCGGTGGGAAGGAGACACGGGGTTCGGGAAGGAGGCGTCGGGGAGAGGAAGAGGGGGGCCGGGGATGGTAGTTGCAGATTATCCGAGGCGCCCCGAGGGGGTGGGTGGGGCGGCGGGGCAGGGGAGGGGTGAAGAGGAGGGAGGGGTGGGCAGGGAAATGGTGGGGGGAGGGGAGGGGACGGCTGGGTGCTCTGGGGACTGGGCGACGAATGAAGGGGCCCTTTCAAATGAGACGAAATGCCGCATGTTCCTAAATCGATCGCAATGCTAACTAACGTTTTCAGCATCGGGACGTGTCACATTATGGCAGACCAACCCCCACGTTCCCCGCGAAAGACCCCCACGACGACGCTCTGAGCATCCAGCATTACGAGCAATAATTCACGCGCGAGCACAGAGAAAAGATAATGGATACTTTTATGGAAGACTTTTAATGGGTTCCATTTCAATTCCGTTAAAGCACGGGACACATGTCATACGTCGTTTTCATTCGGAAACAGACAGAAGAAAGCTCCTCGTTCTGGTTGGTTGCTCTAAACGAAGGGTTTTATCGAGAGTAGCACCTCCTACTTATTTCTGTCGTATGCTCCCATTACTACTTATCTTTTACAGATTCTTATCGCCAGTGAAATCTTATTTTAGATGAATGCAGTGAAGTGGGATTCAAAATTCATGTTCTTAACTAACCACTATACGATCCACTACTTAAACTAACCAAATTATCAACACATTAGTTTTAACCACATAGATATCAATACTTTTTCACAACCTTATTGCTGAATGAACTGGAAATTCAGTGCGACAGATATGGGATGAAAATCAATGTTAATAAAACAACGGTTATGCGATTTTCTAGAAAGAAACAGGCTAAGCTAAACATTAAAATAGGAGGGCAAAAACTAGAGCAGTTTACGTATCTCGGTAGTGTTTTGGACCGACACGGTCAAAGTAGTAGGGACGTAAGGAGAAGAATTGCGCTAGGCAAAGAGGCTTTCACAAGGAGGAGGGAGTTGATGACGGGGACGTTGAGTAAGGATGTTAAGAAAAGACTCGTAAAAACTTTGATATGGAGCGTAGCTATGTACGGTGTGGAAACGTGGTCATTGAAGCAGGAGGATAGACGTAGATTGGAGGCTTTTGAAATGTGGGTGTGGAGAAGAATGGAGAAGGTGAAATGGACAGAGAAGAAAACAAATGAGGAAGTACTTGGTATGGTGGACGAAGAGAGGGGTTTGTTGGGAGCAATCCTATGGAGGCAGGAAAAGTGGATGAAGGGGGTGTTGACCGGCAGTGGGATGTTGAAGACTGTGATAGAGGGTAGAATGTTGGGCAAAAGAGGAAAGGGAAGGAACAGGATAGGGATGTTGGACGGGATGAAGGGAGGAAGAAAGTACTCAGAGATGAAGAGGGACCTGGTGTAGAGTAGAATTTAGGGTTGTGTTTTGTTAGTAGTCACAAAATATTTGTTTGGTAGTTGTGTCCATCCAAAAACCTACCTTAACCGGTAGATTACCTCATAATAATCATCGTCCGAAAAGACTACGATATGGCGATACTAAGGCTAATGATTATCTTCGTGCCATCACACACACGCTCTAATTACTAAGAATTACAATTGATTTATCACATTATGGATTTTTAGATTTTAGATCACACGAAGAGAAAGAAAGATTGAAGTTAATTTTGGAATTATTAAAGAATTATAAAACCTAGCGTTTGATATTTGGAAACACTTGTATTCTCTAATTGTGTAGCTTCAGGCGTGATATGGCGGAATTGGAAACTAATGACTAAATAATAACACTTTTCTACAAGATAGTAAATTATTATCGGCCAATTTTCGATGCACCAACATCATCTTCAAGTAAAGATAACCCGAAGATGATAGACTGCATCGATATCTGGTCGGCAATAAATTTTTATCTAGTGGAAAAATAATATAATTTGGTCATTTTTTTTTCATTGTCAAAGCCGAATATGAACTGTATTCAATAAAATAGTCCTACAGACATTTTAAATTAGTAATATGAAGTCAGTTAAGTAACACCTAAGATTCTTCTCATATCGTGGCTAATTCTAATGCACTTGAAATCAATAATGAAATCCTTATCTATGCATACGTATTTTACAACCAGAGTTTCTTACTAAAAGACCAACTGTGAGATGTTAACATACGGTTTTGAATAGAGATTGAAGTCCATTGATAAAAGTTAACATCGGAGCATTAGAGTTTGAGTAAAACCAGAATAAAAAACCATAAACACAGTAATCAACCCGAGAGTCGGTTTGGTAACTTAGGTGGAGCTGCAGTTGCCCAGATACTTGCCCGGGAATCGAACCCGTGACCCTCCGGTCAGTCGTCCAACGCTCTACCCCATGGAATACCACGACCCACTAAAATCATTATATATATATATATATATATATATATATATATATATATATATAAATAAATGTATCACTAAGCTGCCGTCAAAATCGGCAACCCAGCGAATGTCATGCACTGAATGCAAATCAAGCACAATGAATTTTCACTAAATTTCATTTCATTCCATTAAGTGCAGAACGACTGTAACTAAGCCGCAGCAGAAGGCTCCCTTATGCAAACAATTTCCTCCTTCTCTTTGTGTATCTTCCCCCTTTACTTTATCTAGTGAGTGGGTTTGACGACGTGTTAGTCCCAATACAAGCCGTTTGTAGATTAGCTAGAAGGATAGCTGCATCGTGAACAGCATTTTAAAAGTGCCATCTGAACCCCGGAAGGTGCACAATTATAAGTACTATAATTTTGAGACGAATACGAAGAAAAAGAACAAAATCTTCTGAGCGCAGTACTCTTAAATGCGGCTTCATTAATGGCGATATCAGGCAGGTGTACATGAGTGAGATATCGAGGTGAAGAATCACTCTATGTATTGATTGAAAACAATCCTTTGAACTATTTTCCGTTTTATGCCCATTCCGCATTAAGGGAAAAGTAAAATATTACGAAGGGAAAGGGAGAGTAAGAGCCTTTTGTACGTCATGGAAAACTGCTGAAACAGAAAACATCTGCATCTAGCCATCCTAAATCTGAATTCAATTTCAATTCAGCGAGAGGGGTTTAAGAAAGGTTAGAGGATGATTATAAATGAATACATATTTATGTGTGTTTATATATATATATAATTATATGTCCGCGGTTTCAAAATGTTTACTCATTTTTTAGTTCTCGGCTAATCGCGGTATTCTTCAGAAATAAACTGAAATTTTGCATGCAACATATTTTGATGTTAATACAGGGTTCGTCCGGAAAATAAGTGTACTGACTACTGATTTTTTCCCGCCGCTCCAGGCGCGCCCGGCACCGCTCTGACGGGCTGCGATTGGGGGGGGTATGTTGGCAAGCGACGCTGAAAAAGGCAGTCGGCTCTGAGCTGTGGTGTAGTGAGGAGCTCTGTTAACGCGAACCTCCACGCTCGACCCACGTCACGGAACGCGATGCCGAAGTTTTTGGAGCAGCGTTATTCCATCAAATTTGCGGCAAAGCTTGGGAAATCGTCTACCGAAACTGTCGGTATGATTAACCAGGCTTACGGGGAGTCAGCCATGTCCAGAAACATGATCTTTCGGTGGCACAAGATGTTCGTGGAGGGCAGAGAAGAGGTCGACGACGAGTCTTCGAGAGGTTCCCGATGATGCCTTCGGGGGAGCGTTCCAGGAATGGGAACGCCGCTGGAACAAGTGTATCGACTCACAAGGGTCCTATTTTGAGGAATATTAGCTTAAGATATGTAAAAGTGTAATAAATTTTTTTTCCTGAGCTCAGTACACTTATTTTCCGGACGAACCCTGTACATGCATGTATACTCCGCATGAGCGTAATTATTTTTGATACAGCCACGATAGTGGAAGAAATTTACGAGTATTTCCAGCTCCATCGCCAAGTTAGGTTGCCGCTTCTTCATTTTAAAGGGGAGCTATCGTGGGTCCATTTGCTCCTCCCCTCATTCCCTCGCAATACGGCACATCTCCGTGATCCTCATCTGCCCGGCAATTAGAAGATACACGTTGAATGAGGCGATCCCAGGAAATTAAAAGATGTTTACATCAAGTTAAATCGCGACATTAAATGCTACATTCGGCTCTAAAAATGGAGGAGGCGCCTTCTTTAAAATCAATAATATGGCCAAATGCTCCTTTTGAAAAGTATGAAGCCGTCGCCATAAAAACGTAGCTGGGGCAAACAGAATTGTTTCCTCAAGTTCCGCGCACGTTTGTGTGTGTGTGTGTACCGTGTGTACACAGATCTTGGGGTACTTGAGGTGATGAAGCCCTCCAAGTGCGTGCTGTTTTCAGGGAAGGGAAGGATTTTACGTGGTTCTGCCTCTAAATCTATAAGCCCTACACACAGTCACCAACTTCCAGATCAGCGGAGTGGAACAATTGAGGCCATGCTCTCTGGCACAAACACCATCCACGCGCATGCGCCCACGAGCCGTGCTACAGAGTGAACCCGCCAACTAACTCTTGACTATTGTTAGAAATTATTGCATCGCACTTCAGTGATTCCTTTGCGTGCGAGAGCTTTCCTATGCGCCCACCTCTTTATGATGACCGGAATACATAACAGTCTCTGAATGACCTCCCGAGCTTGGATCCAAAGAAAACTGCGTGGGAACATAAAAGGGAGAGTACCAGATGAGTGGATACAAATACTACGTGGGACGTCCAAAAAATCCTTAGGAAAAGATATAAAAAAAAAACAAATTATTTTGGGCACGTTTTTCGTTGATTTTTTAACATAATCTTCTTTTATCTCGATACACTTTTCCCCGCGTTTCTTTGACTTTTTTGATCCGTCCAAAAAGTAGGTTTTCGGAAGGTCCACAAAATAGACATCTATGATGGTGATGACCTCCTCGTTCGACGCGAGCCATTTTTTCAAAATTGGAAATAAAGGAAAGCATTGGGAAAATCTGGTGAATACGGTGGATTTTTTATTAAATCGAACTTTAATTCCGTGCGTTTTCTTGATGGAAGAGAATTTTTTTCGTTGCCAGACGAGGATATTTTTTCTTGATTTCTTCGCTCAACCGTTGGAACAACGACGCATAATGCACTTCATTTATCGTTTTTCCTTTTTACAAGTAATGCTTTCGGTTGATTCCGCGTGCATCTCAAAAACCTATGGCCATCACCTTGTCGGCCGACTTCACCGTCTTCGTCTTCTTCGGAGCCAGACCGCCCAATTTGAGAAAGCCACTTTTTCGAGCGTCCGTCTCTGGAGTAAAGTAGTTTATCTATTTCGCCCACAGTTATGTATAGACAAAGAAATTCTACAGAAATGCGACGGAAAAGTACCAAACAAGCTTTCAAATCGACCACACGATTGCGTTTATTGATTTCGATTACGATGCGCAAACGCGGCACCGATCTTTCCGAGATTTTTTTCACACCCAATTTTTCGTGCACAATTGAAAACACTGTACCCTATGATACCTATCCCTATGGCCTCAACTATTTCGCAGAATGTGATTCGTCGATCACTTTTAGAACCGCATCGTGGAATTCGTCAATGTTTTCGGAGGAAGTCACCTCCACTGGACGTCCCGAACCATACTCATCATTTGCGGGCATACGGCCGCGCTCAAACTCATTCACCCAATTGCAAACAGTCGCAAATAGAATAGCAGATATACCATGAACTTGATCCATTTCATCTTTGATCTCTTTCAAAGTTAAGCCTTTTAAATAGAAGTGCTTAATAACCACACAAAACTAATTTTTTTTCCATTTTTCTAAATAAACATGTCACTTCAATTGACTTTGAAAATGAAACCATGAGAAGAAAATAGCTGAAAAGTTAACAGAAGTCTGATGGCGAATGAGGCTTGTTAAAAGCATACCTATACTCCGTGACTACCGTGAGAGCCATCTCTTGGATTTTCTAAGGAATTATTTATCTACCCACGTATCAGTAATGTATTAACGATGGACCAAGCGACCGAAGGCGATGCAAGGCGTAAATGGGATCGAGGATGCCTGCTGTATGCGTTGCGTACCTACTTGTAATTTTCATCCCCTTTCAATTAGGGTGTCATTAGTAATCGTTGCAATGTGTAATGTTTAGCAATAGGATTTTATGAGGCGCTATGACGGATGAGGGAAAGTATTTGGTGAAATAATCGTCCAGGTTGGATAGGGACTCAAAAGCCGCGAATTTCGGACTATTCGACTAGTGCGTGGAGCGCCTAACTAATCTAAATAGACTGCTGGCAGAGTTTTCCAATGTTGCATATTTCACTTTGTATGTTTGACAACAATTCACCGGCACTCTTTATGTGCGGGAAAGTATTAACTTCCAGAATTTTGATTTCACTGGACCACAGCAGACGTACCAAGCGACAGGGATGTGGCCACCTCGTATCTAATGGAAGCCGCGTACGTTCAAGAAAATAGCTAATTCAATTCGGAGGTTAAACGACTTACCAATTTCTCATTTATTTAACGAACTCCTTTTCATTGCGCATTTAACAGCTTGTTTATTAGCACATTCGAAAAATATAAAAAGTGTAACAGTTTGTTGACATAGTGAGGAGTGTTTTACTGCCTTTATATTTTAATCCAGGAATTGTTTTCATTTGCATTGAAGGAGAAATTTTAACGACCTAAAATAGGCCTTGGCGGACTATTGCTTTACTGATGGTCAACATATTTTTTTTATCCATTTACGGGTCACTAAAAACCCGTCCCTCCGTGAATTTCAATCAAATTTTGTCAAATACTGCTAAATGAATTCGGCAGGTTAGCAAAATGGATTTTACGCTTATAATTAATGGTAGTCTACCAGTATTTCGCTTGGGCAAAATCATTACGCATTCAAACGAAGGTACTTAACGTTTTCTAAATTCATTTTTTCACGCCGTTTTTTATACCCCAAACAAATGAGATTGCACACAAGAGCCTCTCATCCTGCGATTTTCCTACGATGGGAAATGGAACAGCGTAAATATGGCGATTACTTTCAAAGAATGAGAGGATGACGGAAATTACATTCACAGGGTTTCTTCCCCCACAATATGTAGATTTAACGAACGCCATTCCGTGCACTGACTCAAATCATCCACAGCGTCACTTTTATAGCAGAACAAGAAGTAATTTACGGCGGCAATGAAGGGGTTGCGGGAGTGTGGTCGAAATACTGGCCATCCACCCGGGATATTGCCATCCACTGGTTGGAATGGGAGTGCGTGTGTGCATAGTTGACGATAAAATGCTAACATTACACCAATCGTATACTTGCTCCACTACTAACATTTCCCGGAGCACAGGACATTCCTTCATTTAAAGTGCTATGAAAATAGATAAATTCAGTCATCAAACCCGACCATTAAATTTGTAAAAAATTTCTGTATGGTTATAAAATGAGAGAGAAAAGTCGAGCATATCAGGGAGCTAACGGCTAATCTACATGCCTTAACATGTTATGCTGTATGTGAATGCAGCATATTGTGTGTATATATATATATATATACACACGAGGGTCATCCGGAAAGTAGTACCCGTTCGTGCCGCATGAAGTGCTGACGACGCGAGTAGCCGCTGGACGAGGTCAGATAGCTTCAGTGGCTTGTCTGCCTTCTCTGAGCCAAGTTGCGTGACGCTAGCATTGCCTGTGTTGTTTCTGTGATTGTTTACAATGTTTAAAAAAATTGAGAACGCCGCCAGTTGTGAAGTGAGGGCAGTGATTAAATTCCTCAATGCAAGAAACGTTCGCCCATGTGATATTCATCGCCAATTAAAGGAGGTGTATGGAGACAATGTAATGGACGAGTCGTCTGTTCGGCGGTGGTGTCGCAACTTCAACATGGGGAGGGGGAACACACACGTCGATGAGCGTTCGGGGAGACCGTCTGTCATTACAGACCAACTGGTGAGCTCAGTTGACGAATTCGTGAGGAACGATCGGCGCGTCACAATTGATGACATCTGTGAGCATTTTCCCAATGTTTCTCGAACAATTGTTCATGAAATTGTTAAACACCATCTGCATTATGCAAAAATTTGTGCAAGATGGGTCCCTCGCGTATCTCAATGAGCTGGCGGCGAAGGACTATGCAGCAGGAATACAGAAACTTGTCACACGTTATGACAAATGCCTTAATTTGCTTGGAGATTATGTTGAGAAGTAGTTTAAAGTATCCTCTTTCAAATAAAATTTTTTATGTTTGTTAATATTTACTTTTGTGTCTTTATTTCACGAACGGGTACTACTTTCCGGATGACCCTCGTATATTTTTTTTATGAAAAAAAAAATATACATATATATATATATATATATATATATATATATATATATATATATGTATATATGTATATATGTATATATATATGTATATATATATATATATATATATATATATATATATGCCTATATATATAAGAAACTCACAAGTTTTCGAATTTTCGGTGGTCCAAGCCACCTTTCTCAAGGAAGAGAAGGAAGGAACTCAAATTTTTTTGTGTTTCTGTGTTTTGTTCTTTGTCCCCTAGTACTCACTTCATATATATTATTATTCACATCAGTTAGACATTCACATAAGTTTTATATGCATCAAAATTATATTTTATAGCGTTACATTCTTGATACACACAAGCATAAAATAATAGCAGACAAAAAAAGGATTAACACAAACGTAAACATAACTCACTTAGATATTTCGGTGGTCACAGCCACCTTCATCATGGTATAAGAAGTCATTTCTTTTACCCTGATGAAGGTAATCGGGATGTTTATGGTTTATATATGTCATGTTTATATATGTTACATCATATATATGGCCTGGTCATCTCTCTGTACAGTCGACTAACTTTATCCTACCTCGTATACTCTCTACGTCCTCACTCGGCATCTTTCACCACCCTTCTTTCGCTCTTTTTGCTTCCCGCCTCAGTTTATTAATTAACTCTATAATTCTTTCTACCTAACTCAGCGTGGGTTTCCCAAATATGCTGATTGTCCGTCAACTAGTAGAAATATTTTCCCCGTTTATGGAATGTGTGTTATTTTCAGTATGTGTTATTAATATAAATTAAATTATTTAAACTTTCTGTATACATTCCTAGAATATGCAATATTCTCACTACACCTCCAGCCACGCAATTCAATAAGAGTTTTTCTGCTGCCGATAGATGGATGCATGATGGAGACGAGAAAGGCCAGACGGCTCCTTTAATTCATCGGTTACAATGATATCCATTGGGTACTTTTCCGTGGAGACAAGACCGTGAATATGGATTGAATGACTTATGGAACTTAAAGCGATTAATCTTCGAACTACTGAGCTGCTATAAACAAGGACTATTCATCGTGGTGCCAAACTTTACTCGATTTTTAATGGAAAGTGCATAACATTTTTATTTTAAAAGGATTTATCTGCACCACTCATGATTTCTGGTGTTGGGGGTGCGAAAATGAGGAGCAAAAATATTCCATTCGAAGAGAAAAAATAACCATACAGATGGATATTTAATTGTCCATTGCAGGAAGGTCACTGAATCCATGCAGAAACGAGGAATTAATTGAATTCAAATCCAGTTTTTTATGATTGACGGTGACAATGTGATGCAACAGCAGTCATCACTTGATTTTCAATAACAAAGATATTTTTAAGCTGTTTATTGTAAAGTTGTGCAAGTTACGACATGATCTATGCATGACATACTGTACGAAAACAATTTTCCAATTAACATTTTACAGTATTAAGTTTTTGTTCAGCGTATATACATGCACTATGCCATGTACTATGCGCAAAGTTTTGCCATGCCGGTGCTAGAAAGGGATGCGGCATAACGTGACCAATAGTTATTATCGCGACAAGATAAGGAGTTGGCTCATTGTGCATTCGCACTCGGATGTAACGATGCAGGCTCGGCTTTGAAAAGCGCTTTTCTCGGCGTCCAACGAAAGCCCAACATTCTCTGACTCATACACATTCCAGTCTGTAAATGCATCACGTGACGCGTGGTTCAGCTAACCGCGTTATCTCGGCTGAAATTAGACATTAAATTTTAAATGACGCTTTTCACGGAACCTTGCACTGGGCGATTTCGTGTGCTGATGTGAAAGGGGATTTTAATTTTACGGGGGAGCCTTTTGGATGGAGGGCCGAGGCATGAGGGCCGCCTGGTCGTGACATTGGGAGGGCGGGCGGGGGGGGGGGCGGCGGGGGCGGAATTCGGGCTCGCGGTTGCACTGCCGCCGACAGCACGGGAGGTAGGGGAGAGAGACGGAGGGTGGAGGCGGGTGGACATCTCGGACAGACAGACAATGGGACACCGTGCAGTAATAATTCAGAATCGCCTTAAGTCACCCACCCCCTTTTCAAAGTCCTCATAACCAAACACCGGTGTGCAAAAAATAAAAAAAATTCGACATATCACCAACCACTCCATAATTGGCACATTTTCGATGGATTCAGGCCGCTCCATTTGAATGCGTCGCCAAAAATGACTACTAAATATTATTAACGGGAGTCCATCGCTTTAGGCGAGTTCTCGATGGACGGAAGAACCGCCAACCACTGCAACTCTCAGCTTCTAGTCCTCTAGCGACTCGGAACTTAAAACCGTAATATCCTGCTCTACCATAAACCTCTCTTCAAATGATTCGTTTTGACTTGGTGTAACATCTATCGTGCAAGAAAGTGTAAAAAATTATAACTTCCAGTATTTTTACTCTTAATTTGTACATAATTTTTCATTTTTTTTGGCATATGATTGTGACAAGGAGTGGCCGAAAGCTGATGCTATCGTACGTAATATAAACTTATGTTTATTGATGCATCCCGCTAACATGGGCACATTCGGTCATATCAAGCCTGGCACAGAATGCATAATATCTGGAGGCTAACTCTATCAAATGCATGAGTTAATAACTTTCCTCATACATTTCAAATAAAAACTGACGCAGTAAAAAAAACCTTGGTAGTTCATGTAAAAAGTAATATCATCATTAAAGATTACGGCGAATAGGACCACGATCTCGACAGCAAGAAAGAAATAATGTCGAAGGACATATGATCAATATGGGAAAAAGCTGGAAAAGAATGTGCATATCCAAATCTTTAGAAAATGAATCAAATATTTCACCGATCACAGCGTACGCGGGCCATCAATACGGACAT
The DNA here is from genome assembly GCF_022747635.1 of Hetaerina americana. Lineage (NCBI taxonomy): Eukaryota > Metazoa > Arthropoda > Insecta > Odonata > Calopterygidae > Hetaerina > Hetaerina americana. Next base: position 9,679,108 of record NW_027287095.1, read on the forward strand.
TCTTCCGTGTAGATGCAGGCCTTATGGGGTACCAAAAATAATCCATTTATTTTACTAAATTTTCCTGTTTTTATGAACATAGGTCAATAGACCCATGCTGTTACATTCAATGCGGAATACGCGAACTACTGACGCTTATTGTCTCGCGCGTTCGATCTGACGTGGCGACAATTGGAAATAAAACTTTTACTTCGTATATACACACCATCTCTTCCTTTTTTATGAACAAATGTGCTTGCTCTTTCACTACGATTTGACTCTTACTTTGCGTTAACTACGAGAGCGTCCCACCCATGGGTTTTCATGCAAAAACAATACAATACAATATAGCAGACTAGAACACGCGTTGAAGAGCTCGGCAACTATCAAAATGCTGTACTAATGGATGATAAATCTTTCTCATGAGCAGTGAGCATTTGTAGATGGCACGCTATGGCTGCAACGAGTGGACCGAAGCAAAGATGAAGATGCAGGGCGAGGGTGATACGCATTTGACGATAATCATGAGCGGTGTGGGGCGAGCGCCAAGCTAAGGCAGGCAGGCTCCTCTAATGCCGTGGACGATCCCACGAGATAAACCGGAAGTGAATCTCCAGTTCTTTCACTCATTCCAAAGGAGGAAAGGCTTCTTGGGGAGGAATTGGAGAATGGGTAAGTTCTCGAGGAGGAAAGGACATAATGTACTGGGGAAGGACGAAGCACAATACAGGAAGGGGTCGATGATTATCGCACTAAGAAAGAGGGAGGAGATATCCGCTTTCCTTGCGTCCCTTTTCCGTCTTATCGGCACGGGCGGAGCGAAAGGAGATCCGTCCCTTTGCTACGACCACGGAAGGCCCGGGGGGGGGGGAGGTGGGGTAGAGGGAAAGGAATAAATAATAATATTCTGGTGCCTTTTCATCCAGTCCCCCTCTTTCTGCGGTTGGGTACGCTGACGGCAGAGGGAGGGCGGTGAAGTGGAAGGGGAGCCCTCAATGGCGGGAGTAAACTGGACGCCGGGTGATGACTCCCACACACATATATTCTTAGGTCTGGTAATCAAGACCTTGACGTGATTGGCTTTCATTGTAAGAATAACAAAAAAGTTGGCGGATATAAATCTGAATAGAAGAGCAGGGGCAAAGTAATAACGGATGCACAAATGAGACAGAACGCTTCACGGGATTGTAAAATAATTGCTAAAGAATAAAAAAAATCGATCCAATTATACGAAGATAACATGAAAAATTTACTCTCGGAGTCGAAAGACACTCAGAGAAGATAGAAGAAACACCTGCAAGAACTTTACGGAAAATGAGAATATGTAGGTCATTAAGCTAATGTAGAGAAATAGAATAAAATGTACAGCATGGGTCATGGAATGATCATAATAGAGGAAGATAGAAAAAGTAATTTTGGAAATAATAGAAAATGGCAAATGGGATAGACATTTAAGAGGAGATTCTCTTCAACTGTTTAGGGAAAGTGGAAAGAAGAGTCCACTGGAGTGATGGTAGGAATTAAGAACTTTGGCAGGAAGACTTCGTTCGGTAAATGTAAATTATCATTCCGAAAAAATATGGAATCAGCAATCTATTAGGATCATATCGACTAATATCAAAGTTTATGCGTGGTCGAGGGGATACTAAAAATAATAAATAACAGTCTAGAAAAATAAAAATAAAATGATATTTAGATGAAGACACCCAAAGACACTAAAAGGCGTGACGTCATGCCAATAATGAGCGCATTCATATAAAGAAACATAGATCGTAGACGGGATATTTTTATTTCGATTCTGCGAATTTCGAAAGAGCGCACGGCAAAGTGAAGTGGACGAAGATTTCGTTCGGTATCGATGATTTTTCGGGAGCTGCTGCGTCGTCGAATAAAGTTTGCGCCCCGGCTTTGGCGTCCATTGCACGCCCCATCATTGAGATCAATGAGCTGTGATCTCCTTGAGCACCTCATTGTCCCTGATTGTTCCATTGAACTCGCCATTGTTCCCAATGGTGCAGCATTCAATTGACGCCAAATCATGGGTGCAAACATTCCTGACGAAGCAGCACCTTGCGAAAAATTTAACACGATTACAACCACACCAGGAAACAAAATTAATAATATCTAAAAGCGTAACATGGTAATTTATTATCAACGTGGGATGAAATTAATTTGGGTACTATTTGAGAAGAAAACGAATACACTGATGATGTGGGTTAAGGCTGTGTTGACAAAAGAAGAATTAATAAAAAGAATGAGCAAATAAAAGAAGTTCGCAATGGAGACGTAAAGAAGATAATATTGGAGACTTGGAGCGTAAAGTAGTATGGACCGGAAAATTGATCTTTATGGAAGACAAGGAGAGTTTGGAAAATTTTAAGATTTGGTCAGAGAGATGGATGAAAAAAATAAACGGATTGTGTGACTTAGTGAAGCGGAGTTGTTGGAGGAATAAGAAAGGTCTGGAAAATTGCATAAAGGGAAAATGGAGAGATTGTGATATGTTGGAACTCCCGGTAGGAAGGAATCTTCTAACTAAGCGGAGAAGAGGGAGGAAAGAAAAAGGAAATTTCGGCAGCATAAAGCGGGTAGAAAATAGGATGCACAGAAGAACAGGAAAGTAGTAGCATAAGAAGAAATACGCCAAGTCGTGTGCGTGTTCTATAGATCAAAGATGAAACGTAACACGTATTCTTCAGGGACCTTCGGAATCCCACCTCTAAATTGGAGACGATCTGTTGCTATGGGAGATCTGTATAGCCAACACAACTAGCGGGGGCAAATAATTTCTTTGCATCATCATTGATTTCACTGTAAATAAGGTTCGCTAGCGGGTCCTTTGGTTTATTTGGTTTTTGAGCGGCATACTCTCACAAATCAAGTAAAATACATTAAAGATATTGAGGAGCAGGTACGTACACCCAATTCCATCTTGACGGAAAACATCGAAGGGGAGGACTATACTTTGACATTATAAACCCAATGACAATAAAAGCATTGAAGGAAGTAATTGAGAGCAAAATGAACGCAAATCCTACACTAGGGTACGTGGTTCCTTTGGTTTGTCCAAACCACACAAACTCCTGTGAAACCCTGCACTATGGGGTCTCACTCTGTTATTTCAAAGACCGACGAATCCCCTTCGCCTTCCACGTGGGACCTTCGTGTTTGCTCGTAACTCCCACAATTCTCTACCAAGCCATTTTTCTTTACGGCTCAACATTAGAATGAGGTTTTTGCTGCGAATCTGTACCCTTTGGTAAAAAGAAGGGTCCTCAAATGTGAGCACCCGGCAAAAAAGCGCGTCCCTTTCGGATATGGCCCAAATCCGGCGAATAGCACGGCCCGAGGACACCACCACCTCGCCTCCACCACCTGGCGCCGGGCCCGGGGCTCCAATCCGGGAGATCACTCTCGACGCCCCGGGCTAATCACAGGCCAGAAGAATCTCTAATTACGAATTATAACGGTTAGGAGCAGCAACGGCTCATATTGCCCTGAATATGTTGCAAGGGTCACTTCGATCAGAAGACGCCAGCTGTAACGTTGGTGAAACTGTTGTCGGTCGGAAGCAACACACGCGGTGAAACCCGGAGGTATGCAGCCTTCACAATCTTCACGCCCCGAGAGCCTTACCACCGTTTTGATACAATAGGATCTAGGAAGAATTAAATCGTACGAGTGCTTGCGCCAACGGAGAATCACTCCTAGTCTCACTCATTGACGGCAGAGAACGCGTTAGGGCGAAGGTCAATCGAATAAATAGAATCAAGAATTGGTTTCTTTTCAGGCACAATGCAATGAGCGATAGACTGGAAAAGATAGTATCAATCTCTCCTCCAAATACCTTATACAGGTCTGTGGAGGTAGTTACAAGAAAAATGAGTCCAGGCACCGGACAAGTTAAGAAAGTTTTTGTTAAATTCATTGAATACGCCGATCATTTTAACACTCTCAGATGCATTGGACTTGATCAGGAAACAATACGCTTATTTATAGTAATCCATTTACTGGAGTTCAAATGAAGGGAGCCGTCGCTACTGGTTATTACATTCCATCAAGCGGAAACGGCACTAATCTATAATAATAAACCTGACAGAAATATCAGCCTAATATACCGATTGCAATTAAGAAACATTATTTATTTGTTAAAAAAATTATTTTATGGACTATAATTTTTATCAATAACAATTGTGGGAATAAACCCTTATTTTAAATGTATTTTGTCTTCTTTATTTACTTTTAAAAGGAAATTAAATGTTTTCAAGACAATGAAATCTAATTTCCGTAAATCCCATTCTGCTCCATTTTGCGACGTAGTTAATTGATTTTAAAAATATTGCAGAGCATTCCGCCCAATGTAGTAAGTGCATCTTTATAATTAATGTTCTTTGACTATTTATTCATGCAAACACAATTGTGAATTAATATTTTTGGCAACGTGAGATAGTTGGGTATGCATATTTTGTCTAGTGCTACGCTGTTATAAGATATAATTGCACATTATATGCGTAAGTGGTACAGAAGCTCTCCGTCCCCTTAAATTAGCCGAAACCTGAAATGATGCTTCTCTTATTTACCGCATGAAGTGAAGCTTTTGTTATTTCCTCGCGAAATTAAAAACGAAACGGATTAGCAGAAAACAAAGCTCCCCTTATTTCATCTTGAAATTCCAACCGCCCACATACATAATGCGAAGTAATGACTTTTTTCTCTCTCTCTAAATAACTGGAAAAGGGCTGAAAATGTTTCAATTAGGGCTCGCACAATGAATGCAATTAAGAGCGATAAACACCTGCCGAAAGTGGGATTCCATTCAACTGCGAAACTCCAATGGTGAAGAATAGGGTCAGTCAGAGGTAGAACCCTGGAGGAAGCTATTGGGAGCACCCAAGTGTAGCGTGCTTTTTTGGGAAAATCACCGCTCACCTACACTTCACAACAACCTAATTTTGTTTCAGACTCCGCCTGAAATCGATTACGAAAATAAAAGATACTGTTTAATTTGGCAGTAAAAAACGTACCTTGGGAAAAAAGCCAGGCGGATTTTTGATAGCGCCTCCAGTTTTATGATCACATCACAAGTTTTCTAAAATGACTGGTGTACACTCAGTGTCGGTTTAAAGCATAACAATCAGGTAATTACGAGCAGCAGGTAGGAAATTAATTTTTTGGCCATATTTACTTATCACTGTTTTTGGGCTTCAAATAACATGCAATGTTGCAACAAGTGTCATAAGCAATATCTAAATAACAAGAAAATAAATAAATAACCACATCATAACATAAACAATGAATTTTTTGTAAATTTATTGGTTTTTCAGACTGAGAATTATGGAAAATTGGACGGAATCATTACTTAAAGTTTCGATAAAAAGAGACGTTTCAGGCGTGGTATGGTGGAATATCATGATTAAATAAAAGTAGCAATTTTCCGCAAAATAAATACGACATTTTTCAATGCAACTACATCACCTGATGATGATGTAATTACATTGAAGCCGGTCGTATTACATTTTATTGTGTGGAAAATTGCTATTTTTACTTAATTAAATCTTGGAAGTTGGTATGAAAACGTAGTTAAGACAATTTTGCTATCATTCCCCCCCGTTCACACTCATGCTATTGGTCATGAAAGTAGAATGGGAATAAATATAACTTTATCAATTACGGTACGGATAGAAAATCACGCCCTGAAGATCACAAACGAAATTCCAAACACCGAAAGGAATTATTCCAAACGTTAAAACAGGATTTCCTGCAATTTTAAGCGGAATACGCCGAGTCCTTTTGCCAAATGTCGACAGACTTTTGGTTTAAAACGCCGAATCGAAATCCTTTCAGTTAAGAGACATACTACTTTCTGCAAATAGTCCCATCCTTCATTTTAAGAACTGAACCCGCACCTAAAAATGCGATTGTAAGAGAAATCTGATCTAATTATGAATCAATTGAAATGAATCTTTTGTTCGGCAATTCTTAATCGTATCCGTGAGAACGGAAAAATACCCCGTTCAAATGAGTACTAGAGCGTCAAATTTATTTTTTTGGAGGTGGTCACTCGTACAGCGGTTGATCACACACCAAGGGATTAGTTTACTTCATTCGGAACGTATTTGGGCATATTGTATTATTATACAATAATGATACGAGACCTGCATCTGCGTATCCTCCCGCCACCCGTATCGCTGCAGAGGTTAGGTGAACGGTGATCTTTCTTATTTTTTGGGGGAGTTAGACGAGGGAGATCGAAAGGTACTCGCGAACGAGTAAGTAACGAAGTACAGTGACTCGTGAAATCCGTTGCCCTCCCTCCCATCGCTCCAGACTTCATTCCGGTATCGGGGTGTCAGCGTTATGAGCGAATCAACCCCAGCGAGTGGAGGTCAAGCGAATTGATAGGCAGGGATATGCTGCGGGGCGGAAATGAAAGGAACTGAGGCCAGGTGACCTTAGAAAAGAATCGAAAGACGCGACTTCGTCGGGCACCACCGTCATAAATATTTCGCCGCAGTCAGCGCATGATGCAGTCCTCTCTCTGAGGTCACTCTCCTGCCCTGTTGCTTCCTGCCTCCACGCCTAGTATAGTGCAGCAGGCGATGCGACGTGCCCGCGCGCTCCACTCCCAAGCGTGGAGCCCAAGGCGGGGGGGGGGGAAGGAGGAGGAGAGAGTTACCAATTGTACCCATTGGAGAACAGCCTTAAATAATGATGATTAAATAGGAATCCCCACACAGTCGCGATGGTTACGTTGGAAACATTTCATGAACAAATAGTATGTAAAATGCGATGGGAACTGTTACATTTTTACACGCATACAGATGAAATAAAAAGGCAATGACATTTTATTAACATCATAGTACTTAAAAAATATCACAGCTTGTGCACACTGTCATCCAGAATACATCAAAAGATAAAACAAACTTCAGCTAAGGGATCTATTTAACAATGAAGCAAAAAAAAACCATACCCATCTAAAAGATGAAGAGCCAATTGAAAGCACTTAAAAATCGGAAATCGGGGGTAAATTTGCATATTTTATCATCTTAGTTTCAACTTTGAAGTCATTAATTTTAAAGAAAAATGTAAGTTATACACAATATGTAAATGTGCTTAATCATTTTACAAATTGAATAAAATGATAAAGATCGGTCACACATTTGAAAATCAGAGAAATTACAAGATCCATGAAAAAAAAAGTTTGAATGATTATAGGGGGTGGATTATGAGCGCTGTGTTCTAGAAAAATGAAATGATACATGCAGTTTTAAAATACTGGGCAACTTGTATAGGTAAGTACTTACATTTGTAGATAGGCATATTGGATGCTCTGCTCATTCTCCAGCGTCGACACACTTCTAGACAAAGGAGCAGGTGAGAATGCAAAATGCATGCCTGACGGAAGGACTCGAACCAGCAACCTATGAATCCGCCATCGTCGCTGATGCCCAGTTTGGCCTGAGGAGAGGCAGTAGTGGCTGCTGTTAGTCTTTTTAGAGCAAAAGAGCGCGATAGAAAGCCACTTTTCCTTTCTTCACGTCGATGTAAACGAAATGGAACCCAAAAGAGAGTAGTATTTACGCGAAGGCTTCACATTACAAATGGGAATAATTGGTGAGAGTGTACTTTCTTCACTCAATGTACTATTTCCGGCTAAAGAAGGGCTGGTTATGGGTCACAAAAATTATTCGAGTGTTTTTCTATTGGTTATCAGCAGTTCTCGATTCAAAGAAAATTATCTAAATATTTACCACGCATTATTTTCGTTTGAAATGAGAAATAAAATAGAAAATTTAAGCAAAAACTGACGTGGCCGGAGCATAACCTTCACCACTTCCAGCTTTAAAGTTTAAAATCACCTAATAATAATATATTAACTTGTCAATTATAAGGCAAATTTTGTTTTAGGCACTTAAATATGGACGAGCTCGATGAACCGATAACTTTTCCGCCAAATGATTCGATAATGTCAAGATGAAATAGTATCATTCATTCCAAACAGTCTGAATACAATCGTTATTCCTTCCGAAAGGCTATTTTTCCTAACAATATTAAAAGTACATGATTATCTTTGGATTTATTTTCATTTCATCAAATAACTTAAATTGTAAAATTATTTTCTCGGAGACTGGAGCTATTAAAATAACAATTTACTTGTACACATTCAATTTTCAGTTGAAAAGGTCGTTAAAGGAAACGTATTTCTCCACATTTTCATCGTAAATGTTTCCTCGACCACCCGGTGATTAATGATGACATTCTGCTGAGATTTTTCCGGCGCTAGATCTCCCTGAGAGATCACTGGTGGCAGAGAGAAAGGATCTGACCTCACCAACCTGCCATGTAAACCTCTTCATGTGTCAGCGCGAGGTGAGTCTACCCTCGCCCATCGAAACAAACTTCAAGTCTGTTAGTGTGGCTATTGAGCTTACGGTGATGCAGGAATTATGCTGTCAGATGACATTAAATACACCTAATTTATATCAAGATTAAGTACTGCACCATTTCAGACGGATCTACAACTACATAGTATCCCTCAAGTCGTCGTAAAGGCGTTTGGTGGGGGATGTTAGGTCACCACCCGTAAAAGAGAATACAACCGCATGCAAAATCAACAAATTCATGCCAACCTACACCCACAAATATATATATATATATATATATATATATATATATATATATATATATATATATATATATATATATATATATATATATATATATATATATATATATATATATATATATATATATATATATATATATATATATATATACATATACGAGGGTCATCCGGAAAGTAGTACCCGTTCGTGAAATAAAGACACAAAAGTAAATATTAACAAACATAAAAAATTTTATTTGAAAGAGGATACTTTAAACTACTTCTCAACATAATCTCCAAGCAAATTAAGGCATTTGTCATAACGTGTGACAAGTTTCTGTATTCCTGCTGCATAGTCCTTCGCCGCCAGCTCATTGAGATACGCGAGGGACCCATCTTGCACAAATTTTTGCATAATGCAGATGGTGTTTAACAATTTCATGAACAATTGTTCGAGAAACATTGGGAAAATGCTCACAGATGTCATCAATTGTGACGCGCCGATCGTTCCTCACGAATTCGTCAACTGAGCTCACCAGTTGGTCTGTAATGACAGACGGTCTCTCCGAACGCTCATCGACGTGTGTGTTCCCCCTCCCCATGTTGAAGTTGCGACACCACCGCCGAACAGACGACTCGTCCATTACATTGTCTCCATACACCTCCTTTAATTGGCGATGAATATCACATGGGCGAACGTTTCTTGCATTGAGGAATTTAATCACTGCCCTCACTTCACAACTGGCGGCGTTCTCAATTTTTTTAAACATTGTAAACAATCACAGAAACAACACAGGCAATGCTAGCGTCACGCAACTTGGCTCAGAGAAGGCAGACAAGCCACTGAAGCTATCTGACCTCGTCCAGCGGCTACTCGCGTCGTCAGCACTTCATGCGGCACGAACGGGTACTACTTTCCGGATGACCCTCGTGTGTATATATATATAAACATATATATATATATATATATATAAACATATATATATAAACATATATATATATAAACATATATATATATATATGTATGCGTATATATGTACGCAAAAACCTTTGTAACTTACACGCATACAAATATGTACATACGTATACTAGTAACTAACATACACATGCACCAACGAATATAAATTATGTCTACGCAACGTTAAATCTTGACCTTACTGGTAAATCAAATGTCTTTAATATTTCTATGGTTACTTTGGTTTCTTTGTGGTATTTTGGGTTTAGTATTATGATTCCTGATTGTACGGGGAAAGGACGAGTATTTGTACCCATCTGTACTGGAATCTATTGCACTGAACCCTCTATTTAATAGTTCATGTCCTGTTCGTCACTATCATTTGTTCCAAAATTTTAAAACTGCGCAATTGTCTCTATTAAGCATTAATCCCTATTCCTTGTACCGATCCGAGATTGTGTCTAAGTCTCTAGAGAGTAGCTCGCGATCTTGTTGGCTCCTTACGTTTATTTCCCTGTATACCACCGTGTCATCAGCAAATAATCTGAGATTGCTATTAACATGTTAGCTTAAGTCATTATTGTACTCGTATGTTAAGAATAGAAGGGGCCATATTACACTTCCCTGGGGGACGCCCGAAGTTACATCTATATCCGTTGAGCAAAACCCATCGGTGGCTACTATTTATTTGTGATTTGACAAGAAGTCTCGTATTAAATTTTGGGCAACAATTTATTTTCCGGGACTTTATCGAAGGCTTTCTTGAAATTAAGAAATACTGCATCAACTTTTGTGTTGTTTTCTCCCGATCTAAGAATATTGTGAATGAATGGACCCAATTGTGTTTCGCAAGATCTGCTCTTCCTAAATCTGTGCAGACTATGGCTTGGTATTTGCATATTATCGAGAAATCTCATAATGCTAACGAAAATAACGTGTTTTAATATTTTACAATATATCAATGTTAAAGAAATGTGTCGGTAATTGGTCGGTTTCTCTCTATCGCCACCTTTATAGATGGGAATTATATGGGCTTATTATATTATATCCAGTCGCGAGGACGGATGATTCGAAGCGTTGATTTACGCCATCCCAACGTGTATTAACCGAACTTGCACGTCTCCTAATGCATTATTATATACTATCAAGTACAATATATGATGCAATATCGCATCCACATGGGGCATAGATATCAAGTGGGTAGAGAGCTGGGCTACTGACCGGGGTTCAATTTCCATGACGCATCCGGGCACCCTTAGCTTCACCTATGATGTGTTAATGTTTCGGGTAACAGGTGTTAATTTCTCAAAGATACAAGTTAGTGTATGAGTCCTTGCAATTTGCACACACGGATTCGCCTGATGATGAAAACGGTGCAGTACTTATCTCTTGCCTGCCTTACCCATTCTAAGAATTTGAACGTTTAATACTACAATTAACACTGAATTCAGAGGACTTTTAACTCTACGCGTAGCTTTCAGAATTGGCTCCAAGATCGACCGAGGAAACTGCTGGCGCCTTGTGAAAATTGACTGGCGCATCATTACACAGGCGTATGAACTTCACACGTCAGTTTAGGGTTCAGTGCTGGAAGAGCTCTACCCTTGCATCCCGAAACAGTCTTCAGGTTGATTGCTGTGGTTGTTGGTGGTGCTGAGATTGAGTCCATATCACGGCCGTATTTTTGCGCGTAGGAAACCTGCGCCATCGCGGTTTTTTAATCGAAAACACGAATGATTGATACTTGCCCAGCTATTGTTCAATTCAGTTCCACGACCCTAGGGTAGATATTAATCATCGATTCGGTTCCCCTGCCCGCCGTTCCCTCCAATGAGCGAGTCACCTCTTGGTGCGAGAAGGATGGAGTCTTTCAAACGGCGGAGTACGACGCGGTTGCAGGGTGGACGGACTTCCGAAAGGCGTCCTCGGATTCCTCGGCGGGGAGAACCGATACCTTCGGACGAACACGGGCATACTGTTCATACTTGCCCGTGCGGACAGTCAATGAATATTTCGTGAGGACGGAGTTTCACACCTTTCACTGCGAATCAGCATGAGAGCGGGTGGCAAAACTTTTAAGGGTTCATAGGAAATTACTAACATGCACATTTTTACAACAATTTTAATCAACTCGACCACGGTTACGACAACATAGTTTCTTCATCACCTTGATTATGGTACAAATGTGTCGAAATTGAAGCCGGAATAATTACTCTTCAGGTACCAAAGGTGCGTAATGAATGCCTGCTTTCATTTTGAAATTGCGATCTACTCAGAACCGCGGCCGTCGGTGTTTGTCGATTGCCGGCGGTTGACCTTCAGGCTTTTCCAATTACCAAGGATTAGATGATTCACCTCAGTTTTGTGATTGGTCAATTACCATGGCATAAGTGTATTTGATGATTGTAATCATTATAATTTTCATTTATCGTTAAAACTTTCATATACAAGAAATAATTGTCCACGTGATGAATTTCTACGCGAGGAATATAGACTCTCCTCAGAGAAGTTTTTAATTTGAGATTGAAGACTTGTTTAGCTAAATAAAAGAAAGGAATTGCTATAATGTTTTGCTGGTACATTTACATATGGACTCCATACTTATTTGGTAAATGTTGGAAATTATAAAATACAAATCATTCCTAAAATACAGCAGTGCTAACAAAGTAAACAAAAGGATAATATAAATACACTTGCCTCTACTACTGAGCGACGACTCTACTCTGTGACTCCACCCTACGTACTCTGACTATGTACTACTGTAAATGAAAGGCGAGCATGGCACATAGGCGAGAGGTTATCGAGTGATCATTAATTTTTTTTTCGAATATTTCATTGTAAAAACATTAAATCTATTGTTATATTGTTTGCTTTAACGTGCATTTAGTTTCAAATTCAATTGATTTGACTCCAGTATTGAGTCAGCGGCAGCCATTTCAGGCTGAACCATGTTCAGTTTGCCTACGGCAGCAATGGAGGTAAAGCGACGAGCATTGAAGTTTTGCTCTTCCCAGAACAAATCGTCATCTGAAGGCTGGCTCTGTGATGCGAAAGGAGGCTTATGTTCTTCCTTAGAGCAGAGCCAGAAGATGGATAAAAATTCTCAAAGAGGGAGCCTATCAATTTCCACGGAAGGTGGACCCGGAGCTCCAGTCCCTGGTCTTAAAGGAAAAAGCATTAACATTGCTGCAGCCATTTTGAGTGAAGATCATCGAATAACGTTAAGATCAATACAATAAATGTTGGAACTAACGTTGAGTGCCGCTTACATGATAGAAACGGAAAAAAGGTTTACGTGAATGTTGTTTTTTGCGCGGTGGATTCCGAGGCTGCTCATACCCGAACCGTAGGATTTTCAAGTGTTTGCACTTGAGGTAGATGTTACAGGATCCTCTTTCGAAGGTTATCACTGCAGATGAAACTTGGTTACATTATTTTGAATGCGAGAGCAAACAGCAGAGCTCTGCGTGGGAATCTCCCCCATTACCAAAAAAAGGCGAAGTGTACATCAGTTTCTGCTGGGAAAGTTAAGGCCATATCATTTTTCGATATTAATACGAGTATGTATGGTGTTTCAATATTTCGCATCAGCACACAAAAACTGCAAGAGGACATACTCTAGGGATACACAGAAAGTTCTCCAAGGCCATAATAATTGGGAAATTTCACATTTCAAAGCAGCAGTCACAAATCAATATAAAGTGTGTTGATAATCACTTTTATAGTCCAAATATAGCCCCATGTGATGTTTTCCTGCTCCCCAGTGTGAAGAGGCACCTTCGTGGAAAGCGTTTTTCATTATCAGAAAGAGGCTCATGTAAACTGAACATGTTTCAACTTGCAACGATAGCCGTTGACTCAAACATGGAGTACACAATGGACTAGTAATATAACATAAAATTAAAATTTTGCACAATAAACAACGCAAATAAAAATCGATGATCACCCATTATTGAACAGTCCTCATATTGCAAATAATTATTAATAAAAACTTTAAAAAATACATCTAAAACTAAATAACTTGCTTATTGAACTCTGAGCCCTGACAACCATTTTCCCTATGCTTTTCTCCATGTCATTTTTGTTTTCTTCCCATCATTCCCTATGTTTTTCTCATAATAAGTCCTGTCATTCGTCTCGGAAACAGGAGTGAAATGGAATTCCCTGCATCTCTCTGTCCATCTAAGGTTTCATCTACATCTACGCATTACCCTGCAAGCCACCGTAAGCATGTGTGGCGGGGGGTGTTGGATCACAAGCCATGGATAAAAAATCACATTACGAAGGAAGTCACTAGCAGTACGTACAATGATTTGATGAAGCTATTCTTTTGCACGAATTTAATTCACTGCATGTCATGCCTATATGCGGTGAACATGTGGTATATATGTATGTGTGTGTATATATATATCGATTATACGGAAACACTCACACCAGCAGTATAATATTGGCGGCGCAATAGAACATAAATTGTGTTCTAGTGTGCCGTCCCAATATTATATAAAAAAACCATAAACACCGAAATCAACCCTAAGGTCGGTTTAGTAGGTGATGGTAGAGATCACCCAGTACTAAGCCCTATACGGCGTGTGAAAATTCACACATCAGGGTAGGGGGGCCAGTTCCTTTCCCTGTGCCGGTTATGGTTTCCCAGGAAGATCTGGTACCCGAAAAATCACATAGCTTGGGTGGAGCTGCAGGTGCCCAGAGTGCCTTGCCCGGGAATGGAACCCGGGACCCTCCGGTCAGCAGTCCAACGCTCTACCCACTGGACTACCGCAACCCGCCAATAATATAATTCTATAAATTTATAGAAAAACCGCATGTTCACCGTATACAGGCATGAAATAATATATAATATAAAATAGTATATATATTATATATATATATACTCACTCGAAAAAATACATTGTATCAGGTATAATTAGTTTGAAACGATAGGGAGCATATTTCGCCAAATTATAATTTTAATATAATGATAAAAATAAGAGAAAATTTTGCAACATAAAAATAATACATCCATGTAAATATGACGATTCAGGTAAGTATTAAACAAGGAAATATGATGAATAATCTACCAAGTAAACAGAAATTACTGCAATTCCGTTAGTTTTCAAATTTTTACTTTCATTAATTCAATTGCCGTTGAATTTTTTGGAGGGCTAAAAGGAGTCAGGAGAAGAGAAGGAAGTCAGTTCTCATTTCACGAAATTACCGAAAGAAGAGATACTGAGAAAGAAAGTACTCGGTATTAAAATACTTCGATATGAGGAGAGTGTCAATATTTATTCCAATTGCTGGTTTCTCTTGATCTGTGTGCGGAGTCCTGCCCTGTGCTCCCCAACTACGCAGGCACAGTCGAAGAAGGCTGAGGGTGTCGGAGGGGTGAGAGGGTTTGGCCAACAAATGAAATACCGCGAGACCTGATTGAGGATGTCCAAACAGTCGGATGGTCTCTGTCGCGCAAGGGTGCGCACGCTCCCGAGCGGGAGTCAACTTCAATTTCTCTCACTGGAGATTGAGATCATCCCGTGGGAACTGCATTCCTTTTTCCCGAATTCCTTCCCGTTCGTTGATTCCCTGCTCTGCAGATTACTTTCGGTACCACGCCTCTCCAGGTACCCGTCAAAGATTACAAATTCAGGAGGAAATTCCGCGTCTCTGTGCATCAGTTAATCGAAAGCGACTTCGCATCGTGGAGGAAAATGGAATGGAATGAAAGACGACGGGAGAGGATGGAGGAGACGAAATATTAGATAACAGGGAAGTGGCAGGGTTTTTGATATTTTTATTACATCCTATTCATCATTCCTTGACAGTTACCTCCATTAAATGATTGCCCATCAAGAGAGACATCCCCAATTCACTCTTCACAGGCATCTCTGTGTGTTTCCATGCCATGAACAATTCGATGAGAAATATATCTGCCTGGTACAGTCTTTAATATGAAGAGTTGATTTCATAACAACCTATATTACCAGCTCATTAACCAGATAGGCATATATATCTGCACATGAAGCTTGATTTGGCATGCACTTATGAAATATTTAGTGTTTAAATATGTTTCAATGGCTTTGAATTGACTGTAAAAATCATTCGCCTTTAACCGGGATCCCGGCCAGGGCGAGTGCTTTTTACATTTCGAAATTCTTGAATTACAGGAGCATCATATTTATTGAATTAAAATGAACATTAGCGAATGACCTTGTTAAAAGTTACTGTCGCGGTATCTCCAGCAGCTTTGGATTTTTAAATAGATTGTCTTTCAACGTAAAATTGTGACAATTAGGGCGCTTTGGACATTGTGTATGGCCACAAGGGATCTACATCTACGTGGCACACCACAAGCAGGTGCTAAGACGTGTAGCAGTGTTCAATTTGACATTCATAGAGGGCGATGGGCAATCGAATGCAAGACTGTTTTGAGCGAAGATGGATGCCTCTCGGGCCACCTGTCTAGGTCACCGGTGTATTGTTTGACCGCCGACTGGGTGATTGGACACCCTGCGAGTGAGTGAGGGATGGTGGGAATCGGAAGAGGTAAGAATCGAGGGCGATGTCCGTCACACGGAAGAAATAACCGAGGGCAATGTTAGGACAGGAAACTTATTTTTAGGGCCGAAACTCGTGCTCCGATTAATTCCTTCGATTGAACGATCCCAGGCAATGAGCCCACTTGGGCGGAGATGGAGCTCCAAGGAGGGCTCCGAAACCACGAGGGAAATGGGGTCCAAGGCGTGTGGGCCGCGCAGGGCGAGCTAGGGAGGGGACGGGGTCGAGCGCGCATTTATGGCCGGGGCGGAGGGAGGGGGAGGCGCATGGGCACACGCGGCGGAACTCGGGGGCGGAGTGCGTGTGTGAGCGGTGCGTACGACGGGAGGGGGAGGGGCGCGGTTGGGTGGCGGGGGAGGGAGGTCGGGGCCGAGGGGGAGGAGGTCGCCCTGGGGAAACTCCCGAAGAGTGGAGGGCAAAACCGATTCAAGGTCAGTCCGCGACGCCTGCGCGGTGCCGGCATCGGGGTCACACACCACTCCCCCGCCCACGGCCCTCGCCTCCCACACCGGTGACCCCACCCGTCTCTCCAGGGGAAGTGGCCACCGCACGCCTCCTCCCCACCCTCATCCACGCCCTCCCTCCCACCACGAGGGCACCACAGGTAGGACCACCCGATGAGACGATATTGGGAGCGGCATCGTGGTGATATTTTTTTCCTATCCACCAGGTCGATATGGAATCGATATGCTGATTGTCGATATGCCATACGTACGATATTTTGTCGAAACAAGATTTTTAAAATTAATTATAGATGTACCGACACGTTAAATAGAATGCTTCGAAAGGGGAGTAACATCAACATTCCTTTGGCCGATATTACAGATCAAATCTTTGATACACAATATAGACGCGTTTGCCGATATTTGCAATTGACGACATATCCGATACGAGATATGGTCAATATCGTTGACATGCTGCAGATGTTGTTAAAGTATCTCGATATTCGCGAGATGGTCGCTTGTGCACGGCGTAGCTCGACGTACTGGACCATTGTCGCCACATATACATGTTACCGCCACCTTGATATTTATTTCATATCGACGGTCGATATGCGAAAACGACTATCGCATAGTCTCCAACCCGGGCATAGTTACACCACATGTACACAACTTTGTTCCCTGCACTTTCCCTGCCTCTACCCATTTCCTCCCTCCCTCTTTCTTTCCCCTCCCCCTCCCATTCTTCCCCGTTGCCCTCTCCTCTCTTGGCACGTCATTCTTAAAAAGGCAAACTGTGGGGGGGGGGGGGGGGAACTGTTTTTCTTGATTTTTATCCTCAATGGATTTGGTGTCCCCGCTAGTCCCTCTCTCTATCTCTCTCTGACCACGAATCCACGCCGGAGAGGCAGGGCCAGCCCCATTTTCGGCGTAGCAGCGGTCAGAGGGGGAAAAAATAATACGCTTAAGCCCCACCGACTCCTTTCTCCCCTGCGGCGTTAAGATAGGTTTTACTGACACTTCACGAGTTCAGGCATTAATTATTTAATTATTCTATATCACCAAGTGATGACAAAAGCAGACTTGCCCTGATGAGAGACATGTATTTTGTGGAAAATACCCATTTTCGCTCTCATTTATCGCAGTGGAGAATTTTGGGGAATTTGACAGCAATGCTTAATACAATTTTTACATCGTATTTCTACGGTTTTTGCATCCTGCAGTTGCTTCTAAAGTAACTAAACCATATAACTGGATTGTATTGGTACAAATAAAACGGTTTTTTCCACTTTGATAATAAAAAACTAATGCCCAGAAAATACACATAAACTAAGCGCCATTTCATCCTTCACGAATGTAAATTTGCGTTTATGAAAAATATCGAAATAAACTTTTGATATTTGAAAATCTGATTCAAAACATCGATCAACTTATTTATTTTGCTCAAGATTGTGTATCATTCGTTAATGAGACCCTGTAAACGAAAGGTGATTCATAATTATGCAAATGTTAATGAAGAAATATTTTGAGCCCACAGTTCTATTCCAGAGGGTTTTGGAATAAACAACATAAGACACCAGTATCATGCAGCCAATGGAGGTCTTTTATAAAATCCTTTGCATTTTTTTATGCACCGCCTCATGAACCACCTTGAGCAATTTCCACGAGGACTTACTAGTATGTCAGTATTCGCAATTGCTTGTGAGAAAGAGGAAGACGTATTAAACCAAAGACCATTATTTTTTTCAATCATTAAATCCACTACAAGATATGGCAGGAAATCCAAATAATCCACACGCCTCATCCTGAAACACGCGAAAACTCAAGATAAGCATACGCAGAAAACACAAGCATAAATGTTAGAGAAGACAAAGAATATAATAACAATGAGAATGCAAAATGATAGCTTAATTTTTTAAATATTTTTTTACAGTCTAGAGGTATATTTACGGTTGTCTCTGAGCACCCCAAAAACACCCAAGCGGAAATTTAAACTTCGAGAGATGACTGAAGAAGTTGAAAAAGTCTATAAACCCTAAGACTAATGCGATTTTCCGATCGCTGTGCGATGCCTTTAAAGATTGATCATACAGTTAAATGCTCATTAAATGAAACTTCACATAAAATAAATAAAGGCAGAAATTGGGGAATAACGTGAAACAAAATGTAAAATAGAGCCTCGACAAAAATGTGTAGTTAAATGTTCTTTATATCCGCCATCTATCCCTAACATGTATTGTAATTTGGAATACATTCTTTTACGAGGGGGACCCAAAGGTAATGAGAAATTGGCTGCGGTGGGGAGCGAGAGTGGGGGAAGCCTTTGTTCGGCCGGTCGTACGTCAGGCTCACGCCACCTGGGTCAGTATGCGCAGCGCCGTCGCTGTGACTGGATCGGTCCGTCCGTGAGAGCTGTTTCAGTGAAACAACTTTTTTTTATTTCGGCGAAAAACGTAATGGTGGATTATCAAGAGCAAGGCGCTGCAGTGAAATTTTGTTTCCTGTTAGGGAAATCGGCCGCGGTAACTATTGTAATGCTCAAGACTGCTTATAGGGAAGCTACCCTAAGCAAAACCAGAGTCTGCGGGTGGTTTACACGATTTAAAAATGGTTAAATGTCAATTGAAGACCAACCCCTTTCAGGCCACCCTTCAATATCAAGAACTGACGAAAACGTCGACAAAATCAATGCCCTAATTCGTGAAGACCGTTGCAGAACCATTGATCAACTCTGTGAGATGTCTGGAGAGTCATGAAGTTCGATTCAGAGGATTATATCTGAAGATTTGTATATGAAAAGGGTTGCAGCCAAATTTGTCCCTCGCCATCTCTCTAACGAGCAAAGGGAGCGTCTAGTTCAGGCATGTTTTGAGCTTCAAAATCAGCTCGAAGAGGACCCTGATTTTTTTTCCAGGGCGATTACTGGTGATGAATCGTGGTGCCATGGATACGATCCTGAAACGAAGCAGCAATCAAGCCAATGGAAGACAGCTGGCTCTCCTCAACCAAAAAAAGGTCGCCAGGTGAAATCAAATATCAAGACAATGCTCATTTGTTCCTTCGATTTCAGAGGTATTGTGCACTCGGAGTTCGTTCTCCCGGGTCAAACTGTCGACCAGAATTTTTACTTGGAAGTTTTGAAGAGATTGAGGGAGAGTATCCGGAAGAAAAGAGCAGATCTTTGGCACACAGGCGACTGGTTCTTCCATCATGACAACGCGCCGGCTCATACCTCCCTCTCCGTGATGCAGTTTTTGACAAAAAACGGCATGACATCGATTGTCCACCCCCCTACTCACCTGACTGAGCTCACTGTGACTTCTTTTTGTTCCCTCAGACTCAACATGAAAGGAAAGCGTTTTGACACTGTGGAGGAGGTAAAACAAAAATCGGTAGAAGGCGTAAAGGACATTCCGATTAAAGACTTTCAGAAATGTTTCGAACAATGGAACATCGTTTGTAGAAGTGCATTGTGAACAATGGGGAATACTTTAAAGGCGAACAAAATTTAATGTAAATATATTGAGAACTAAAGAATCTATAACAACTATCCTGTTATTTTTGCCCCCCCCCCTCGTATTATTCTCAATTATATTTGATAATTGCCGCGGTGTGTGTAGCAATTTTCCAAACTGAAATTAAGTATAGCATGAGGTTTTTTTAGTGGGAAAATATCTTGGTAATGCCGTGATTTTCGGAGTTATGCATTTTTTTAAAGCTGGAAAAAGGGAAATGCATTTGACCACCAGACCTATCTGCATATACACATGCACGCTACCATTCAGTGAGTATCCAGTTGGTTACTCTAGGGTATCAAACACAGATAAAAATATGCTGAGCAATATATAAAAAGGTCTTAATGATGATGCTGATAATTAAAATAATTAAAAAATAATTAAAATGCCAACTTGCAAGTTTCCAACTAATAATCTGCACCTTTAGCGATTAAGCGTTTACGCATTATCGTTAGTTATCACCATCAACAGGCATTGATCGGAGTAATGATCTGCTGCAGCCATCCATTCAGGTCTTCGATAGCCGCTTCGTTCCGTCATAATTCTTTATGTCTCTCATACACGGTGGAGGCATTGCCATTCTTGGGCTCCCTCTTTAGCTCTTCCCATCTCCCAACTTTCCTGAATTTGATTGCCGTCAGGATGACTTTCATGTCCCAAGAGCATTGGTCCGAGCACATTGGCATCTCCCATTTCTCAGTGTTGCTCAGTAACTTCTGGCGACTCCCTCCAATCATTCTGCACCATTCATTCTTCGGTTACACTATTTTTCACTGATTTCAGGTTCAACCTTGATGTGCCCCTAGGCTTACATTCTTAATGGCATGAAATAATATTATAAAATTATAATGCTGCGTAAAAATAATCAAGAAGTGAGCGTTAAAATATTTATTTACTCTCACAGAGGATTCCATTCTTCCAACACATTCTGAACGTACAGGTATACCTGTATATTTTAAAAAGAGTCGGAGACATGTCAGAGACTTGTCTAAGGTCTTCATATGCCCCGAACAAAGCAGAGAGCTTCTTTCCAATTTTAAATGCAGCTTTAGCCTGTTGGTATTGTATACATGTGTATCTAATGTTCCTTTATATTGAATAGTAGTCTAATCGGTACAGAATCGCGATCCTTTTCAGAATCCACAAATATCGAATTAATTTTCTGGACACTTTCTCCCTTATTAGCCCTAGAATAAAAATATGATACATACGGGATCGTCCCACACTAAACCCTGCCTGATCCCTCATCATCCCCTCGATCTCATATTCCAAGCTATTTTTTTTAAGAATTCCGCTGCTAAATCTCCTGATGGTTGCCATTACACTAATCCCCATATAATTGTTTGGATATTTCTTGTTTCCCTTTCTTTTTATAACGGATACAATAATTCATTATACAATAATAAATCCTTATGTATAAAATCATTTACAAGGATATAGATATAGGGAAAAGGGATAAGAACACATGTAAAAGACGAACACAGGAATGGTGGGGAAGGTGGAATCTAGCAATTCATAAGCGCTAAATAGTTTCCTTGACTGGAACTTGAGCATCGGCCCGGCAAGTCGAAGATCCGTAGTTCAAGTCCCGGTCTAGGAAATCTTTTTGCGCTTGTGATCTACTCTCGATTCCACCTTCCACACCACTCCTATATGTATATATATATATATATATATATATATATATATATATATATATATATATATATATATATATACACATAATTATACATTTATATAATTATGCGAAAGTCTCATGATGTGAATCATAATGTATATCAAGTTAGCACTAGTGACCAAAAACACAGAAACACAAACAAGAAACTTACAAGTTTTCGAATTTTCGGTGGTCAAGCCACCTTTCTCAAAGGAGAGGAGAGGGAAGAATATATATACGTTTATGCATATATATATATATATATATATATATATACATATATATATATATATATATATATATATATATATATATATATATATATATATATATATGTATATATATATATATATATATATATATATATATATATATATATATATATATATGTATGTATGCGTGTGTATGTGTACGTATATATGTATTTGTATGTGTATATTTTGTAGGTTTTCTTCATGAGACTGACTGATTTCATCTGACAATCAGTTGCTTTAGTATGGTAGTTAAGCGCAACAATAATATTGCATTACTCCCAGGTAATGGTACTTTCGATAGCACCGATTTTAAATATTGGCTGGTAGTACTGGATGAAAATAAAAATAGCACGCCGTAGTACCGAATGCCGGCAATGCTTGCCCATCCCATCCCTCTTCGCGCCCCACTTCCCCGTTCCCATCCACGGTAATGCTTTTCCCGCAACCCATCATCCGTCACCCCACCCGCTAGCTCCCCACTTCCCCCACCTTCCCGTCAATGACCATCTTCCCCTCCTATCCCGCCCTCCTCCCCATCCCTCTCCTGCACCCCTCACCTGGCATACGTCCCACGCACACTCCCGAATCCGATAACCCCTCTTCTGAAGCTGGGTCCACTAATGCCGAGGGTGGTTGCGGTTTTTTCCGCCGCCGTTGCGAGGGAATTGCCTTACTATATACTCCCACCGTCCGCGTCCCCTCGACTGCCCGCGATATCGCTCGCATGAAAAAAAATTATCGAAATATCTGTTCTCATTCTGGTAGTTACTTTGGAAAAATGAACCGGTTTTACTCTCGGACACCGGACGTATTAAAGAAAGATTCAAGTTTGCCATCGGTTCGGAAACTTGAATAGGCAGCAATCGAAGATTATCGATCGTATCTGCCTTGAGGATGTTACTGGCGATTGGTCTCTAATCAATAATTTTGAATTTTTTTCTGGACTAATTGCGAATGTTAAATCCGCAACGTAAAATATAGAAGAGAAAAAAGATAATATTGGATTTTGGCCAAAATTTTTATTGAATTTATTTCTCTCACGTCATTTCCAGCGCAAATATAATGTATATGTGTGTGTGTGTGTATATATATATGTATATATATATATATATATATATATATATATACAGGTATACCGTATATGAATTTGTCGAAGTAACACGGAAGTGCTGAATAAAAAACTTGGACAGCAACAAACAATATATGAACACATAAAAAGAACACTCACACACCTTATTTCTTGATAATTTCGACGGAATTTACCTCCGTCTTCATCGGAAGAAACAGAACTACAGACAGTGCTTATGTTTCTTCCGATGAGGACGGAGCTAAATTCCGTCGAAATTATCAAGAAATAAGGTGTGAGTGTTCTTTTTATGTGTTCTTATATTGTTTTTTGCTGTCCAAGTTATATATATATATATATATATATATATATATATATATATATATATATATATATACAGGGTTCGTCCGGAAAATTAGTTTACTGATTTTTTCCCGCCGCTCCAGGCGCGCCCAGCACCGCTCTGACGGGCTGCGATTGGAGGGGGGTATGTTGGCAAGCGACGCTGAAAAAGGCAGTCGGCTCTGAGCTGTGGTGTAGTGAGGAGCTCTGTTAACGCGAACCTCCACGCTTCGACCCACGTCACGGAACGCGATGCCGAAGTTTTTGGAGCAGCGTTATTCCATCAAATTTGCGGTAAAGCTTGGGAAATCGTCTACCGAAACTGTCGGTATGATTAACCAGGCTTACGGGGAGTCAGCCATGTCCAGAAACATGATCTTTCGGTGGCACAAGATGTTCGTGGAGGGCAGAGAAGAGGTCGACGACGAACCACGGCCTGGACGCCCATCAACGACACTCACCGACGAAAATGTGCGAAAAGTTCGCGATGTACTGAACTCTGATCGTCGTCTTAGTGTTCGGATGATAGCAGAGCAGTGTAATGTGCCATAAACAATAGTGCACGAGATTATTAGGCACCAATTACAGATGCGAAAAATTTGTGCAAAGTTGGTGCCGAAAGTGCTCAGTGATGATCAAAGACTCAATCGTTTGGAAATCGTGACACAACTTGCGGATCACTGCAAAAATGATCCACATTTTTAGAGAACGTTGTTTCGGGTGACGAGACGTGGATCTTTGAGTACGACCCGGAGTCGAAGAGACAAAGTGCGGAGTGGCACACCCCATCATCACCCCGTCAAAAGAAAGCTCGCATGAGCAAATCTCGGATCAAGGCGATGCTCATTGTCTTTTTTGACAAAAGGGGAGTCGTCCACTACGAATTTGTACCTGAACTACAAACTGTAAATGCTGCATTTTACGTCCAAGTGCTCGACAGGCTTCGAAAACGAGTCACCCGCGTCCGGCCAGCGATCAAAAACATCTGGCGGCTGCATCACGACAATGCGCCGTCTCACACCGCGCTTGTCGTGTCGGACTTATTGGCCAAGCACGGCGTGGCAACGCTGCCGCACCCGCCCTACAGCCCGGACTTGGCACCACCGGACTTCTTTCTGTTCCCGAAGATAAAGAGGAGTTTGAAAGGAACGCGATACGGGACTTTGGACGCCGTCAAAGAGGCCGTGACGACGTGTCTTCGAGAGGTTCCCGATGATGCCTTCGCGGGAGCGTTCCAGGAGTGGGAATGCCGCTGGAACAAGTGTATCGACTCACAAGGGTCCTATTTTGAGGAATATTAGCTTAAGATATGTAAAAGTGTAATAAATTTTTTTTCCTGAGCTCAGTACACTTATTTTCCGGACGAACCCTGTATATACATATATATATATATATATATATATATATATATATATATATATATATATATATATATATATATATGTGTGTGTGTGTGTGTGTGTGTGTGTGTGTGTGTGTGTGTGTGTGTGCATGTATGCATATGTATATTTACATATATGTGTGAGTATATTTATATATATTCATACATGCTTCCTAAAATCACCCTATTACACAATATATGTATATAATATAATGTCATTATCTTGGTCTTTAATCCAGAAATTGGTGGACTGAAGCTCTCCATTCTTCCCTCGCCCATGCCAAAACTCTTGCTTTGGTACCTTTGGTAGCTGTTGTCATATATTATTATTATTAGGTAATATGCCGGTTACGGTAGGTTTTTGGTTGGACAAAACTACCATATTAATATTTTGTGACTCCTAACAGAACACTTTTTAGCAACCTAGTCTACATCAGGTCCTTCTTCATCTCTGAGTACTTTCTTCCTCCCTTAATCCCGTCCAACATCCCTATCCATTTCCTTCCCTTTTCTCGTTTGCCTAACATTCTCCCCTCTATTACAGTTTTCAACATCCCACTACCGATCAATGCGCCCTTCATCCATTTTTCCTGCCTCCATAGGATTTCTCCCAACAAAACCCTCTCTTCGCCCACCATACCAAGTATTATATGTTTTCGTATCCCTTTTCCTTGCATCTATTTCTTTGTGAAAGAGTATTTGTCCGCCGTTTGGCGGGATTTCGTGTTTGAATGTGTATTAGGCCAATCTGGCTCGCCTCTTCTTCTGGCTATGCGTGCCGCAAAACGCACTGTTCCTATCCTTTATGATGTTGTATGATTGCTGAACAACTCTCCTTCCCTCTTGTGTGTTTTGTCTATTTCTCCTTTGGTGGGTGAAACAGCTCCCTAACACCATCTCTTGGCCAAAGAATCGGAACACTTGGTTGCATTAAGCATCGCAGATCTCATTATATATAACGTTTCCTGCATAGCTCAAGTGGTTAAGAGCCTCCGCCCGGCAAGTGGAAAGAGCCATAGTTCAAGTCCCGATCTAGGAAATATTTGTTCGCTCGTGATTTGCCTGATTCCGCCTTCCCCACCTCTACTGAGTTCGTCCTTTATATGTGTACATGTGTTCTTATCCCTTTTTCTTATATCTATTTCTATGTGGAAAAGTATATATATATATATATATATATATATATATATATATATAAATAGTGCTACCAGTGCCACTAGTGCTAAGTGTTATACATTATTATATATATAGTATATATATATATATATATATATATATATATATATATATATATATATATATATATATATATTTTTAAGGTAATCTACCGGTTAAGGTAGGTTTTTCGATGGACACAACTACCAAACAAATATTTTGTGGCTACTAACAAAACACAACCCTAAATTCTACTCTACACCAGGTCCCTCTTCATCTCTGAGTACTTTCTTCCGCCCTTCATCCCGTCCAACATCCCTATCCTGTTCCTTCCCTTTCATCTTTTGCCCAACATTCTACCCTCTATCACAGTCTTCAACATCCCACTGCCGGTCAACACCCCCTTCATCCACTTTTCCTGCCTCCATAGGATTGCTCCCAACAAACCCCTCTCTTCGCCCACCATACCAAGTACTTCCTCATTTGTTTTCTTCTCTGTCCATTTCACCTTCTCCATTCTTCTCCACACCCACATTTCAAAAGCCTCCAGTCTACGTCTATCCTCCTGCTTCAATGACCACGTTTCCGCGCCGTACATAGCTACGCTCCATATCAAAGTTTTTACGAGTCTTTTCTTAACATCCTTACTCAAAGTCCCCGTCATCAACTCCCTCCTCCTCGTGAAAGCCTCTTTGCCTAGCGCAATTCTTCTCCTTACGTCCCTACTACTTTGACCGTGTTGGTCCAAAACACTACCGAGATACGTAAACTGTTCTACCTGCTCTAGTTTTTGCCCTCCTATTTTAATGTTAAGCTTGCCCTTTTTCTTTCTAGAAAATCGCATAACCTTTGTTTTATTAATGTTGATTCTCATCCCATACCTGTCGCACTGAATTTCCAATTCACTCAGCAATGCTTGCAGCCCCTTGGCTGACTGACAAACTAAAGCTTGGTCATCAGCAAACCTAACTGATTTTACGAATTCCCCGCCCACTTTCATTCCTACCTCTAGTTCTTCCCATGCCTCTTTGATCATTTCCTCTGCATACAGGTTGAACAGCAACGGTGATAATGGGCAACCCTGCCTTACACCCCTTCCTAACACTGCCCATCCTGTCTCCCCGTTTCCCACCCGCACCTGAGCAGTCTGAGACATGTACAGGTTGCGGATTAGCCTCCTTTCCCTCCAATCTATTCCTATTTTCTGCAGAATACTCATTAGTTTTTCCCAATTCACTCTATCAAACGCTTTTTCGAAATCTACGAAACAGGCAAATACCTCCTGGTTGTGTTCTATATTCCTCTCGATTAATAATCTCATTACTGCAATGGCATCACGCGTACCTCTCCCCTTCCTAAACCCAAACTGATCATCCCCTAAGTAATCATTTGCCCTACTCTCTATCCTTTTGTTTATGATCCTGAGAACAACTTTAGCTGCGTGGGATATCAAACTAATTGTCCTATAGTCCTCACATGACGTGGCCTTTACCTTTTTCGGAATCGGAACTAAAACTGCTCTCACAAAGTCTTCCGGCCAGATTCCCTCCTCATAAATGCTACGGATCAGCCCATATAGCCTCTTCCTCCCACATTTCCCTAAGCATTTTAAAAGTTCCACGGGAATGTTATCTACCCCCACGGCCTTTTTTAGTTTCATCTCCCTTAATGCCCTTTCTATCTCATTGTCTAGTATGCCTGGACCTAAGCTGTCTTCCTCTACGTCATTTTCTTTTTCAATGTCTAACTTTGTAGGTCTGAGTTCTTTACTATACAGTTCTTCTATATACTCCTTCCATCTCTCTTGGATCTTTCCTGCGTCAACTATTACCTTACCCGCCTTATCGCTAACTGTTAGCATAGCTCTTCCTTTCTTACTTCCCGATAACGATTTAACTTTGCTGTACAGCGCACCGATTTCACCCTTCCTCTGGAGACTTTCCATATCCTCGCACTGCGTCTTCCACCATGCGTCTTTTGCCTTATTTGTTGCCCGCCTCAATTTATTGTTCAATTCTTTGTACTTCATTTTGCCTAATTCTGTATTTATATTCTTCCATTTTCGCCGCTCATCCATCTTTGTAATCATCTCATCCGTGATCCATGGTTTCCTAGTCCTTTTAGCGTAAACGGTTCCAATAGTGTCTTTTGCGGCTTTAGACAACCCTTTTTTGATCATTTCCCATTTTTCTTCGATAGTAATAAGCCCTTTACCGTCCTCCATGATTTTCTCTACCGCCTGTTTGTATTCCTTCCTTTTCAACCCATTTAATGCTTCTACATTCCATTTTCTAACTCGCCGCCCCTGCCTTATCTTTTTGAAACGTACGCTACATTTCATAACAACTAAATTGTGGTCTGAGTCCGCATCCGCTCCCGGAAAGCTGTGGGAATTTATCACACTATTCCTAAACCTGTGTCTAACCAGGATATAATCTAGCTGATATCTTCCTGAGTCACCTGGCATTTTCCATGTATACCTGCGTCTTTTGTGGTGTCTAAACCAAGTGTTGGTGATGACTAACCCCTGTCTCCTGCAGAACTCAACTGCTCTCTCCCCGCGGTCATTCCTCGTGCCCAAACCGTAGTCGCCCACCTCATCACCATCTCTTCCTTCGCCTACCGTCGCATTCCAATCCCCCATCACTATCAAATGTTTCCCTGCAGGAACACACGCGATCATGTCCTCTAACTGATCGTATATCTTATCGACCTCTTCTTCCTTATGGTTGCTCGGTGGCATGTATACCTGAATAATAACTAAGTTCGTCGGTTCTGCTTTTATCTCCACTAGTAGTATTCTATCCGTTACCTGCTCTATGTTGACTACGCTTCTTCCTACCTCTTCATTTAATACTATGGCAACCCCTCGTTGGCTCTCGTCCCCACCGCTGTATATTATTCTATACTTATCACTCCAGTAATCCCCGCTATCTTTCCATCTCACCTCGCATAGACCTAAAATATCTATATTTCCCCTTTCCATCTCTCGCTTAACATTCTCCAATTTCCCTGTCCTCATCATTGTCCTAACATTCCACGTTCCTATTCTAACTAATTTTGTCTTCTCCTGCGTCTTCTGTCCTGCTGCTGCTGGTTTTCCCTTGCAAGGGTTTCGTGGGATGACGACCGCGGAAGCCTTGCCTCCCCCGCTGCCGGGCACGACACACGGCCGATTGGGCCGAGCCCCGTGGTTGCCAGGACTCACAATATCTCTATTGTCCATCATATTTTTCTAGGGAATGATAATTGAGGTGGTTTCCCGTTGCCTTCCTCAATAGTGTTTTTAACGTGACACCATCACTTACTGGCCGCCCCACTGGGGTCAGACGCCATTGCAGCCGCCTCACTGAGGAACAGACGCTGCGTGGACTACCTTTCGTCTGGCTCCTAACCTTCGACCTATCTGGCATGGGTGACCCTACCAGGAGCAATAATTATTACTCCCGCCAGCACAGCTCTAGGGGTCATCGGAACGCACAAGCCCTTCCACCACGTCAAGGTTGTAGTCCGGGGAGGGATATATATATATATATATATATATATATATATATGCTTTCATAGACGTAACACGGAAGTGCCGAATAGTACAATACACAGTAACACATAATATAGAAACACAAAAAAAGAGAACACTCACACGTATTTTCTTGATATTTCGACGGAAACAATCCTCTGAAGATATAGAAGTAATGCATTACTTCTATATCTTCAGAGGAAGACGGATTGTTTCCGTCGAAATATCAAGAAAATACGTGTGAGTGTTCTCTTTTTTTGTGTTTCTATATTATGTGTTACTGTGTATTGTACTATATATATATATATATATATATATATATATATATATATATATATATATATATATATATATATATATATATCCTATTGTGTCTCTCTGTATCTATCCGATGCATTAGTCCCTGGCCCCAGGGATCATGGGGTCTTCCCATTTACCTACATACCTATATTATACACATACTACAAAACAAAGTTATCATCAGCATTTCAATCCTGATTGGTTTACTGCAGCCCTCCATTCTTGTCTAATCAGTGTACCAGAATTGTCATATGTGCCTTCAGCTTCTCTCTATTCCACAAAGAAGGATTTTAGTTTACTACTGATGCTCTTATTATAGTACTTAGTCCCAAGCATTCAGAGTTGCATGGAGGTCCTCTCGCGTGACCGTTACTGCGTTAATGTCAGTTTCTTCGCCATTCACCTTAACTCCTTTGATACCAAATATTTGTGCTTCTTCTATTACCTATTCTAAATATGCGTTGAATAGTGCTGGCGAGAGGCTGAATCCTTTTCTAACTCCTTTGTTTATTTCGGCTTCCATTTTACATATGCACTGTTGTAACCTAATTCTTGTTGAATTGATGGGTTATTCTCTCTCGGTCATAGTTCCTCAGCCATTCTAACACTTCGAGAATTTTGAATATCTTCTTCCATTCGGCACTGTGACAGTCTTTTCCCAGTTCGCTAATGTCACATAAAACGGCTGATTTATGCGTATCGTTTTTCATTTTTGCACTCGGTACCCTCAAGTTGAGTAGTGCCTCTCTTGCTCCTCGGTTTTTCCTGAACCCGTCCTCGATTTCCATAAGCTTTCTTCTATCTTTCATTTTTTCAATCGGCTACTTATCCGAGTAAGTATTTTCAAAGTATGAGACATCAGGCACAATGTTCCTGTCCTTCGCATGTATCTGTCCTTAATTTCTTCGGCATATAATGAAAATGAGATGCTATAAAACAGGTTATGTACGATAGAGAAAAAAATTCAAATCCCATCCTTAACAGAATATATTGCGGCTAAGCTGCCGATGAGAGATCAATATTCGCAGATAGGGCAGGCTGGCAGATACAAACATGCGTTCAAATGCAAATCTTCCTCTGCGTGCAGCACAGACCTGGTGGGAAATCCGGTTTTGAGATAGCTCCATACATCCACGCATATCATAATCTGGTGGATGCATTCAATTCTTGATTCACCTACGTTGCTTTTTCTTTATTTTGCTCTCTATTTCTGTCTTCCGGAGGCTCTCGCGCTGAGGAGCAAGTATGAACCTTGGGATATCTCATTTACAAAACTTCAGCCTCCTCAATTGACACCTGCTTTAAAAATAATGAATGTTTCAATCAATAATGCTCTGCAATGAATTTAAATTTTTTCTACTGTCTCAGGTATGCAGTCTAAAATTGTTTCTGCTGACTTTGCTGAATAATATAAGTTAAAAGAGAAAACCGCATTGCGTATTACCGAATTAAAAATTGAATTGAATTAGTTAATTTTTCTCATGTGAACTCTCTCCGCATAATGGGAGGCAATGGGATCTTTACGACTGCGATGGAGGGAATGATGCCTCCCCTCTTCCCCTCTTAGTTTAGGCAGTAATTTTGTGGCACTTTTTATCT
Source organism: Hetaerina americana (assembly GCF_022747635.1). Lineage (NCBI taxonomy): Eukaryota > Metazoa > Arthropoda > Insecta > Odonata > Calopterygidae > Hetaerina > Hetaerina americana. Next base: position 9,710,425 of record NW_027287095.1, read on the forward strand.
TGTCTCAGCAGTTTTTCACGAATTGAATTATTCCCATATTTTGTTCAATTCTTGAGTTATTGAGTTGATGTCCAATGTGGCTACATCAAATCAACTCGATTTCTACCTAATTAAATCAGAACTGTAATTGTTTTCCAAAGCCAGAAATATAAATGAGAAAATCAGAGTTATATATAAAGTAAATATCTCCAATTATTTTCATCCCTTTAAACTTTACAATTCAATTTTATCACCAATGGCTTGCCAAACTCAACATCTTCATCGTTTTTCCTTTATACCGATAATTGCAAAATTCTTAGGGGAATCGACTGTATCAATCACGCTCTCGCTCTGCAGGAAGGTCTGAGCGTTTCTTTCCCATGGTGACAGAGGTGTTAATAAAATCCCAACATTGCCAAATGCCCAGCTTTCCAAATAACCAAAAGGTGATTTCTCTTACCCTCGATAATTCAATAATTTCAACTTCTACGGCATTAGGTATTCCAATTCAATGTTTGGAATTTACTGAAGCGCAACGGTTGCTATTATACCATGTATTCATCAATTAATGAATATTTGTTATCTGCATTATAAGTTATGATTTGTTTATGGTGAAAAAATATCTAGCCTGCTAGCTCTCTACCACTGATGAATTATTTAGCAATATATTAGCATGAACAATTTATGTCAGAAAAGTCACAACTAGATTAATCTCTACTATATTGACAATTTCATTTAATCCACCACGTAATATGGTAAATGCATCTGCATAATTTCTATTAAGTAGGCCGCTGATATTTGTATAGGGCCCGGCGTTGGAATCTGACACATTTGTAACGTTATTCTGTAGCTCATGTAACAGCAAGCAGAATGGAAATAATTCAGATATAAGTTTTGAATGACACAATTTATTTATAAAGATTAAGTTTAATACCAATTAATTTAATATCAACATCAATCAAATGCTACACCAAGATATCTCACTGCTTGTTCCAATTTTCCTCGAAAATTGTTAATAACTACCTGCAATAATTCTCGATTTCCGTGAATTTCCACGACCTCATGACTTATTCGCAAATTCAGTGGGGAAATGAGACCTGTTTTGAAAAACTCTTTCGATCGATCATCAATCTGCAGAGAAAAAAACTGGGATCTGAAAGATCTGGAGACCAAGGGAGAAACTGTAACGTAATTGGTTGTTTGGGGCGAGAATTTATGGAATCGATTCAGTTATAATGAAAAACTATAAGTTTGTTAATGCAAGGTATTTTATTTGGATACAAAACGGGTCGTATATAATTAAAAAACCGTGGAATCGCAAAGTTTTTCATTAAAAGGGAGAAAAACCTGTACAGCTGAATATTACTAAAGGAAAAAATTAAGCGTCCGTGAGAAACAATGCTCAAATCAAGTTTCATTGATGTTTATATTGAACTTTTCCAGTTCCTCAATAAAAAATGCTGAAATTCTCGATAGCTTTCACCGCTCACCACCACCACAGCTCTTACATTTCCATTAAAAAAAACAGGAAAAATACATCGCTGGGAATTCAATTTCGAATGAGGGATGAATTCGCATCCACATACACACTTTAACACACACACACATGCCGACGAAGAGCAAATTTAAAGGTTAACGATATGCGCTTCGGAAAGAATGACCAACTGAGCAAAATACTCTGGAGTTAGGGATGGGCCAAAATTATGAATAAACATGAAAGGTTGGGGGAAACTCGAATGGCGACATGAGTATACGTATTTCGGCCAAGTAAAGGTAAAGTGACCCTCTTAAGCGCACTCAAGATGAAGTTACTCGTGGCACTAAACTTATTGGAGCAAGTCAACATTGTGATTCACGAAGGAACACGACCGTGCTCGCATATATTAATCACAGCAATGTGCGTCTCTGTCCAACTATAACTGATTTCGTTTCTACACACGCAGTTAGCATGTACGCTCGCAATTATTGAAAAATACTCCGTAAGTTCCCACATTTATTGGAATAATTAATCGGTTTCGTGGTTTTCACATCATTATTCAAATAAAAATTATGCCCGATTTTGATAATTATGTGAAAATTTCGGAACCGGTTAAGTATTTCAATTAATAAGAATGGTCAATCACCGTGAGTAAATTCCGTTATATAGTCACAGAGCCTAAAATGGAGTGTTTGCAGGCTAACAGGCTTCATGGATGGCGAAATTGCGCGGCCTCAGGTTCAGCGAAGGTAAATAATAGCTTCTGCACCATATTTACTCATATTACCAGCGTACTTTAAAACATTCAGCTCCACGAACTCTTTATCTCCCTTCGGGCAGTCCAAAACACCGATTATTTTCTTCCTCTTCCTAGCTCACCAAAATTATCTCCCGGAGTCGGATCCTTTGATGGGGGAGAGGTGCCATTCCGGAAACCGGAGGATTGTAAGGTTATCTCGTGCAGTAGCGGGGGAAGGTTAACACTGCGACGAGGGAGGGGAGACCTAATCCCCGTCTCCAACAGGTATCAGGTGCTATTGGGGGATAGCCCAGCGGTATCTGCAGCTCCTACTTATGCCCATGTGAGATCACCCCCTAGAATGAACAGTAAGACTGGGAAGGGGGGGATTCTAGTGATAGGCAGCAGCAACGTCAGACGTGTGATGGTCCGATTGCGGGAGAGAGCAGACAGACCATGAGGGTGTGAGCCGGCGCCTGACGGCATGGTGCATTCCTAGCGGGTGCGTTCCCCAAGAGACAAAGGCGGTTGGAGCGGCGGCTGCAGGCACAAAGTGTTTCAGGCTGCGGGTCGTGGCTCATGTATGTGGCTGGGACGCCGTCGACCGTGGATCTGAAGAGATTCTGAATTCCTTCATGGAATTGAACTCGGAAATGAAGAAGGTGGGTGGTGTCGAGGGGGTTGATGTGACGCTCTCGATCTGCAGCCTCGTCCCGAGGATTGATCGTGGACCCCTGGTCTGAAGCCGAGTGGAAGGCATCAATTGGAGGTTGGGTGCTTTCGGCAGGGCCAGGGAAATGAGTCAACTGTTAATTTAATAAAAAATGATAAAGGTGAAAGAGTAACCAGCAGTTTGGAAAAGGGTAACTTATTAAATTCCTTCTTTCAAAGCGTCTTCACCCATGCCTCGCCAAATGCCTCCGATAGCCTACCAAATTGTGCCGGTCAACCGATGCCCAAAATTGAAACCTCATATAATAGAAACGTGGTCATTGAAACAGGAGGATAGACGTAGACTGGAGGCTTTTGAAATGTGGGTGCGGAGAAGAATGGAGAAGGTGAAATGGACAGAGAAGAAAACAAATGAGGAAGTACTTGGTATGGTGGGCGAAGAGAGGGGTTTTTGGGAGAAATCTTTTGGAGGCAGGAAAAGTGGATGAAGGGGGTATTGAGCGGCAGCGGGATTTTGAAGACTGCAATAGAGGGGAGAATATTAGGCAAACGAGGAAAGGGAAGGAACAGGATAGGGATGTTGGACGGGATGAAGGGAGGAAGAAAGTACTCAGAGCTGAAGAGGGACCTGATGTAGGGTGGGATGATAGATTTTGTGTTTTGTTAGGAGTAATAAAATGTTTGTTTGGTAGTTGTGTCCATCCAAAAACCTACCTTAACCGGTAGATTACCTAATAAAAAAATATAATGGAATAGAACGTTTGCTGAAAAATATAAAAGCCTAATAAATCCTCCGGGCCCGATGAATCACCCGCTCGTATATTGAAGGATCTAGCTTCGTAAATTGCGCCGTATGCAGAAATCATATTTAAGAAGTCGCTTGTAGATCACAAGGTTCCCACAGATTGGAAGACATAACACCAGTATTTAAAAACGCAGACAAAGAGGAACCGAGCAATTATCGACCTATTTCCCTCACATCCATTTCGTGCAAGGTTATGGAACATATAGCCGCTAGTTCGATCGTGAGACACTTCGATAATGAGAATTTATTATTGAAAAATCTGCACGGTTTCCGAAAAGGTAGATCCTGCGAGACACAACTTGCGCTCTTTGTCCATGATATTCTTATTTCTAGAGAGAGCAATGCTCCAGTAGACGCGATGTGTCTAGATTTTAAGAAATCCTTCGACATAGTACCTCATAGTAAACTACTCGCAAAGCTAGAAGCATCTGGCATACTTAGATAAAATATCCGGTGTTGGATTAAAGACTTTTTGAATGCTCGGGTTCAAAGGGTAGTGATAGATGGAGTTTGCTGAAATGCATTGGAAGTTACTTCAGGTGTTCCCAAGGGAAGTGTCATCGGACGTTTTATATTCCTACTATACGCTAATAACATTGACTCCGTAGTCAGTAGTAAGATACGTTTATTTGCCGACAATGCAGTGGTTTACCGTGATATCCGTGATCCCGAGGATACAGCAGCTTTATCAGATGACCTTAATTCCAAACAACACTGGTGCGATACTTAGAAATTAGAATTAAACTTAAAAAAGTCTGTAGTCATAATTTTTGGATGCAATGCCCACCTGAACGCCCACGGCATTGGGAACACCGAAATGGAATGGGTAGACTCAATTAAATACCAAGGCGTTACCCTCACTCACGACCTCTCCTGGATGAAACAAATACGGGGAATATGGGGACAAAATAACAAAAAATTATGATTTATTAGAGGAGTACTGGGAAAATGTAATGAAAAGGTCAAAGAGAAATTTTATCTGTCGTTGGTTAGGCTCCAATTAGAATACGTATGTTGCGAGTATATGGGATCCTAACGAAGTTGGATTGATTACCGAATTGGATCGCGTTCATAGTAGGGGAGGTATATATTTGAAAACGTTGTTATGATAAACTTAGGAGCTTATCCCTAATATTTGAGCAGCTAGGCTGGAAAATACTTGCGGAGCGAAGCATAAATTACAGATTGAAGCTCTTGCATACATTGGAAGGGCGTCTCTTTAGCAGTGAAAATATTTCATTACCCCATCTTACTACGGTAGGAGACATCATGCTAGTAAAATTACAAAATTTAAGAGTAGAGCAGATAGATTTAAGATGTAATTTTTTCCACGAACGATAGGGGATCAAAATGAGGTTGTTCGACCGCGGTAGGGTCGTGTTCGGGTAAAACTATTCTGGTTTGTATTCATCCCCTGCCACACACCCTAGAGGTGGCTTGCGGGGTATATAAATAAATGAAAGTATTCAGCATTCCATTGCCTTTGGATATATTCTACATTCCTTTTATTTCTCCCTACAATATCCTCCTTTCCTCTACCATGCCTAGCACTTCGTCGTTTTGTTTAACTTTATGTACTTTTAAATTTTCCATCATTTTCCGTACTTCTATCTCAAAATCTTCCAAAGTGGCATTATCCTCTTGCCTTGACGACTAAGTTTCGGATAAAAACAGCACTATTCTTCATTTAAAATGTTCGTTAATCATTTCTTTGCGTTTTAACTTAGCGTCCCAGCTATCAGGCCCTCAATTTTATAATTCTTCTTTGCCTCAAGTAATTCCTTCTTTATCGTCCTTACTACTTTCCTCACTTTATTTTTTATTGCTTCTACGATAAGTGAAGTATTAATAAGTACTTAAAAAGTACTCAGAGGAATGTCATCAAAAGCATTTTTTCCATGCGAGTGATGGACTATTTCGGTAATTATGTACTAATAGTAGACAATTTTTTCAACGGGTAACAAATTTTTGAGAAGAGTTATTGTGTGCCGATGAAACTCAAATTACCGATACTGATGAGATCATGTCTATTCAAATGTGTAAAACTTTGGGGGCACGGGGAAGGGGGAGGGGGGTAGATATCTCGCAAAAGGTCCAGTGAAAACACCAGTTGACGCAATCTCACAAATAACAACACGATAAAAAATGAATGCAACATTGATAACACCGACCTTTTAATGTTCTTTCTCATTACGCTGCCACAAAACGGTAGGAGAAGCAAATCACATCTACATAGGGTACACCACCTCCTAAATTAGACCTGCTTGACTGTATCCTTTCGTGTACAACTACTACTAAGGTACAAATTCCAAGTAAAACACAATTAAAGAGATAACTTATGAAAAATATACATGAAGATCGATGAAAATATTAATGTTTGAGTGCTTACGCGAAAAAATTGCCTTTTATATAAAAAAGCGTGAGCGATGGAACACGATGACGCAACAAAATTGAGCCTGAAATAATCCATGTCCGCTTATAAGATATTGGCCAAGAAAACCTCTCGACTATCCTCTTAAGTGAATTCTAGGGATAATGACACATTAAGCAATATGAAGCTATAAAACAGTTGGCGCACTTCCAATGAAATTAAAATATTGGAAAGATGTGAAAAATGACTGGGCAGGTAGAGAATCTGATGGCCGTCACTGTAAGGTAAAATGCCAATCAGTACTCCTTAGAAGAGTAAAAGAAGAAGCGGAGGGAGGGATCAGTATTCGATGGGAAACGAAATAAGTCACGTAATCTTTAATGCGTCTCGTCCAGGATAGACACATTAAAAACGAAAGCCATAAAGAAAATGAACAAGGCCATGGCTGGAGGAACGTCTTTATAGCCAGCTCACACATAAAGTTGGCAAGAAATTCTTTCCAACGAGGCACTAAGGAGAATCTTCGTTCTTTTTAAAAGGTAGTGTGCATATATTTCGCAATTAATTATTTCTAGACACCACGCAAGGGAAAAAAGGGTGCTTCTTGCTGGAGACATAGAACTTAGCAGTATTTCTTTACGAGCGTAATTAAAACTTGATATCACGAAGTAGCAAGAGAAGCTTATCCTTCTAAATGCCTTCCTAGGGTCTCTTGAAGTGTTTTCGTTTGCAATTTTTTTTTCTTTTCCGTTTGGTTGATAGGTTAAATCGATTTATTTTTCTCAAAATAATTAAGATTGCCGAAGTTTTATTTTTAGGTCTTTCGGTATTCTGCGCTCCAAAATTTATTTTTATCCATTTAATAACTAAGCACAGAATGCATTAGAGACCAAGTATCTAGTCCTCGTCGATTGAGCGTCAAACATTTTCCTGAACGTGATTATTTCACATAATTTTCAGGTACCACTCATTCCCTAATACCCCTTTTTGCCCTCAATAGCCTTCTGTTCCGGATACCTCCTGAATTCCCCATTTAGTAATTCATCGAATTTTTATCGGTGAATTTGACTTGTAGATTCATATTTCTATCAATTTATTCTGCCTAAAATTAAACAGTGGAGAATGCGCCGTGGTTTCTCGTATCGGTTAAACTATTTCTTGTCTGATATCAGCCGTATATTGATCAGTCAACGTTGATTCGAATACTTCAGCTCACAGGGAATCACAAGATAACTAGATGAAGTTCAAGGAATGCAAAATCACAGAATAATCTAGATCCTAGAAAAATGTGCTCATGGCAAACGGCTTGGACGGAACATCATTCTCACGTACAGGACTAATACAAGACAAGAGGATCGGTGAAATGATTGGAATTGTTTTTCTAAGTTTGTCCCGGCTCATTCATTTTACATCGAATGAGTACCAATCCAAAGTCCACAGCTGTCAACTGTGAACGCAACATAATAATATGAGTTTCGGTCGATAAAAATACTTCACTCTTTCCAAGTATCACGACGTGAACGATCCATGCTATGCGTGCGAAAATCCGCGTGCAACATCGTTTCGCTGTGGTTGATTCGATTTAATATCTACCTCAGGCCACGGCAGCCAAACCGTCAGGGTGTGTGGCAGGGGGTGATTCCACACCAGACAGACAAGATCAAATTTAATATTGCTTAAATATAGGTAGCTAACAGAAATTTAAAACAATTAAAATAATGAAAATACATTTTACGAATGATACTTCTGTATCCAAGTTTAAAATCCTTCTCTTAAGATGGATAACAGGCTGCTATTAAGGAGGACGATAAAAAAAGGAGAGAAGACTTAATAGAGCTGAAAATACGACGGCCATAAGAAGCTCAAACCTACCAAATAAAAAGCAATTTGGGCATTGCCGCACACAGTGCACGTTTTTCATCATTAAAACTTATTTGGACAAATAGATTTATCCATGGAAATAAAAAGCAAAACAAAAAACAATCGAGTGAAGTTGTATCAACTATTAGAAAGTTCTTATGAGAGCGTCCGTAAGAATTTCCTTCTGAGGGACAGCCACCAAGAATTGTGAAGACCAACTAACTCAATGAGCAAAGTATTATTGAAAAAAAAGAACAAAAGTTAATTTCCTCCTTTTTCGAGGTGGTTGAAAGGATCCCTTAAAAACAGTCTCCATTATGCAAAGAAACCCCCGCCCCCCCATACCGCCGCCGATCTCCCCATTCAGCCCGCGAAGAAGGGGAGGCCGGGGTGCGCGCGAAAGCACCCGACTGGCTCTCGTGTTAACTCCCGCTGCGTTCGGATAATTAAATTACAATCGCGGGCGTTTTGGTCCGGCTTCGGCGACCGTGGGAGGAGGCCGGGGGGTGGGGGAGGAGGCGGGATGAGTCATGCTGGGGCCGACCCACCGCGGCCCGCATTCGCGCCTGCTTCCTCCCTCGGCGGAGGGGCGGGAGAGGAAGAGGAATGGGGGTTGGAGCTGGAAACTGCGGCGGTGAAGGGGAGGAAAGGAGGGAGGTAAGTAACCTTGCGAACTACCTGCCGTGGCCGACAGGCTCATCGTGAAATGAATGCCCGCTGAGCATAAAGCTTAGTTTAAGATTGGAGTCTACGCGAACTTCCAACTTCAATCCCTTGTTCAGTGTACACATATCTATGGTGGGGTTTACGATGTCGGGGAGGCGTCAAACGTTAACTTCAAAGTTCTACCAAACTTCACGGTCTCGGTTGACGATGGCGAATGCGAAATACGTTTCTCGATTGACGTAAAAGAGGCCGTACGGCCGCACATCGACGAAGATGAGCGATGATTGCCTACGTTGTCGTCCCGCGTCCTGATTGAAAAATCAATCCTGAACAATATCTGTGAGCGTGAATCATTCTAAGTTACCGCTGATGGTCAATGTTAACGCCAATATTCGAGAAGACTAAACTAATATTAAAATATATCTCGAAACTCTGCTAATGAAAGGCATTTCGGCCTGAATAAACGATTCATTATCATGATGTCGGACCTAAACATACTGATCTTGAAATACTAAAATCAAAATAGCGAAAAATTACAAATGATCTATTTGAGTACCTTAAAATATGCATGTACTTAATGAACTGGGGTACCCTGAAAACTATTAACCAAACTATATGGACAAAAAGTTTTAACGACAACTTGTTCAGCGACATAATTATTGTATTGCAAACTTGGCTCTGGGATAATCCTTGAAGATGCCTGCCCGATCATTAAAAAGAACATTAGAGTTGTTTTTTTTTGGTTACCTCAGGGGATATTTTCGCCGAGAAGGCTTTTAGCAAATGCTGCATTGTTTGGCCTGATTCGTAGGTTGGTTGCTACAGATGTCTTTCGGTAAACGGATGATTAAGTTTTATAAGTATTATATTGGTGTAACCCTGAAGGATACCTGTCAAAGCCACTTGAAAACTGTAGAAGTAGCTATTTTCAAGGCATTCAATCGGCAACAAATTTTACTCTTTCTATGTGTCGTTTTTGGGTGTGTTTTTCCACGTAATAGGTTATCTGTCTCTTTCTGCCCTTCATTCACTTTTTTGTTTCAGCACTATGCAAACTAACCAAGTATGCATTGAAGCGGCCCACGTCGGTCATGGTGGAGGTGGCTCCAAAAGCCACCTCTACCTCCATGCGCTAATGAGGAGGGGGCATAACGGCAGAGGAGCGTACGGGACGGGAAACCCTACGTGGCGTCGCCCTGCGTGGAATAGAATATCAAGCACAAAAGCAAGAAACAATAGCTGGGATTTAGGAAGTAATCAATGGAGATTTCCAGTTTATCGTTGGAGGGCGCTCATACTACCGAGGTCGTTTCACCCGGTCCGGGTATTCGGGCAACGTGCATGGACCAGCAAGGCGCGCAGGCTTGTTTCCAGCGCCAAAGGTCCGCCTTCGATTCCCGAGGTCGGCAGAATTTTGCGAAGGAATCCTGTCTCCACTTGCCCTCCCCAGAAAACTTCGAATGACCATCTGTCGCACTGACATCGGTTTTTTCTCAGTCATTTTTATCCATGACGTGAGGTTCCCCAAACCATACTTCACGTGTTTCAAATTGCACGAGTGACCTCGGACTGCGATTGACACCCGATGCCACACGTGAGGGAGATAAGGGGAGAAAGGCAGGAGTACCAATATTAGACAAAACCTGATGTCAGCCTAGTCACCCGAGGAAATCAAACGAGGTATCCATCCCCTCGTCTCAGACACGGCACAAATTCGATGTCAAAATATCAAAAAATCCCCAAAATAGATGAAAAAATTCTTTCTTACGAAGGAAGTCGTATAATTTAACTCTGATATGCTATCTATAGGAAATTTAGAATTCACTCTAAGTGTCAGAAAAGAGAGCCTTTTTCATAGCTACTATTCTACTCGTTCTCTTGTTAGCCCACAATACAAATGCCACCAAATGTCGGGTACCACCAAAACCGCAGGTTACAAACTAAATAATCAATCTTTTCTTATAGCATTCCATTACAGAAACGAAATTCACTTCAATTATGCACACAAGTTTCATAAAATACATATTATCACAAAAGCGTTCTTATTAATTCGAAGAAAACCAAATATTCTGGTTATACGTCAGAGAAATTGAAGTGGAACGGCCCACTGTTAAATCTTGGAAGAGTTATCACGCCCAATTTGCGATAGACAGTATAATAAATATCACGAAGACACTTCAACAATTTTCTGAGGTATCAATTATAAAAATCCAGGAGCACTAAACGAAACTTCAAAGCTTTAAACTGGATAAGGGACATTCTGAATTAACAGGTTTAAATACTCATTCATCCCTTGAAATATTCGCGATAAAATAAAACTAATATAAACCATACAACCTTATGTAGGAAGGTTGACTTGGTGGAAACTCATCTCATTAATTAACGTAAAACTTAATAAAAAAATTAATAAGTTATTTTAGTTTCATCTAATGACAATTACATTCGAATGTACTCGAATAAATTCAAATCTTATTTAAAATAAATCTCATTTTAACGCAACTTCATACTAGAACGCTACTGCGTGCCTACCTCAAAATCAAGAGAAAACTCACAGATTATAATGAGAATGCAATAAATAAAGCAACATGGAAAACTGTATATATGGAACCTTTTTTTTTTAAGTCTATCTCATTAATGACAATGTTTACATTTGCAATGCATAATTGTCAGATAGTTTACCTTGTCTGACTCACTTCTGACTTTGTTTTAGTTGCAAGTTATTAAATTTTCAATTTAAAATGTGCCGCGTAAATAGATTTGGCCTACTGCTCTTAAATTCAGTGTGAACCATCATATGCTGGACGTACAGTTCGTAAATTTTACGTAATCCCACCCCAGGATGTTGCTTGTAAATGCGTAAATAAGACTACTTTATTCAAAACCTATATTCTTTGTATTTTACTTACACTTCTGTTAAATACATAGGCCTGTTTCTCTACTGTATTTACGATTTCGTAACCTTATATCATGCAGCTTAATAAAAATTACCGGAAATAAATTGAGTATAGGGATTTTTTCATGATTGAATCTGATTTATTCTTACTAACCATTATATTTTTCTCATAAAGTAAGTATTGACTTGCGTTGGATTCATCCGGCTTTTTTTGCCAGAAATCCTTTCCGCTAACGGTTAAACCCAAGCGTCATGATAGTGATTCTCAGACGATTTGGTCACACATGATTCATCCTTCTCCCTTCTGAGAATCGCCGCAAGATTTTGACCTAAATTCATTGAAAGGTGACTTTGTTCCAGCTACGAATAAATTGGAATCGTCATTCGGAAGAAATGTGTGACTCAGACCGGAGAAAATCTATAAATTTATATAATCGCCAAAAGATTGGAAAAAAATGAAACTTCGAAGCAGATCAACTTAAAACTAAAGTGTTGGTATTTCGTAAGTATGGAAAATAATTATCAAAATGAACGGATGCGGGCACACGTGTAGCTATTGCTATTCGGCATTTTAGCAATACCATCTCCTAATAACTTCCACATTACATTTTTTATACATTCACAATTTAGACAAGTTTCCACCACCCTCTGAATGGGCGAATGGAGGGGGGTGTTAGTACACCATCCATTCATGCACATGCAATGAGTTCATACACACATATGATTACACATGTTTCTCAAAACTATTGTATGAAATTTTCCACGCATGTGACACATGAATGACAGCAACGGAGCAGATAAAAAATTTCACGAGCGATGAAATCGTGATATCACAGAGGAATGATGAAAGTGAAACGCCTATACCATGAAACCAATGGCAAAATGTTTCGAAAAGTGGATGAATGTATTATAAATGAAAGACGCTTAGCGAAAGAAGAGCGGCATTAATTGGACACGTTCTGCGACACCAAAGGATTCCGAAGGATAAGATGGAAGGAACCACGCAAGGGCAGTGCTGCAGAGGAAGGCCAAGGATGAATTACGAGAAGCGGGCGTTATTGCGTCAACGAAAGTAGCTAGGAGAAATAAGTAATAGACAAGGGACAAGATGGTTTGGCAAATCGCATCAAATTAAAATTTTGTTTAATAACTTATGGCGAACTAAGTATCAAGAGAGAAACTTCCTGTGAGTGGCTACTGGCTAAATATAGAAGGGCATTCATTTTAAACAATTACTAATTTTAAAGTATGCTAACAGAAAACAGCAGGTTGCAAATTTCTCATTATAATTACATTGCGGGATTTTACACAAGCGCTTTCCCTATTTTCACGCCACTGAAAATTTTAAAGTGCATATCTTGTTAGGCATCGGACAAAGTGCACTTTAAGCAAAATAGTGTGACATAGCCATATTGCGAATTCTTCTCTCGTTTGCACTAAATTCAAATAAGAGGAATATGATAGCCCCACCTTTAGAAACCTCGCCCACTTTGACTTCACGGCGAATTGTACGGAAATGTAAAGAAAATGTATGAAATGATTGTCGTTTTGCATTAGTTGCTCCTTATTTAAAAAGAGTGACATGGGACCATAGGAACAGAACTAATGCAAAAGCTTTCATTTCAGAATCAGGGTCATTATTTTAAAAGTACTAGAGGATTAAAGAAATTAACGATTAAAAGCCAAAGAATATATATCTGCTAGATTTGTGAAAATTGTGAAGGGGGAAAACAAATGGAGGGAAGTCATCATGGGCATAGGGGCGCTAATCAGGGAGAGAGCAAGGAGGTTTAAGACTTTCAGAAGGATAGGGTGGAAGGTGCTTCAGACTACGAAGGAATCATTAACATCTCACTCTAGATCTATTCACAGGCGACCACCCGGATGAAAATAAGAGAACTTCACCCTACACACTTCCATTTATGGATTTAAACACGTTTTTCCCACGCTCAATTCACAATCAAGAAAAAAACCATCAAAAAAATACTGTTCGCTCAGTTATTGACGGTATACCTCGTTTTTATTTGCTCAATCATTCCTTTTCCCGGAATCGGAATGGAGGCGTGGATATAGCGATGCTAATTTTAAACAGATTAGGTGAAAAACCTTTTTCAACAAAAGCTATACTAGACATACTACACACCTACACTATGCGCAATACACACACACACACACACACACACATGTACATACATAGTATATATATATATATATATATATATATATATATATATATACACATACATAGTATATATATATAATTATATATATATATATAAATAAATTGATATAATTACGTATGTGTGAACATATGTATGTATTTGTATGTGTATATACATATGAGTGTGTTTTTATGTATGTATGTGTGTGTGTATATATATAAATGTGTGTGTGTGCGTGCGTATATATATATATATATATATATATATATATATATATATATATATATATATATATATGCAGGAAAAGTGGATGAAGGGGGTATTGACCGGCAGTGGGATGTTAAAGGCTGTAATAGACGGGAGAATTTTAGGCAAACGAGGAAAGGGAAGGATCAGGATAGGGATGTTGGACGGGATGAAGGGAGGGAGAAAGTACTCAGAGATAAAGAGGGGTCTGATGTAGAGTAGGATACTGGATTTTGTATGCAGTTAGGAATCACAAAATATTTATTTAGCGGCTGTGTCCATCCAAAAACCTACCTTAACCGGTAGACTCCCGGTTCTATCCCTTTCTTCCTTCATAAAGGTGGCTACGACCACCGAAAATTCGAAAAATAGTGAGTCATCGAAAACGTGATATATATATGAGTGTTCTTCTTTTTTTTGTGTTTCTATATTGTGTGTTACTGTGTATTGTACTATATATATACATATATATATATATATATATATATATATATATATATATATATATATATATATATATATATATATATATATATATATTTATATATAGTACAATACACAGTAACACACAATATAGAAACACAAAAAAAAGAACACTCACACGTATTTTCTTGATATTTCGACGGAAACAATCCGTCTTCATCTGAAGATATAGAATATGACTTCATTCAGTCATTACTTCTATATCTTCAGATGAAGACGGATTGTTTCCGTCGAAATATCAAGAAAATACGTGTGAGTGTTCTTCTTTTTTTTTGTGTTTCTATATTGTGTGTTACTGTGTATTGTACTATTCGGCACTTCCGTGTTACGTCTACGAAAGCATATATATATATATATATATATATATATATATATATATATATATATATATATATATATATATATATATAGGGAAAACCAGCAGCAGCAGGACAGAAGACGCAGGAGAAGAAGACCAGAGTAGTTAGAATAGGAACGTGGAATGTTAGCACAGTGATGAGGACAGGGAAATTGGAGAATGTTAAGCGAGAGATGTAAAGGGGAAATATAGATATTTTAGGTCTATGCGAGGTGAGATGGAAGGATAGCGGGGATTACTGGAGTGATAATTATAGAATAATATACAGCGGCGGGGACGAGAGCCAACGAGGGGTTGCCATAGTATTAAATTAAGAGGTAGGAAGAAGCATAGTCGACATAGAGCAGGTAACAGATAGAGTATTACTAATAGAGATAAAAGACGAACCGACGAACTTGGTTATTATTCAGGTATACATGCCACCGAGCAACCATAAGGAAGAAGAGGTCGATAGGATATACGATCAGTTAGAGGACATAATTGCGTGTGTTCCTGCAGGGAAACATTTGATAGTGATGGGGGATTGGAATACGACAGTGGGCGAAGGAAGAGATGGTGATGAGGTGGGGGACTACGGTTTAGGCACGAGGAATGACCGCGGGAAGAAAGCAGTTGAGTTCTGTAGGAGACAGGGGTTAGTCATCACAACACTTGGTTTAGACACCACAAATGACGCAGGTATACAGGGAAAATGCCACGTGACTCAGAAAGGTATCAGCTAGATTATATCCTGGTTAGACACAGGTTTAGGAACAGTGTGATAAATTCGCACAGCTTCCCGGAAGCTGATGCGGACTCTGACCACAATTTAGTTGTCATGAAATGTAGCGTACGTTTCAAAAAGATAAGGCAGGGGCGGCGAGTAAAAAATGGAATGTAGAAGCATTAAATGGTTTGAAAAGGAAGGAATACAAACAGGCGGTAGAGAAAATCATGGAGGATGGTAAAGAGCTAAGTGCTATAGAAGAAAAATGGGAAATGATCAAGAAAGGGTTGTCTAAAGCCGCAAAAGACGCTATTGGAACCGTTAACGCTAAAAAGACTAGGAAACCATGGATCACGGATGAGATGATTACAAAGATGGATGAGCGGCGGAAATGGAAGAATGTAAATACAGAATTAGGCAAAATGAAGTACAAAGAATTGAACAATAAATTGAGGCGGGCAACAAATAAAGCAAAAGAAGCATGGTGGAAGACGCAGTGCGAGGATATGGAAAGTCGGCAGGGGAAGGGTGAAATCGGTGCGCTATACAGCAAAGTTAAATCTTTATCGGGAAGTAAGAAAGGACGATCTATGCTAACAGTTAGTGATAAGGCGGGTAAGGTAATAGTTGATGCAGGAAAGATGCAAGAGAGATGGAAGGAGTATAGAGAAGAACTTTATAGCAAAGAACTTAGACCAACAAAGTTAGACATTGAAAAAGAATATGACGTAGAGGAAGACAGCTTAGGTCCAGGCATACTAGACAATGAGATAGAATGGGCATTAAGGGAGATGAAACTAAATAAGGCCGTGGGGGTGGATAACAGTCCTGCGGAACTATTGAAATGTTTAGGAAAATGTGGGAGGAAGAGGCTATATGGGCTGATTCGTAGTATTTATGAGGAAGGAATCTGGCCGGAAGACTTTTTGAGATCAGTTTTAGTTCCTATTCCGAAAAAGGTAAAGGCTATATCATGTGAGGACTACAGGAAGATAAGTTTGATATCCCACGCAGCTTAAGTTATTCTCAGGATCATAAACAAAAGGTAGAGAGTAGGGCAAATGATTACTTGGGGTATGATGATTTTGGGTTTAGGAAGGAGAGAGGTACGCGCGATGCCATTGCAGTAATGAGCTTATTAATAGAGAGGAATATAGAACACAACCAGGAGGTATTTACCTGTTTCGAAGATTTCGAAAAAGCGTTTGATAGAGTTAACTGGGAAAAACTAATGAGTATATTGCAGAAAATAGGAATAGATTGGAGGGAAAGGAGGCTAATCCGCAACCTGTACATGTCTCAGACTGCTCAGGTACGAGTGGGGAACGGGGAGTCCGGTTGGGCAGTGTTAGGAAGAGGTGTAAGGCAGGGTTGCCCATTATCACCGTCACTGTTCAACCTGTATGCAGAAGAAATGATCAAAGAGGCATGGGAAGAACTGGAGGTAGGAATGAAAGTGGGCGGGGAATTCGCAAAATTAGTTAGGTTTGCTGATGACCAAGCTTTAGTTTTCAGTCAGTCAGCCAAGGGGTTGCAAGCATTGCGGAGTGAATTGGAAATTCAGTGCGACAGGTTTGGGATGAAAATCAAAATTAATAAAACAAAGGTTATGCGATTTTCTAAAAAGAAAAAGGCTAAGCTAAACATTAAAATAGGAGGGAAAAAACTAGAGCAGATAGAACAGTTTACGTATCTCGGTAGTGTTTTGGACCAACACGGTCAAAGTAGTAGGGACGTAAGGAGAAGAATTGCACTAGGCAAAGAGGCTTTCACAAGGAGGAGGGAGTTGATGACGGGGACGTTGAGTAAGTATGTTAAGGAAAGACTCGTAAAAACTTTGATATGGAGCGAAGCCATGTACGGCGCGGAAACCAGGTCATTGAAGCAGGAGGATAGACGTAGACTGGAGGCTTTTGGAATGTGGGTGTGGAGAAGAATGGAGAAGGTGAAATGGACAGAGAAGAAAACAAATGAGGAAGTACTTGGTATGGTGGGCGAAGAGAGGGGTTTGTTGGGAGAAATCCTATGGAGGCAGGAAATGTTAATGAAGGGGGTGTTGACCGGCAGTGGGACGTTGAAGACTGCGATAGAGTGGAGAATGTTGGGCAAAAGAGGAAAGGGAAGGAACAGGATAGGGATATTGGACGGGATGAAGGGAGGAAGAAAGTACTCAGAGATGAAGAGGGGTCTGATATAAGGTAGGATGATGGATTTTGTGTTTTGTTAGGAGTAATAAAATGTTTGTTTGGTAGTTGTGTCCATCCAAAAACCTACCTTAACCGGTAGATTACCTTAAATATATATATATATATATATATATATATATATATATTACACACATATATAGTGAGATGATTTTACTACCTGTAGGGTCGCTGTGAGTATATATGCAGGTAGATATACATATATATTTATTTATAAATATACATACAAAAATGCGTATATATACATGTACATATACCACACGGCGACCCTGGATGTAGTAGAAGCATCTCATTTAGGTATTAAGCAACCATCAATTGTCTGAAACAATGGGAGTAGCATTCCCTGAGTGCAAGCCGTTCGACTTGGCACTTGACCTTCACGTGGGTACAATTTCATCGAATTTTCGTAACTGAGTTAATAATTGAAGACAGGGAAAGAGGAAAGCACTTAAGAAAGTTGAATAAAATGTGAGAGAGGAGAGAGAAGTGGCAATTTGACGAAGACTCGAATCTGGACCCAAATTCGGTTTCATCTCTCGTCACTTGGAGGCAAGCGATAATAACAACCTCGCAGGGAGAGTGCCCTCGGATTCCCAGCTCCAGGGAACAGGCTCCTTCGACAGATAGATCGTCGGTCCAAATCCAATCCCTAGGAAGGACATGCGAACGAAATGACGTAAAGGAAAGGATACGATTCGATTAGATAAAGTCGCGTTGGAAGACCTCTCGAGTCTCAAAATTCACTGGATTTAAATATCCTTATACTAACAGGTCTACAAAATGCCTCCCCTAAACTTGTGCGAAGTGTAAATCCGTATACATTATAAAACGCGTGCAATGCCATAACTTGATATTGTAGAAACCTAAACGAATGGAGAGAAAAATGAGGCGAATTTATATAATTGCACGTTTACATTTCCAAGCTATTGAAGTTAAAAAAAAGTTTATGGCTAAATAATGTTCTAAATTCTAATAATCATATGAAAATTTTGTGCCAAAAATAATGGACTTTGAAGCTAACCGCCTGTAAGGACATCAACGCCTCTGGTAGAAATACGAAACGCTCAGCGACCTATAGCGATTTCCAACGACTGAAGGCATTCATGGAATGAGCACCGGTATGAATCCGCTGTTGGAATATAATAACCAGGTCTCTGATGTCAACGGGGCGTATGGAAGGGCTGTTCCAGCGAAGAGACAGGAGGAATGCAAGGCGAGGAGGAATATAGCGAGAGAGGGAGGAAGGAAATAGGGGAATGTCGTCGGACCAGAAGAGGAGTGGATTTGATTGGGTTAGAGGAGGTGCGGAGGGGTGCGAGAAGAGGCATAGGGGGGGGGTGGAGGAGAGGATTCGCTGGAGGTTTTGAGGTGAGGAGCCCCCGAGGTAACGGTGAATCTTGGTAAGTATGCGGAGGGGAATGGATGTTTAAGGGGGTGGGTTGCGGCGGGCGGTTAGCGGGGGCCTGAGGGGGGAAATTCTGGGGGGGGGGAGCTTTGAGGTGGCGGGACAGCATTCGATGGCTCCGGCTTTATACCTCGCTGGGAACCACTGGGACGGACGGGTCGTCCGTCGGAGCCACCTGCCTCGCAAGTCCCTAGCTCGTTAATTAATTAATTCGCATTTCCCAGTTGGGTGGTATTCATTGTCAAAGTAAGTCTTTCGGAGACTCACAAGAGGGTACATGTACATGTGAAATTCTCCTTATAACCTGTAAAATGTAGTTTATAATGGATGTCAGTTGAACTTAGTGCGACTCCACGCCTAAGTGGAAGAAGTACCCCGCAACAAGGAGACGAATGGAAACCGAGGTCTGTCCCCGCGGCGACACTCATACACGCATATCTTTCACTCATTTACAAGTGCATTGCCCCAGTATCAACGTGCAACAACTCTGCAACTGCAACAACTAAGCACCAGCCTAACTCACATACGTAGATTCTTCTGTGGGGGGACAGAATATTCCAGAAAACGCCGAGCTTACGATCTAGCATACTAGCACATAAGGAACGACACTTCACATGAATACTCACAGGAAACCGAGGAAAGCACGAAGGGCAAGCAAAACAGGTAAGTTGAAGATTAATATTCAACGATTTTGACAGATATGAAGCCAAAAAACTGTAAAAAAAAATATTTAAAAATTTCCGCCGAGCTAAAATGGACTTCAATTTTAGAAACAGAAATTTTTCCTTGTTCCTCCCTTTTTTTTGTCCAATTTCGCGTAACTACTCGATTTACAGCAATTGCACATGCGGTCACAGTTTTCCCCCTTCAAACTACAATAAGGAATAGAATATGAATACCGAATCCATTAATGAAATACACCAAATAGCTGTTAGGCTCCGAGGGCAACATGCAGCTAGAGAGTCAATGAAAACGATACACCCATCTAGGTCAATTTTTAAATTTCTTGGGATACGAAAGATCTATATGATAATGAAACTTTTATGATAGTAATCTTATTTATTTCTTTAAAAAACTCCTTTTTCGTCCAGTTGGCCATCTCTTTTTTATATCATCATTTGATATACCTTATGCATTCATTATTTACCTATATACAAAATCATGGGTGAATGCACAGGGTAAATTTAGCGTTTGGAGATGATTAAACAGCATCGCCAGCCATTCTTTGAATTCTGCGTCAATGAAAGGACAGTGGAACCTGTGCGCATTTCTAACGCCCACAGCTGCCAATGAATGTGATTTCAGCAGGTGAGAATTAAAAATATAAGTTTGAGGACGAGGACTTTTCTCACGTGTCGTCTCATGCTCATTCTCTTAATAATTCACGCGCCATAAGACAACACGCAAACTTTTCCTAATGCTCACCCTTCCAAAAGCTTAATTGTAAATCTCGTTTATCGTGGCAGGCTCTAATTTGTGGAAATTCATTTTAAATGAGTAACATAGATTCGTGGGAAAAGTATACGTAAACCTAAGTCATTGTAAGGATCATGAAAACCACCAAGATGAATAAAAATGGTGTAAATGTATTGAAATATTTTGCTGGATTCTTGGCGGGGATTGAAGGTATTTTGCAAAAAGCTATGATTTCGATTCCGTTAAATTCGTATCAATCTGTTCTCCAGCATTCGACTTTTACTTTTCACCACTTACGCATCATGTTTTTTTCAAGTCTTTTCACAACTCCTGTTAGATCAAATCGATACCTTCTGCGGTATACATAAATCCCATACTGTGGCGCACCAGTCCCATCGTACGACTAAAAGTGGGAATGTATGTCTAATTAGCGATGCAGTCGGCATATGACCCCTAGGATCATCATTTATCAACAATCTCAAAAACAAGCACATCTCCGTACTAAATGACCGATTGACCATATTAAGCATGAAATGAATATAGAAGATTAAAGTGATTTCAACCAAAGAGAAGATATTAAAGAAAAGAAAAATCAATTAAAGGAAAGTCATTGTGCAGCTCAAAAAATAAAACTGTTGCGGGCGTCAGAAAAACAAACTGAAGGTTGGAGGACTGGGTCAACGGGGGACGCAACTGACGGAAACTTATCATCCATGTTTTCCCTAAAGACGCTGATTTCAGAAACGCTCTGTTTTGGGTGAACACGATTCAAAACGAAAACAATTGTACCTTATGCATTCGAAGAACCTTACAAAACACTTCTCCTCATCCTTGCATTAAATGTCCACTATGTCTTCAGAAAAAGAAACTTTTTCTCGGCGAAAGTTATTTCATTGCTATTGCGAATTTTGTCAACATAATTATTACGAGAACGAAAGCGATAATGGGGGATCGGTATAGTGCTGTGGATAACGTACCGGCTTTCCATCCAGAGAGACTATTTTTCAGTGATATCCAGACCCCTACTTGAGGTGCTTTGTGAAGAGTACATTGAGTGAGTACGCTGTCCGTCGGATGGGACGTTAAGCTGCGCATTTCGTCAAGAGTAGGCTAATGCTAACGCCGGGTTTCTCTCCACCCTTCATTCTCTCCTGTCCATCCCGAAAGGCGAAAATGACCTAAGTTGTTGGTCGCCTCCCCTAAAAATACTACAACGAAAGCGAAAAGAATAGAAATGCCGTGATAAAGATTCGAATCTAATTTAAATGTAAAAAAAAAATATGAAATACAAATCAAACCACCCGGCAGAAGGAAATTATTAAACTAATGATATTAAAAAATGATGAAAGTAATAATAAAAAAGTTACCAGTACTTTATAAAAAGGGTGCTAAATAATCAAAAACACATTTTTCGGCGAATTGAGTTGAATACGGACTTCGGAATAGCAGCCGAGAACTTTACCGTGCCTTCAAATTCTTACTGAGGTATTATGACGAGTAATTTAATGCATTATATACGGGCATGATATGATTTTGGGAGGTTGGCGTACGAAGGTACGTGAAATTGTTAATACTATAGGAATATCAAAAGAACGCGTCGGTTACAGTTTGATCGAGGAATTGCCCATGACAAAGCTTTACGCCAGATGGGTGCCGTAGGTGCTCAGTGTGCACCAAAAATGCATTCGGACGACACTTTCCATACAGCGCTTGGCACGCTTCATGAAAAACAAGAGTGATTCTTCGCATCAATATGTGACAATGGATGAAATATGGATTCGCTATTATACATCCAATTCGAAACAACAAACCATACAGTGTATAGAGGTCGGTTTACCAGCTCCAAAGTAGGCGAAGACCATCCGTGGGGCCGTGCCATCGGTGGGAAAGGTCATGTCGTCTGTTTTTTGGTTGCAAAAAGAATTCTGTAGATTGACTATCTTGAAAAAGATAAAAAAAATAGCTGGGGAGTACTATTCTAGCCTTCAAACGAAACTGGGCGCAAAAATTCGTCAAAGTAGACTCGGCTTGCTAAGGCAAAAAAACTGTTTTTTAGCAGGACCAGCACCAGCCCACCAGTAGTTGCACCAGCCCTCAAAAGTGTCTTGGTGAAGGGAAAATTGAGGGATTTGCACCGTGAAGTGCTGGAACATCCACCCTATTCCCCGGATTCAGCTCCCTCGGAGTTCCATCCCTTCCGAAAACTCAAAAGTTTTCTAGCTGATCAATCGTCAATTAAGGAGCAATCGATTTTGGCTGTACGACTAGATGAGTACTTAGCAACGCTTCGGGAAGAACACTAAAGCAACGGGATGATGGCACTGGAACACCACTGGATGAAATACATACACATTAAAGGGGATTATGTTGAAAAATAAAACTTTTTTGAAATTATAGATTGTCATTTTCATCCTCAGGCTGAGAAATGCTGAAATCACCCTCGTAAACGTATTTCTCATCAAATGAGTTTATTTTTGGAGCCTTAACTTTTTAAAACCTCATGTTCCAACGTTTGGACGTCATCATCAACTGTAACAACTCAGTAAAAGTACACACTAGATGAAGTGCAGATGATAAACGTACCGTTCTGCTCAATGAACTCAGTGAAAACTTACCAAGTTGCAATATCTTTTGTTCTTCCCACCGAGTAATAAAGTCTTGCAATTCAAAAAGGGGAATTTCCTAGAACGGGTAAGGAAGAGGAAGGTGACCGCCAAGTTTCAGCCGAACCCGTCTTTCGCTGATCTGCCACCCCTTTCCCTATGTTGAGTGAGCTTTTTCGACGAAGGCAGAGGCGACCTTTCCCTCGAACCGAAGAAGTTCGGGGGAGTGGAAGGGAGGGAAGGGGGATGAGCGGAGGAGGAACGGGGATGAGCACGGCGGAGGGGTGATGGGAGGCGGATGCAAAGTTCAAGGAGGCGGAGGCGCATCGCATGCATTTATTTATGGATTGGCGCCGAGGGAGCCATTGCGAAATCCGGGAAATTTTCAATACACTGAAACCTACTCCGCGACGGTTGACGCTCAGGGACCTCGGCTTACTCATTACGCTGTGAGAATAGAAAACTTGTCAGGCAATAAGAAGCTCTACTTGGAACTCAGAAGCCTTCGTGATGACATTTTTATGGTTTGCGGAAATATCATTATCAGACACTTTCAATAAAACTCAATGTTTCATACTTATCCATTTATAGCGGCAGTATTAATATGCCCTCTGGGGAAGTTCCCGTGGCAGAGCCACTGCTATGCAAGAACGAATGATGGGATACTCGTGATCGGCCAAGCGAGACCAAGAGATTACCTACCCATCAGCTGTGCAGCATTTAGTGGGGCAATTCATCCTGTTTGGCTTAATTTCCCCCACCGCTACCATTACTTAACGTCAACGTATTCCATAACAAAGAAGCAGTACGTATTCGTGGAAAGGTTCCGAGTTCGCCTGAGCTCAGAAGGGAAGCCGCATTCACATTTAGTCCCAACAGGCAAGACCAAGCGCCTTTAGGAATTTACGATCGGTTCAAGTGTTTTGGGAACAGTGGCATATTTATAGCTAAGATTAGAATAAACAAGCCTCGGGGTATGTGGTCTGAATATTAGATGGTCGAAAATTGTTGAGGGTAGCATAAGGTGGCAGTGCCGACATCCGTCAGAGTTCGCTGATGAAGAGAACGCGTTAAACGAGTCGGAGGTAGATGCTTAATTAAAATGTGAGAGGAAGAACATGGGAAATACAGTTTACATGAAGGGCGACCTGGATATTGGACGCTCGTGTCTTCTTCTTGGTTCATGCCTTGAAAATACAATACAGTTAATCTTTTGCGTCTCATTCTTCAGTAATTATTTCGCCTGCAATGAAAACAAACGTGTGTTACGGCAATGTTAATCACAACCTCCGGCCGGCGCAGCTTCCTTTTACACGATTGAGGTGAGAAATGTTCCGCTACAATAGGTAATGTTTCTTCGAGTAATCCCAAGTCACCATGAGCATGAGATCAGGTGTGAAGGAAAGGAGCAGCAAAATGACCAGATTTCCCTCGACCTAGTTTTCTCTCTGCATCTAACAGTGATGGGGGTATTTCTGGAGGATTCCAAACGGCCGTGGTGATTTGCGTGAGGCAAAAGTTTGGAGTAGCACGGTTGAATGAAGTGCGAATTTGGAGAGTTGTTTTTGGGTGCACGAAGCTGGGTATTGAGAATATTTAACGCCGAGACTTTGGTCATCTACTTTGTTTCGTGCAAGGAAATCTGAATTTGCGATTGAGATCGAATTTCATCTCCTTCTCTAGCAGTCAAGAACGAGATTGCAAGACGGGGTTTTTTTCCATACTGTTTAATTGAGTCATTCGTGCTTCACGGTACAACTTTCTGCCATTTCTAATAAGGAATAATAAGAATAACAATAATAGATAACCTACCAGTTATATAATAACGAACGACAATAATAGGCAATCTTCCGTTTAAGCTATGTTTTGGATGGACACACCTACCAATTAATTATTGTCTCTCCTAAAAAACACAACCCAACTTCCTATTAAGAACAAACGAGTTTGAGGATGGCACTAAAGGAAATATAATGGCCCCACACTACTTAGGTAGATCAGACCACAAAGATAAAATAAGGGAGATAGATTCTAGTACAGATAGATACAAATACTCATTCTTTCCCCGAATAATCAGAAATCATAATAGAAAGAAATCGAAGTCATTTTAGAAATATTAAAAACATTAAAGTTACAAGTCGGAACAAAATTAAACTTTGCAAAGATGTAAGATCTGGTGCTTTCCCGGCGTATTTGATTGATGAAGTTTTCTCGAGCCTTCAACCGGGTCAAAGGTTGCATGGATATATGGAAAGACCCGAGAAAACTTCATCATTGCAAAGATATTAGGTGTATTTGTAGGTGCATGTGTATGTTAGTTGGTAGTTTGAGTGCTTGCATGTTTGCGGGGTGTAAGTGTTCTTGCATGAATGTATACCATGTTTTGTTTGTCATAGTATAGATTTGTGGCTTTTGTATGCGGTTATTTTTTTCTTTCTTAATTACGGGTGGTGTCCTAACACCCCCCGCCACTCGCCCTTGGGGTGGCTTGCGGAGTATTAAGTAGATGTAGATGTACTCTTCAGCAAGCCGCTCTTCGTCTCCATTTTCTGTCTTACACACTTAATAATTTTCAATTAAAAACTGGCGACTGGCCTATTTCAAGAAGAAGATAAAGAAAACTTTTATTACTGTTGTGAGACGCATTCTGCTTTCCGTTTAAACTCCGAAGAATATAGTCTTATACTCAGAGGTGAATAATTGTATTGAAAATACTGCAGCGATGCGGGGAGAGTCGGAGGGCAGGGAGTTAGGTTTCGAAGAAGTATTCCTCGAGAGAATAGAATTGGGGAGAGGGATGAGGAGGTGAGATGTGTTTGTGGTTTGGTGGGAGGGAGAGAGAGGGGGCGGGGGCCATGGGGAGAGGTCGCTGGGGTCGTATTGAGGGAGGCGGCAGGGCGAAGGAAAGTGTAGGGTGGGAGCGGGGGACCACCATTCTATTCAGCGACGGGGTGGGTCCACGTTTCGGGGCACGTGATGACACATCACGAGGCGCCTTCGGAGGGGAGGGGTGAGGGGTGGAGGGGACAGGTGCGGTGCGAAGGCGCCGTGCGAGGCGATGACGTACCCCGAGTGCGCTTATGCATGAGGTAGGTCGAAGACGCGGGACCGAGGGTTTCAATTTTAACGACGGGTCCCCCACCCTCGCCCCGCACCCTCCACTCCATCCACAGCCTGCGCGGTCACGTCTCCACACTCGCCCGCTGGGGATGGCTGCCACCGTGAGAGGTGATCTTTCGGTTGTCATTCACTCATCAAGCATGCACACCGAAAGGATTGATCCCCCAATGGGCACTCGGTTGAGGTGCGAACGGTGGCTCCTCCAACACAAGTGCGATAAGCAAATGCACGGTCGGAAAACGTGCCAGTTTATTTCCAGATCGGCAGGCATACCTTAACTATGGCAGTTTGGTGCGACACTTGGCAATTAGCATCAAACTTAAAAAAGTGCGCATTGATGAATTTTGGAATAAGATGAGTTCCCTCTGGAACGACGATGCATCAGGAATACAGAAATAGAAAGTATAGATTCGATTAAATACTTAGGCGTTACCCTCGGTCACGACCTCTCCTGTTTGAAACATATACGGAGAATATGCGGACAAACTAACAAAAAATTATAATTTATTAGAAGGGTACTGGGTAAATGTGATGGATAGGTCAAAGAGAAATGCTATCTTTCACACGTTAGGCCTCATTTAGAATTTGCTGCCAATATATGGGATCCTCATGAAGTTGGAATGATTGCCGAATTAAATCGTGTGCAGAGTATAGGATCTATATTTGTAGAACATTGTGTTGGGATACTGAATAACGCGCCAGCATTATTATAATCCTCACAATATCTAGTAAATCCCATTTTTTATTTGCTTCTCCGCAGATTTTATGTATGTGTGTGCCCGAAGTTAAGTCTTTGGTGATTGTAACACCTAGATATTTTACTGCATCAACTACTTTTAGGTAAACACTTGCTATTTTGTAAACATATCACGTTCACCTTTTACAGAAATTTACCACCCAACATTTGTTATGGTTTAATGACAATACCAATTTTATACACCATTTATAAATGCCATCTAGATCCTTTCCTAATATTAAACGATCCTTATCCCCTGATACTACGCTGCCCAATAAATACGCGAACTGAGGCCATAAAAGATTTATTTTGCAAAATTTAGTCTACATCGATTTTGTCCCCTTCAGATTACTCTCCACTCGTTTCTATGTACTTATTCCATCCTCTTTTCCATTGGTTAAAGCACCCTTGGAGGTTCTCGGCAGTTAGGCTTTTTAGTTGTCTCGTCGTTTCTTGCTTTATTATGTCCACATCATCCCAGTGATGTCCCTTCATCACATTTTTGCATTTTGGGAGTAGGAAAAAGTCGCAGGGGGCGAGATCTGGCGAATAAGGAAGATGATCAAGGATGGAGATTGAATTTTTTGCCAGAAACTGGCAAACAATTAATGCTGAATGTGCAGCAGGTGCATTGTCATGGTGAAGGATCCATCCACGTATCTCTCAATTGATCACCGTATCATCCGCAATCATCCTAATCTTACTTTTCACTTCACGGTTCAAATCGTTAACAAAAACCAAGAAAGTAACGACCCAATTACACTTATTAGAGTAGTCAGATTGGAAGTGACTCACGGAGCGAAGGTTAAATTAAAGAATGGACCTCTTATATAAATTGGAAGGATGTCTCTATAGAAATGATGGTGAAATATATATTACTGGATCTATCGTATTACGGAAGGAGAGATTATAGAAATAAAGTTGTTGAGATTAAATGTAGAACGGATATATTTAAGGAGTAATTTTTCTCACCAAGAATAAGGGGTCAGCAAAACGTTCTCCGACCGCGCTAGGGGGGAAAATATTTAGGGTCAAAATTAGTCTGGTGTGTAACCAACCCCTGCCACACACTCTAGCGGTATCTGGCGGAGTACTATGTAATCAAAACCATGAGTAGATTTTACGCGACTGGAATGGCTCGCATAATCTAACGGCATCGAAATATGAGGGGGGACTGGTCTAGATGGTCCTCCAACGAAATCTTCCTTTGTTAGGCGGCCCACTTATGATATTATTAAGAAATCAAAAAAAGGAAACAAAATTGAAAGAGCTTCCAAAAGTGCCCACATTAATTCCAGTTTGAAAAACAGTCATGGTGCCATACCATAAGATGTTCCTCAAATTAAGACTTTAAGCTCTTTGTTTTTCTTGGGTCACATCGGGATTAAGAAAAACTCCGGCGAAAAGAAACTCTTCTCTCATGAAAGCCATGATGACATTTCTTTATTTTATTTATTCTTCTTTGTTACTCTTCTTTCCTACTCTTCGAGTAAGATGAAGCTTTTTTAATTAATAAAAATGTAAAAGTTATCATTACGTTAATGGTAATAAACCAAATCCAAATATAAAATCTTGAGTGCAGTCCTGAATTCAAAAGACGTTCTCACAGAAAAAGAAGGAAATTAAAAAAATGTTATAGTTGGTTATTGAAATCGAAAAGTCCAAAGGGAAATCAGCCTTATTAAGAAGTGTGCTCTTTTAAGAAGAATGAACCGATATCGACGAAAGACTTTTCAACATGGCCACGTCAAAAAGGACCAAGCACCCTAAAAATCTTCGTATGAACGTTATTTCATAAATTTTCCGTACAAGGCACGATAATAACGAAAAGAATAATAGTATGTAATCCCTTTTCCCAGGTCCCTCATCTTATCAGCTCCATTTTTCACATTTTAATGATGAAATTAAATTGGTACTTTGAGCACATTCCTATTAATATACATACATATCAATATAAAAACAACTCCCATACCATTAAAATCCTTTTTTGGGGCGGCGCTCTGTCTCATAGATCTCAGATATACCACTCTATTTATTAAAAAAAAACATTAATTACAGAATTCAATAGGGTACGAGAAAGGCCGCTAGGTTCATGAAAACTTTGTACCTAGGGACACAAAGTGTCACCCATTTTATACAGAATCTGGGGTAGTATTAGGAACCTTTATATATGCAAAGACTCGGGGCTAGATTAAGCTTATTACAAAGATATAAAGCGTACGTTGCGCATGCGACATTGGAATTATAATTAGCTCACCTAATTACATTGGAAAGGCGGACAATTTTTTCACAAAATTAAAGAGTTAAGACTGTTGAACTAATAGATGTAAGTATTAGTTTTTCCTGAGCACTATTCACGGAAACAAAAAAAGGGGAAACACCCAAGGAAGTAATAGGTAAGGGCTGTTGAAAATGGAGGTATACAATTGCCACAATTCAATCACATAGGGGTGTAAAATTCCTACAAAACACCCCGGACAGAGTGTTTTGTGGGAATATATGGTATACAGAGGCATACAAGATTAAAACCCCCCAAAGCTCTCTCTAAGTCTGGCGTCCTAACACCCCCCGCCCGGCACCCTTTTGCCTGGTGGAGTGTAAATAAATGTATATAGAGTCTATGGCATTTGTGAACTGTCCGTCCGGAATGGGTCGAATACTAACCGTTACAAGTGTCAGCATTGAATGTGTGCCTGCCCTCTTTTAATGTATCTTCTTGTTCTCTTTCTGGAGCCATAGGAATAGCTGCTAACCATGTAATACACGAAATATATGTAGGCATATTGCATTACTCTTGTTCGGTCGCCTGCTTTCCACGCGGTTTTGGGTTGATCGCAGGGTGTTCATGAGGAAATTAAGGGAATGTACGTAGAATGACTGGTAACGTACCACCACCTGCCATACGTTCTTGCGACGGCTTGCGGGGTATTGTGTAGATGCAGATGTAATTAACGTAATTTTGTGTCGGCGTCATTAACGCACATTGATTAAAAAAAGCCGAAACGACCAATGAAGGGGACGGACTTTCAACAGAATTCATTCAGCTAATTCACTCTCAACGAAATAGTCAAGAGTAATATTGTGTGCAGCTCAGATAAATAGTTTTTCAGTTATCGCGGCTGGAAAACTCTATCACCCGTTCAGGCACACCGACATAAAAACATTCATTATTCGCAAAAAGGTTTAAATGTGCTCAGGGGACCTGAAAACAATCCCATTGAGATCCCGACCTGGAATGTTTTCATGGAAACCATAACTTCCCCTCTAGTGGGCATTTGGGGAAACTAATGAATACATTGAGAAATAATTGATTTCCTGTCAAGTCCATATCAACTAATGTCTAAACTGTAATGAAAAAATTCAATTACAATATTATTTCGTGAAAACTAGGCGCGGATCGAGTGTCTCACACGAGACTCCCCGAGATAAGAAATAACACGTCTTTGTTTCACTTCGCGGCGATTTGAGCGAGTTGCGTGGAGCTGGGTAAACCTTTTATGAATTTTCGGTAGACCTCCGAATCAGATGGGGGGAATGTTAACCCCTCTCAATTTATCATAAGAAAACGAAACATGACAAAAGTCACGTAAAACAGTCCTATAAAGGAGTAGCAACCGCACAGACTGAATCGGCCGTCGCCCAAAGCGACCCGAAACACTCGGTGTTTTGCGCCATTAAGTTAAATGATCCGTACATACCCACGAATACGTTTGCAACTATTTTGTGACATAATAATAACATAAATGTAATTAGAATTTGAAATTACGAACGGAAATATAACACTTGTTCTTCACGAGAAGTACTACGACGCTTGTATCAAGTTGACCATGTTGATTACACATTTAAACTAAAATGCTCACGCATATAACTAGGCCAATTTATTATTTCGTGCTTTCAATGATACTCATTACCGGTAGCCACAGAAAACATTTATCACAAAGCCCATTTCTTGAATATCAGTTTTTTTCTCTCAATATCATAACTCAGTAATAATACTTTCGAAATACGCACTCCAGTGTTGAGTCTAAGATTCCGGTATTGCACAACTTATATTTCGAGACGTCAAAGCTCACGAAATTAAAGATCTAACGCATTGACGCAAAAAACAGAAAACCAAGAAAAGAGCACTCTGTTTGAATCAAAAGTTTTCGTAGTCAATGTTGAAAAAAATGAGCTAAAATTAAGTCATGGATCGAGAAAAAAACTTTCGATTCTTGACGCCCTTTGCAAGAAGAGGGCTTTGATAGAGAAATTTACGTTGAACACATTCGTTACCTGCTATTGCCAATGATCAGAAAGATAATCATCTCCATCTACATAATACCCCGCAAGCCGTCGCAAGGGTGTGGCTGGGGGTGTTAGGCCACCACCTGTAAAAGGGAACAAAACCATATGCAAAATCAACACATCCATGCATACCTAAACCCGCAGTTGCGTACACATTTATGCAAAAGTGTGTGTCATTAAAAACCCTTTAATGTCATCGTTAAACTCGCTCTGAACCTCTATAAAAGTTTAAGTCATATTAAAACCTGATCCTATTACGACCTGGTCTCGCTTTTGCAGGAATAAAAATTTAAAATGAGGAAATTTCATTTTTTTGAATTCCATAAAAGTAAAATGATAATTTAACACAGAAAATATACAATTAACCATTGAAAAAATTTCTACCCCTGGTGGGACTCGAACCCACAATCCCCGGTTTAGGAGACCGATGCCTTATCCATTAGGCCACAGGGGCTCGCGCTAGCGCACGAGCCTTCACGCCGCCTCTACATCCTCTCCACCAGACAACAATGCTCGTAATACAGTATTAGCTGTAATTTGCATACACGATACTTGGCTATATCACTTCACATCATCAAAATGTGAACGATATTCACGAAGTGCACCTAATCTCTTGTTTTTAAAGCAGTGGTCCCCAGCCGGTAGTCCGCGAGAAAAACTTGCCGGTGGGCGGAGAAATATCAAACAAGCGACAACAAACATCAAACTATTTATTTCATAATAATGGAACAAGGTTTTATAATTATATTGTGATTAAAACGAATATAAACACGAATTAATATTATTAAAATAAAACTTTTATGATAAATATTTTGGAGATGTTTTAATCCTTAAAAAAGGGCATACAGAATTGTGTTTAATGGTCTTATGGGGTTAAATGGTTGGCGACGGCTGTTTTCAAGTATAAAGCGAACTTCGTTTCATTTCTAAAAATGGAAAAACGATGCTGTGCCAACGAATTCATATAATTTGCGACTTCTCTGATATCAAGTATCATTTTTTGACTTTAATCTTATTTTAACATCTAGAGGTCTTTTTACACCAGGAAGGAGTTATAACAAGAGACGCTTCTTCATTACACTCCATCATTCCGTTTGTAAAAACCCTGAGGATGACAACTAGACAATTTGAAAGATTATGGACTTCGTGCGTTGGATTTTCGTTTCATACTACGTTTCATTAGAATGTGCAAATGTTAATTTATTCAAGGTTAGTAAATGACCCGTTAGGTCCGTTTTGGTCATTGTGCAGACAGTCCTTAGGTGAATGGATTATGCGGGGTGGAGGCAGAAATCCAAGTTCCTACGGGGATGGAACCCTGCTATGGGGAAGAGTGGACTGCGAAACAGATGCGATGCAACTTCATCCAGAGTAATCGCAAACAGCGAGTGAGCTTAGTGTACGAGGCAGTGTATGGCTCGTATTTCGCCATCGAGGCAGCGACGAGGAATGCCGGTTAGGCGATTATTCTAAAGTTTGACCTCGCGATGAAAGTCTGCAGTGTGGCCTGATTCACGAGGGACAGAAGATGAGTAAAAGCGCGGCGTTCCCACCTTCCGGACAACGCCGAGTTCCACGAGTTCGTTAAAGGCCATTCGCCGAGGAGGGAATGCTTAATTTGCATGCTTTCAGAATGAATAAGACTTCTTCTTTCGGGGAACCGAGAGCGAAAGATTTTCTTTTTTCTTACCCCCAGAAGAGAAGAATACGTCGCTGATTAGGAGAAGTGCAAGGACATTAATGAAGTGGAAAGGGAATAAAATCTTCCCTTCACATCGTCTCCCTCTCGCGCGAGGTGGGAGGGGGGGGAGGAGGGAGCGGGCATTCATTATCATTAAAGCCCGTGTTTGTGCAGTTCTTGTTAGACTCCTCAGACGCCGTTCTCTCAACTTCCCAAATCGACCGATTTCGAATTCGAGACATTTATATGAGCAAAAAGAGGACGCGGAGAGAGTGCAGTCACGATCTATGAAAGGGTAGGCGTATGCAACCCCTCCAAGCGATGTGGAACGATTGCATTTCTTGGAAATCACCTTCTTACCCGAAAAACATCAGGAAGACCAGCGAGTAAACGATACTTACGGCACATTCACGATTCCCTCGCGGCTTGTAGTATAATTCCAACTACTCCAAGTATTAAGTTACATGGTTTGTCCGAAAAAATCTAGAATGATATTTTTCCGCCGACGAGAACAGCTGGAGTGGGGCGATTTGTGGCGGGATAGGTGGTGGAATGTCTTGGGAAAGCAACGCGACCCGCGTCAGTTTGTCTGTGGGCAGTAACAGTGTGCTATCACTTCAAACCTGGACTCTTGTTCGAGCCACCAATTCACGATGCTAAGTTCCAAGGAGCAACGAAAAATACATGATAAAATTTTGTGTTAAGAGCGCAAAATCGGGTTCCTGGAGAAACAGCAATGTCCCGAGGAATGGTTTTCCGCTGGCAAAAGATGTCCAAGGAGGGTAGAGAGGAGGTTAACGATAATGCCGTGGACATTCATCAAGAGCACAGCGTGATGACAATGAGCAAAAAGTGAGAGTCATAGGGAAAAGTGAGACACATGCTCAATTTTGATTGGCCCCCATGTGTTAGCAGAAAAAAGCAGTATCCAGAAAACCACAGTGCATTGCATTCTTACCGAAGACATAGCCATCAGAAAGGTGTGTCAAGATGGTCCCCAAGATGCTGTCAGAAGACTTGCCTTGAACCGCTTGGACCACGGTGAAAGTTACCCTAAGTTAAATTTTTTTGAATCGGTGGTCACTGGTGACGAGACATGGGTCTTTTGAGTACGACCCAAGTATAACCCCTTTGAGTACCATTTTGGACCACCGGATTATGTCACAGAGGCCATGACGAGGTACCTGAACGAAGGTATTGTTGATGCCTAACAGGAAGCATATCATAACTGGCTGAGGCAATGGCATTAGTGTGTCGATACATAAGGTTACTCTTTATTTATTTATTTATTTAGTAAAAATTGTGCACATACAGCAGGATTGCCAATTTACAGTGACACATATAACAGGAACATATAAGGACACAAACATACAAACATCAACAAGACTATACTATTGAGGGAGGTGTGAGAGATGTGTCAGAGAAAGGTTTATGAATGTGTTGGCTGGGAGTGAGAGGGGGTCGATACTTTCGGGAAGGGAATTCAGTAAAGCGGGGAGACGGAAGAAAAGGGACCGTTTGGTGAGGGACAATCTGGGAACGGGTTGGTGGAATAAAGAGCGATCGCGGGTAACTCGGGGGGGAACTCTGAAATTGATAAGGGAAATTAGTTCAGGACAGTCGTTAATGGAGTTAAGGGTGTTATGCATGAGTTTTAAATCGGATTTTAGACGTAGAGTGGAGAGATTACAAATCGAGAGCGAGGAAAGAAGTGATTCAGTGGGCGAGTCCCGAAGATGGGGGACTCTGTACTTGACAATTTTACTGAAAAAATTAGTTATCGTGTTAAGGGTATTAAGGTTAGATAGGGCAGACATTGACCATATAGGGGAGCAGTAGGTAATTAATGGTAAGATAATGGTTGAGAAATATGCGGTTAGAGATTGTACATCTTTTATTTCTGTGTAGCGGTAAAGTAGACCTAGAAGAGACATGGCTTTGCATTTAACTGCTTTGATATGACCTGAGAAATTTAGTTTGCGATCAGTTAATACACCAAGATCCTTGACAGAAGCAACACGATTCAGAGGAACTGAATTAATTGTATTAAAGGTAAGAGGAGATTTTTTTAGGGATAGAACTAGAGTATTGCATTTATTTGAGTTTAAATTTAGCATCCATGTGCTGCACCATTCTGAAATTTTATTTAAAGCCTCCTGAAGGTGGTAGCAATCCGTGGGGGAATTAATTTCCTTAAAAATTTTGCAGTCGTCGGCATATAGTAACGTGTGGGCTAGGGAGGTCGGGACTAGGGAAGCTAAGTCATCAATGTACAGATTAAAAAGATAAATGCTCTGTGGATTATCCATTTTTATATTTTGCTTCAATCATCAGGTCAGATAGTATTACATTTCAATAATTTGAAACTTTTTATTTTATTAGATCGTATTTTACTCCAGGGTAATTTTTCGGCCATCAATCCTTCCTTGTAATTGTTTTTAGATATGCTTTGTGTCGTGTGTAGTTTATTTATATTTATTATGCATACTCTTCGTGCTAAATACTTCATATTTGTAAATTTAGGTTAGAACCAATTGCATATTTATCCTTTAATTAGTCTTTGCTGGCACTTTTTCATGTTTGTTGGTTTCATTGCTTTATGGGCTTACGTAGTCAAACGGTGACTCCTTTTGCAAATGTTTGGCGAACGACCTATGATTACCCAGTTGGATCATGCAGACAGCTATCTACATCTACATCTACATCTACTCAATACCCCGCAAGCCGCCGCAAGGGCGTGTGGCGGGGGGTGCTAGGACACCACCCATAATTTAGAAAAGAAAAATAATAAAAAAAAAATCGCATGCAATAACGACAAAATCATATATAAAAAAAAAAACATGGCATACATTCATGCATGAACACTTACACCCAACACACATGCAAACACTCAAACTACCAACTAACATACACATGCACCTGAAAGTATACCTAACATCTCTATAGTGTTTAATTTTGTTCCGACTTGTAAATTCAAAGTTTTTAATATTTCTAAAGTGACTTCGGTTTCTTGCTATTATGATTACTGATTGTTCGGGGAAAGAATGAGTATTTGTACCTATCTGTCTTGGAATCTATCTCCCTTAGTTTATCTTTGTGGTCTGATCTACCTAAGTAGTGTGGGGCCATTATAATTCCTTCAGTGTCATATTTAAACTCGTTTGTTCTGAACCTTTCTAAAAGTCTAAGCCTCGCTTGTTCTCTCCGCACTTCAAGTGGTTCCCAGCCTAAATCCCCTAAGAGACCTGTCACACTTGTGTTTTTATCATAACAATTTTTAACAAATCTAGCGGATTTTCTCTGGACTTTATCTAATTCTTTTTGCCAAATTTTCTCCCACGGATCCCAAATACTTGCGGCATATTCCAAATGAGGTCTAACTAGAGCAAAATAACACCTCTCTTTAACTTTTTCATTACATTTCCCCACCACCCGTTTTATGAAGCCAAGTTTCTTTAAAGCTGATCCGCATATTGTCCTGATATGTGCTCCCCATGAAAGGCGTGGTGTTAGAACAACCCCCAAATATTTAACTTGATTTGCCGTAGTCAATACTGAACCCTCTATTTTGTAGTTTATATCCTGTTCCTCGCTTCCTTTATTCCAAAATTTCAAAACTGCACAGTTATCTATATTAAGTGTTAATCCCCATTTATTGCACCATCCCGAGATATTGTCTAAGTCTCTAGAGAGTAGCTCGCGATCTAGTTGGCTCCTTATTTCCCTGTATATCACCGTGTCGTCAGCAAATAACCTTAGATTGCTACTAACGTGTGTGCTTAAGTCATTTATGTATATTAAGAACAGAAGAGGCCCTATTACACTTCCCTGGGGGACGCCCGAAGTAACATCTCTCTCCGTTGAGCACAACCCATCTATGACTACTATTTGTTTGCGGTTTGACAAGAAGTCCCTAATCCAATTAATTATTTTCTCATTGATCCCATAGTATTTAAGCTTGTGTAACAATTTATTGTGTGGGACTTTGTCGAAGGCTTTTTTGAAATCCAGGAATACTGCATCGACTTGGGTGTTGTTTTCTCCCGATCTAAGTATATCGTGAATGAAGAGACCAAGTTGTGTTTCGCAAGATCTGCTTTTCCTAAATCCGTGCTGGTTGTGGATTAGTATTTTCCTACTATCAAGAAATTTCATAATGTTAGTGACAATAACGTGTTCCAATATTTTACAAGAGATCGATGTTAAAGAAATGGGTCGGTAATTGGTTGGTTTATCCCTATCGCCGCCTTTATAGATGGGAGTTATATGGGCTAGCTTCCAGTCGCGAGGCACTGAGCCTTCTTCTATCGATTTTAGAAAAACAATATGTAAAAATGGGGCAATGTCGTCAGCTAATTCCTTTAATATTCTAGCAGGTATTTCTTCCGGACCAGGTGCCTTGTGTGCTTTGATACTACGGAGCAGATGTACTATTCCCTGCTTGGTCAGTGTAAGATCGCTCATGTTATATAGCTATATAGCTATATAACATGAGCGTAGGAGAGGTATATAACATGATGTTACATAGCTATATAGCGTTAGCTATATTCTTACAAAGGGTATTGCTAAATGCTTACACTCTCCAAACATAACATTATGTTAAAATATTATTTTCCATAGTGTGACATACCAAAATAAGATTTAACAACCAAACAAACGAGGTATGGATACAAACTCGATGACAAAGACGATGTTTTTAGTCATGAAATGAAGCACCAAACAAAGAAATATGTTCTTTTCATCTAAATTTCAAATATCTGTATCCAATAACTTGATAAAATAAAGTTATTACAAGAATTAAACTATATTCATGTGGAACAATTCAAATCTCTCTTTCCCAAGGAAAGCTCCGCCTTTCCCGCCTCGCGTTCGCAAAGCCTTCGTTTTTGTCAACGAGTAAAAGTGTACTCTCAAAGAAATAACCAATGTTATTGTGACCAACATACTATATATAAAACACTCCCGCAATGGCAATTATTCCTCGGTTAATTGTCTCGCTTCTAGCTCTTGGAATTCTGTGGTTGCTATATGGCGTATCTATGATACACTTCTTTTGTCCTAAATCCGGGAAGCCGAAATATGCCCCTAAATTTGCGCCCTTTCGCTGCCGAACGAGTTTGGACACTCTTCAAGATGGTGTCCACACCAAATCGAGCGATTTAGGCACCTAAATGATGAATCTGGATGCAGCTTAAAAAGAAATGTTATCTTTAGATAGTTTGGGCTCATTAAGAATGTTTTGCCAGTGTACCTGTATGGGAACATTATGAAGTTGGATTGATTGTGCAGAGTAGAGGATCTAGATTTGTAGAACGTTGTTATTGTAAACTAAGTATCATATAAATATTATTAAAGGAGCTGGGTTGGTAATCACTAACAGAGCGAAGGTGAAATTACAGATTAAATCTCTTGCATAAATAGGAAGGATGTCTCTTTAGCAGTGATGTTAAACATTTATTGTCAGCACCATTGCACAACGGAAAGAGATATAATGTCAATAAAACTACTGAGATTAACTGTATAACAGATAGATTTAAGATGCTATTTTCCCCACAAACGATAAGGGATCAGAATAATGCTCTCCGACCGTGCTATGGGGGAAAGTATTTTTTTGTCCAAACTAGTCTGTTGTGTAACCACCCCCTGCCACACACCTTAGTGGTGGCTTGCAGCGTACTAAATTATGTATACTATAAGAAGAACGTAATGGTACATGGCATCAAAAAAGAGAGATCAGTCGGGCTGGAGAAGACAGGATGACTGTAGGTACGTGTAGCGTCTCTTCGGAAAGAAAGATCGTTGAGTGAATTTATTGATCATAGAAAAATTAAAATTATCACAAAATAATGAGTAAATAAGATTAACGCAGGTATAAAAACTAAAATAGGAGCCTTGATAAGAGCGATAATATTTTCCCAATACCATTTTCATAAGAATAAATTGGACGGAAAGAAAAACTAAAGGCTAAGTTTTATAAAAGTCGAGAGGAGAGAGGAACTTCCTCGGCGAAATTCTTAGGAGGCAGAAAAGGTAGGTGGGGAAGGCATTGAGAGGCTGTGGGATGTTGAAGGCCGAGATGGAAGGGAGAGTGTTAGGTAAGCGGTGTACTGGAAGGATGGAAATAGTCTCTTATAGATAGCATCAAGACAGGTAGAAAGCGCGAAGAACAGGAAAAATCCCATGCGGAACGTAATATAAAAAATTGTTGTTTGGGGCTTTAAAGATTTTTAATAGCTGTTTATATAATTAATGATGATGGCCTGAATTTTATTTCTGAACTCTCTTAACTTTGGTAGAGTCAGAATGATTCACGAAGAAAGATTTGACGTTTAGTTTACAATTGTTTCATCAGTCCATTACATTGCATCCTTGGAAAATGAAGACAAACCATATCTGAATCACATCTCACAATTCAATCATCCATAATACCTATCCAATACCTTAATATACGAGGGTCATCCGGAAAGTAGTACCCGTTCGTGCCGCATGAAGTGCTGACGACGCGAGTAGCCGCTGGACGAGGTCAGATAGCTTCAGTGGCTTGTCTGCCTTCTCTGAGCCAAGTTGCGTGACGCTAGCATTGCCTGTGTTGTTTCTGTGATTGTTTACAATGTTTAAAAAAATTGAGAACGCCGCCAGTTGCGAAGTGAGGGCAGTGATTAAATTCCTCAATGCAAGAAACGTTCGCCCA
Source organism: Hetaerina americana (assembly GCF_022747635.1). Taxonomy (NCBI): domain Eukaryota; kingdom Metazoa; phylum Arthropoda; class Insecta; order Odonata; family Calopterygidae; genus Hetaerina; species Hetaerina americana. The sequence continues at coordinate 9,749,982 of NW_027287095.1, forward strand.
TGTGATATTCATCGCCAATTAAAGGAGGTGTATGGAGACAATGTAATGGACGAGTCGTCTGTTCGGCGGTGGTGTCGCAACTTCAACATGGGGAGGGGGAACACACACGACGATGAGCGTTCGGGGAGACCGTCTGTCATTACAGACCAACTGGTGAGCTCAGTTGACGAATTCGTGAGGAACGATCGGCGCGTCACAATTGATGACATCTGTGAGCATTTTCCCAATGTTTCTCGAACAATTGTTCATGAAATTGTTAAACACCATCTGCATTATGCAAAAATTTGTGCAAGATGGGTCCCTCGCGTATCTCAATGAGCTGGCGGCGAAGGACTATGCAGCAGGAATACAGAAACTTGTCACACGTTATGACAAATGCCTTAATTTGCTTGGAGATTATGTTGAGAAGTAGTTTAAAGTATCCTCTTTCAAATAAAATTTTTTATGTTTGTTAATATTTACTTTTGTGTCTTTATTTCACGAACGGGTACTACTTTCCGGATGACCCTCGTATAATAGTATTTATATATATCTATAAAATTAATCTAAAAAATATATAAAAATATGTGTATAAAATATCAATATTCCTTATTCGTGGAAAAATATTTATAATATTATATTGTGTGTATATATATGATATATATATATATATATATATATATATATATATATAGTGTGTACATATATGTTCATATATATATATGTATGTAAACAGAATGAAGATTGATAATTATGCCTTTGGCACAGCACCAGGCACCATGCTCAGACGCCACTTTAGATAACTAGACAATTTTATGGGAGAAGTTCCAAGAAAGTACGAGAAGTTTAAATGAACGCTGTATGCTAATGATCAAGTCATTTATTTGTGGATAAATAGAAAACGCGGACGCCGAGTGATTCAAGCAGTTGACTTGCTTATCAACAAATCTGGTGAAGGTGAAGGGACGTTTTCGCTCCTCGACAATGGACATTTTGTTAAGCCGAGCCTGGGGAATCACGGAAGTAAGCAAAGGTTTGGAGAGTACCCATGAAATTAAAATAATGTAACCCGATTTTCCTTTGTAACATCGCCAAAATTTCACTTAACAACCGCCCTTCCACGAACACGCATTTGGAAAACCCATCTGAAACTGAAAGGATTGGATGAGGTTATTGCAAGAACGGCGTGGGTGGATTCCGCTTGAATAAAAAGTCTGTCACGAGAATCCTTATGCGTATATTCCCCGGAGTGTTCGAAACGAACTGTGGGATGGAGGCGGCAGAGAGATCTCCCGAGATTTAAATCCGGGGTCGGTGAGGTGGGGAGGGGCGGGCGGGTCGGGTGGGATGGGGGGGATGGGATGAGAGATGAGGAGAAGGAGGTGGAGGGATTCCATTTTGCGCTTAATGGAGGAAATCAAAACATCTGTCTACCGTCACGGCGCTCCCATTAAATGGGTTGTGGATAAGATGAAACGGGACTGATTGGAAACGAAATATAAAAGGAAAGGGGAGGGGTCGGGGGCTAACGCCCGTAAAAGTAAAGGAATGCTTGCCTCTCTCGCCCCCTTTTTTTGACTCCGGCTTGTCCCACCGGTCCTCGGGCCGCCCACCGCCCGGCCATTCGCCCCTTCCCACTCCCACCTCCTCCACCCTCTTCCCTCGCCGCGGGGCGGGTGGTGGAATGGGAGGCAGCGCAGAGATAAATAGCGGAGGGAAACCGTCGAACGACTCTAGACCGTAGAAACATTCCCCCTGCGAAGGGGTGGGTCGGGGGGTGGGATGTGGAAACAAGCAAGGCGGTGAGTGTTATGTTTCTTCCTTGCTGACGCGCGAGAACCGAGGGCCATGGCCGTGAAATAAAACTTTCTCAAATTGAGAAACAAGAAGAGTACGAATTTTTAAATTCCGCGGATTTCAGTCTCCACCCACCATAATTTAAAAAATGGTTAGTTAACTGGTGTGCTTAAACTCTCTTCCTCGCCTTGAAAGCGAAAATGCCACATTGCCAAGCTGGTGGACGATAAAACACTTGAAACTGTCGAGATATAAATTTTATACTCGGACATTTTCATTCGCTGATTCAAAGTGAAATCACACTGCAGAGAATTCCTACAAGAACGGGCTAACAGGAAGTATAAGGTAATTAGGTATAGGTGATTTCTTTGACATCAACCATTTGTTCGATTGAATACTCGAGATTTTATATACTTCTATATTATAAATCTAATAAAACTTCGCTATCCGTCCATAAAATCGTGGTATTGAAATAACAATATTACATAGCCATAGCGACGGCTTCGGATGAAATACTCCAATTTTGGTCCAAGAGAAAATTACATTAGACTAAAACCCGTAGAGACAAAATGTGATGGTTAAATTTAATTACTAACATTTCGCAAAATAACATATCGCTATTGTTGCAAAAATAACTCACAATTCGGCATTTCAAATCATATAATTTAGGATGATACTTTTTTTGCAAAGCATTCACCCAGTAATTATTTAATTAGTAACCTTTAGGAAAGGCCATCAAACGAAATGCAATGTACTACACAAGAACTGAGTGAAGTAGGAAGTGGTATTACTTTCACTCGCTGGGGTAAAATTCCAATCAAATAAGTAGTAGTTGAAGGTGCAATGAATCTTCACCTCGCCATACAATACGGTTTTGAGGCAATCGTTACCAAAGCCCATCCATTCGCTATCATGGTGCTAAATTCACAACGGTGGCGGCAAATGACGTATTGAGCTCCCCTGAGCAACTCTCACTCGTTCTGCCTCCCAACGGGAGAGAAGGAGGAAGACCGGCGTGGAGTCAGTCCAGTCAATGGCACCACACGAACGCATCATAAATTGAGGGAAAAAAAGAGGTGGGTTCCGAATGCTAATGGCCAGCCAGCGTCCACCCTTAGTCGACGCCCACTCTTCCAAACCTCACCTTGGGGATACTGCGTAACCCGCTCAACGGTCACCGCTCGAATAAAAAGAAGAAAATAAGATTCCATTTACCTTTTCCCGCAAGCCAAGCTGGGACCTTTGGCCGAGAGAGTGGCGTCATTGAACTCTTTAAGGCCACGCGGCCTAGCCCAGGCAGGGAGAGGGTGGGGGTCCTTCGGGGAAACTCCGTCCGGCGTGGACACGACGCCTCCGCCGGTGAGCTATTCTTGAACGCCGTCCCATCCATCCCCACGGGTATTTGTACATAACATTTCGAGTAGCGTTGTGTTTGAACATGCAGCGGGGAGTAAACATTGGAGCCGTGGTCTTACAGCCCTTGAACTCTCTCGTTTCCGTTGGTTGACTTCCATTCTCCCCTGTGGGGGCTCTCCCAGTTCCAAGAAGGTCCTCCGCGCATTTATCGCAAGTCTATCCATCATCGCGGCAATGGGGTCACGTCCTAGAGGGTTCGGAATCAATCATGGAGTGAGGGAGGAAGACGGAGGAACGATAACAAGTAGTTGGTATAGATTTCCGAATGGGGTATTTTTTGTGGTTCATGAAACGGTTCAGTTTTTCGCCGTTTTCCACCGGTTCGAAGGAAGAACTTTCTTCCTCTTCCGGGGTACCCGGGTTCAAATCCCGACGGTAGTTGATTTTTAAACTGTCATTCCGATGCCTACTCGAGTGCAATGCGGAAAACGCTTTAAAGAGCAGTGCATCTATATAATACCCCGCAAGCCGCCGTAAGGGCGTGTGGCTGGGGTTTTAGGTCGTCACACTTAAAAGAGAATAAAACCACATGTAAATACACCGGCCGTCGGATGGAGATTACACTGTGAACCCTTTGGCGCCTATCTTTCAGATTATGCCGACGCCAGGTTTCTCTCCACTCCCCACCCGTTTCCTAAGCATCATCTACCTAACAAAATATCCAGTTGACCTCAATAGCAAAAATGACCTCCTCTGAAGATCGCTCCCCCCCCCTAATGACACCTATTCGTCGAAGGTACACGAGAGTAATCAAATAGTCTAATAGGGGATACAACTCGAGATCCCCGTGCATATCGGTGTGGCATTGAAACTGTGGAGACCTTGTTATTTTCTGCTGGATTTTTCTCTTTGGAATACGACCAAATTTTCCTTTTTTCCATTCTAGAGTCAGCCCAAAGTGTTGCGGAATATGGGGTGACACTGTACATATCATTCAAATGAATGATGTACTAGTATTTTTCGTTTTTAGGCTTATGGGTATATTGTAGCAAATGAGATAATCAAGGATTCTCACCACTCTTTTTTCCTTTCCCAAGCGACTCCATTCTAATTTGGGATTGCTTTTGAAAAGCGGTTTGGTGTGCGTGCCTCCCACCCCGCAGTTCACGTTCGACCCTCTGGGATGGCAGAACATTTGTGTCGCCCTTTCTCAAAAGTTCCTGCTAATGTGTCACGTGAGAAACGCTCGCAGAGGGGCGAAGCAAAGTAGACATCCATAAATGGAAGGGAGAGGAAACGAGTTTGTGAAATTGGTGGATGGAGGTGTGATGAGGGAGGCAGGGAGGATTCCGGGTGGTTGAGCACCCACATATTATAACTTGTTTTTTTTAGTTACAAAATCTCATAATTCCAGTGGTTGTTCGTCGTAAATTAAGGCCATTAAAATTCCTCAAGCCTTAGCCTGAAACGGCGAAGGTAAACCAAATATAATTTGAAACGAACTTTGCGCGAATTATTCTTTAAAACCAAGTGCAGAAGGTATTAAAATTAAACAGAGTTCTGATGCCAGAGGAGATTCAAAACAATCGCCGTTTTGAGATGATATTTGTCAAAAAATTTTAACTTTCGAACATCCAGGGCTATTATATGGAACATTTTGAAAGGTAATTCGTAATTATATGTTACATTTTTCTTGTCGTATGAAGTGTATTAAAACCTTACGATTCATTAAAGAATAATTTAATGCTTTCAAACACCACTGGTAAATCCTTAGTATTCCTGAAATTGGGTATTTTCTTGCTAAATTATGACCCCTGCCATCTAATATTGTGGTAATTGGGAGAAAAATTGATCAATATTTCTTTAAGAAACAGCAAATTTCATCAAACGTTACGGTTTTTTGGGAGTTATTGAAATGCCACGTTAAGGGGGCTGTGAAATCGGACGAAGTGAGACCGAGAAAAGATGACCTAAAATTGTAGACATCTTCAACACACGGCTTCTTATTAATAATAAACAGAACATAAAACTCGGCGCTAACATGGACGGATTTATGTAGTGTCTCACTAGATATCGAAATAAACACAAATCCTGCAGCACTCAAAATTACCCTTGTAGTCACTTCAGTTCTGTGCCTTCAAAGTTACCCTTGAAGGCACAGAATTACCTTTGATGCCGGGAGCCCCTGGCATTAAAACATTAAGTAAGACAAGGAAAAAAGCAGCGTAGGAATGAAAGAAAGTGACCGTGTACTTATCTGAAATAACGGTTGGAATACCAGAAGTTTTCATGCCAGACATTTTCAACGTCACAGTTTACACATAATGCAGCATTATAAAATATTAAAACAGCAGCGCATGCGAAGAAGGTTTGCACATCTTTTGGGTGAGTTATCGGACTTTACCATCGTGGCTGACTTATGGCTAGCTGTTTTCCATTTCCACAAAAAAACAAACATCCGTGGTTCCCATAAAACCAGCCATACAAGGTTTGTATAAAAAGTATCGGAAACAATTTTTTTGACATCTCTACGTCGCATTGCCACCCCTAACCACCATACCTCCCACCGCGGAGGTTCAGTGGTTAGGGGTCTCACCTTCAACACGCACCATTCGCCTGCGAGCCGTGAGTTCAGGCTATATCGTGTTTTTAGTGGACCGCTGTCGAGTGACTCGGTGCAGGCACAAAATTAGGCGAACGATTGAACAGCGTGGCGCCCTCAAATTTCGTGTTGGACTGGGGAATTTCAGACACGGAGACGTTGAGCATGAGTCGCCATGTGTCAAAAACTTCGGTTTTTAAGTGGTAGAGCTCCTCAATGATGGCCGAGAGAGTGTGGAAGACAAGCACCGCGCTGAACAGCCGTCGACGTTAAGAACCGACAACAACGCGCAACGTGTGCGTGAAGTGCTGACTGCAGACAGTTGGTTAAGCGTGAGCAAGAACACAGATCGTATTGGCATTGATAAGATGGCAGTACACACCCTTGCCAAAGAAAATTTGGCGATGCGAAAGATCTGCGCTAAACTCGTCCAGAAGGTCTTCACTCGACACGGCTCTTCGTCTTACGACCAAAAGCAGAGTCAAGTGTCTGCTTGAGAAGACCTCCTGAAATGGCATTGCGACGATTCCCCAACCACCTTGAAGTCCCGACTTGACAACAGCAGACTATTCCCAAGTCCCAAAAGTGAAATCCTCCTTCAAAGGGCACCACCACCACGGGACCCCAAGTACCGTCAAAGAAGCTTGCACGACTGCCCTTAAGGGCCCTCTGGAAACCGCCTACCAGGGAGCCTTCGAGTCGTGGATAAGTCGGTGGAAAAAGTGTATCGACGCTCAAGGGTTGTCCTTTGAAGAATTTTGAGGGATTGCAGCAACGTACGATATAAATCTATTTTTCTAGAACTTTTTCGGTTAATTTTTATACAAACCTTTATTACTATTTAAAAAATACTACGATAGCCCAATAAAACTCAATACTTTTAGATATCAAATCAACAAATCCTATTGGGTTGACGAATGAAGTTGGAAGAAGAGAATACAACTTTGTATACATTTTGGAACCACTCCACTTTCAAACTCAACTATGTGAATGGTGTTTAAAAAATTCATTCAGCCAGCTTTTTTAAGCAAAATCCGGGCTTAATAAAAGTGGCGTAGCTCAGGCTGGATTGGTGTGAGGTATTTTCCTTAAGAAAACAGATCAACGCCAAGGCACTGCCCTTACAGGACTGCCAATTTGGTTTTTTTAAAGTATAACAATATAACCTCACTCTGGCCCTTATTCGGTCGCAGGGCATCAAATTTCCACTGACGACTAATGCGAAAAAAATAACAAATTTCAACTCATTTAAAAAAATATTATTTACACATATGTGTGCTTTGAACAAGACACATGGCTCATAAAGTACCAAACTATTTGTTCTGAACATAGAATCGAGTCCATGTACAAGGACTATCACGGCTCTTTTTTTGTTAACAGGACAGCTTAATAAGATGACCGCCAGCTGTGACAACGAGCATAATCATAAAAAATTACTCTCATACTTTAGCGAATGATTTATCTTAGTTGAGATTGTGGGCGTGATTTGAACTTCTTTGACTTTCGCGGAAATAGCAAAACTTCATAACTGAAATGACATCACTCACGTAATAGTCTCCCTTAATGCAACTTCGCATTTCCAAAATACAAGCGCATTATTAAGAAATACGTGCGTAGCAGATGAACAACCAAAGCCCAACTAGAGATTAAATATTGTTAGGTAAAATGTATAGATTGATTAAAATATTTCATTTCCATTAGCTCCCAGCAATTGTATCATCTCCATCGAAAAGAGAAAAAATTCTGTTTAAAAAAAATAGATTTTTGAGGGTTGAAAAGTTATCCCCATTTCTGGTTCTCTAAACTCTTGTTGGCGTTTTTCTCTTCACTTACTTTGATTGTGACTGCGACTGCCTTTTGGCACTAAGCAAGGAAGAAACGTCAACCTTGTTTAGTGTTACTATGACGGGCAGGCGTGCTTATATTTCATTGACTTTATCGGCAAAACCTCGGTGAAATTCTTTCCTTTCCCTTGATTCTCGTATTGTATTACTTTATTCATCCGGCCATGTAAGTCTTGCGCAACACTTTTTTTATTCTCGCTTCTCCAATAAAAACAATGCAGAATTTTGTAAATACCCTACCGACAGCTTAGTCATGTAGGCTATTTGATATTTGAACGCATGAATTTCAGGTCTTTTAGATGAATTAGGCTGGAAGCCACTTGAGATACAAAGAGAACAAGCGAGATTTAGACTTTTATCAAGGTTCAGCCCACATGAATTTAACTATGACATAAAAGGAATTAGAATGGCTTCAAACTCTTAGGTAGGTTAGACCAAAATGATATAATAAGGGAGATAGACTTCAGTACAGTTAGATACAAATATTTTTCTTCCCCCGGGCAATCAGGAATCATAATATAAAGAAATCAAAGTCATTATAGAAATATTAAAGGCATTCGATTTACAAGTTAGGACAAGATAAAACACTGCTTAGACATTCGGTGTATTTGTATGTGTTTGTTAGTTGATACTATATGTATTTGCATGCGTTTAAGTTAAAACGGTGTTTGCATGAATATTTACGTCTCTCTGGGTGTAAATTGGTATGAATTTGTTAGTTTTGCTAGTGGTTTTATTCAGTTTAACAAATGGTAACCGTACAACTCCTGCCACACGCCCTTGCGGCGGCTTGCGGTTTATTAATTACCCATTCGATAAATCCCCTTCGCGCTGAATTCGACCCTCTGCAGAAGACCTCGAGCGACTTGAAGCACAGGACATCAAATATTTGCGAGCCGTCTGAGTGGAATGCTAAGCACCTAGAATAACAATGACGTGGCACCGCGACTGATGATGTTGCGACAATCACGAGAACCTAAAAGCGCTTCGAACGAAACCAAACTTGCGGTGATTCCTTAGAGATGCGCAAAGCAAGAGCCAAAGAAAAGCATGCTTAGATCCTGAATACGGAAATATTACGCATGAAACGAATAACAATCCTAGTATACAGATTCTGATAGGTATATAGACACACAAGATACTTGGGTTGTTCAATAACTCCTTAGAAATGACAAGATATGTCGCACGTAGTCACGGAAAAGAATTACTTTTGTAAGCTTCATCACATTCTAGACTGCTGTTTAAGTTTCAGCAGTTTTGGTTTCATTTATATAATCGATTGAACCAACAAACTTTCGTTTATTTATGAAAATGAGTTTCGTGCGGTCATTCAACACTTCTATTTAAAAGGCTTAACATCGAAAGAGATCACAGCCGAGTTGGACGAAGTTCAAGGCACACCTGCTCCTGTGTTTACTACTATTTCCAATGGGGTATATGAGTCCGTAACGTGGCCGTACATTCACAAATGATGAGCATCGTCGGGGCAGGTAACTTACTCCGAAAAGATTGACGAAATCCACGATACGGTTTTGAGTGATCGACGAATCACATCATCATCATCTTGGGGATCGGGATGGCGCAGTGACTGATGTCTTCCCTGGCTTCCCATTCAGAGACCACGGGTTCGAATCCTGGAGGCGGTAGATTTTTTTTTCGATCCCTACTTTGGGTTCTATATGGAGAGCACTTTAAGTGAGTACGCCGTCTGTCGGATGGGACGTTAAACTCCGCGACGCCTTTTCGTTAGGAGTAGGCGGACGCAGGGTTTTCCTCCACCCTACCTATTACAAATCATGCTTCTCCAATAAAAAAAACCTCTCCACTTCCTCTATTTTTATTCCTTTTACACGGATTTCATTTTTACTGCTCTCTTTCTTCTTTTAAATCAACAAAATCTTAAAATGTTTTGCGTTAATCATCGGTTTTAATTATTTTTTTGCTTTCCATAGCAGTCCTAACATTGTGTTCCAACATTTCTACTTCCTTTTAAGGATTCTGTTAATTCTGATATCAGTGATGAAATCGTACAAGTGCCCACAGACATACCTAGAAATATTTTCGCAGGACAAACCTTCCCACGACACATCTTTATATGTTTTTATATTACCGGATAGACTTTAGGAAAACAGAATTAATTTCCGAGGACGGGTTAAACGCGGCTTGGGACCTTTCCTTCCTAATTCTTTTCAAACTTTCAATTAAGTCCCCATTTGGCGCTCTTCAGCTCCACTTGTTTTCACCTTAACCCGATTTTTCGGGCGAGCCTTACGGTGGTGCACACTCTCCGGCGCAGTAATGCGATTAGGGTGGGCGGCTGACTGGTTTTTTGGGCCGCAGCGGCGGTGACGAGCACCTGCTCCTACCCCGGGACGCCCCGCGAGGCCAGCGTCGCTTTGTTCCATTGGCTGACTCAGCTTTTCCCATCGAAGAGGACGCTCCGGAACCGTCCCATCCACCACTACAACAAGTTTGCTGCCGTCATCACTCACTCAGGAAGCGGGGAGCGCGCGGTCGACTCTCGGAACCCGGACGCCACAGCAATCAACCCGGAGGATTCTTTGATAGGCGGGGGTAGAGCTCACCTGGCGCTAAACCTCACGGCACGACGCGTGAGTGGAATTCGCACATTGGAGAGGTGGGGCCTGCTCCTATTCCTGTGCGGCCGGCGGTTTCCCAGGTAGAATCCACTGGCACCAGCCGAATGCTCAACCCACCAGGCTTCCACGAACCCACGGGGCCCATGACTAAGATTTTTCAAGAGCCTCGCATAAAAAGACGAAGAAATTTTGAAACAAATCAGATAGTTGCACTTTGCAATGGCGTTTGGACAGTATGGAGACAGGTGTAAATACGTAGGTGGTTGTCATGGAGCTGTTAGACGTTTCAAATCAGGATGCCATTTTGTATGATAGACCAATTTTAATTTCAAAAAGTTCACAGAAATAGTGTGCCGCAATAAACCGCAAACATGGAGTAACATCAGAGGTAATTTCCACACGAAATAGAAAATGCATGTGCAATAAACTAAGTTTAATTGAGTCAATCGGAAGAATTCTATAATCTCTCTCAACATCAGTGCTCGGTCATTCTCATCAAAAGAATAACAGGATTTGTCTGAAGGAAACCTATGGTCATTTGGCGGATTGCAGGATAATGAAGCGAAAAATTGTAGAAGGGGTGTTATTTCTCAATAGGCAAGCCACCATTAGAGAGTTCGCTAAGAGTTAGCATCCTTCAAGGAAAGCGTAAATTAAAATAATTTGAGTGAAAAATCATTGCAAACAAATACCAGAGATAGGTGCGTGCAGTGGTTCAATTAGAGTAATAATAGCTATTAACAAGCATATTAACAATTAACATCAAAAGTTTTACTTGATAAGATGGCATTGAAAATATATTTCGTTGAGCCAAGCTTTATGCGATTTTAAATAAAAAATCACTTAAATTTTGTGAAATACTGCAAGCGTATTTCTCGTCACGCCAGCATTCCACTTGTTCCAAGAGTTCCAATTAATAATGGAAACGTTACACCACATGACACCTGACACCGTATCATATATCACTCACAAAAATATTAATCTCAGATAAAAGATTTACATTCGAACATTCCAAATATACGCCAAAATATCAGCTCCAATAGAAACCCGAGATATAACCTGAGTATATTGTACATATTTACTAAGGCTTTTCTATGCGAATTATTGAGGATATTCCTAATGATATGGAATTTTTAAAACAGAAATAATCATGAAAATCAGCCGATTTCATCAATAGATTGAGCCAAATGTATTGATATAATTCCTCTAATATAATTGGTAAAAAAGTATATAACTCGCAGAATTAAATTTCACAAGAGGTATGAAATCTTTTTTCCGAGAAAATTTTGAAACTCACGATACATAACTGATACAACGATACACACAATAAAGACCGAACCAAAAATATAGACTTTCCGCAGTAAATATTCTATCAATGGCTTTATGAAATGACATTGTAAGTGGACACTTACCAGGTAATTGTTAGCAACTGCTATTTTGAATTTTCTTGAATGAGATAAATACTTGAGAGTTTTTACAATTCAATTTTTATTTAAAAAGAAATGATTTGCTCTTGTTATATTATGAGGGTAAAGAAGAAACTTTACACTTCCACAATGGAGATTTAATATTTCACGACCATTTCACGACCGGTTTCGATGCTGTGCATCATCATCGGGAGCTCCTCATCACGTGATGATGATGCGCAGCATCGAAACCATGGTCGTGTAAATTAATAAATCTCTATGTGGAACTGTAAAGTTTCTTTTTTACCCTCAGCATGAAGGAATTCCACAAAATTAAACCTGACACTGTTATACTTGTTAGATTAATATAATATAGGTATCTTTTCAATTTGAGCTCATTTTTAACAGAAGTACAATTTGATTTCACAACTGTAACTAGCAAGACGGAAGAAGTAATCGTCAAACTAAAATAATGAAGCTACGCAGGAATAACCCCTGTGAGTTCATGATAAATCCAAAAAAACGAAAACCCTTCATCTACATAAACGGAAAATGATTGATAATTATTTATAAAATTAGTTATTACAAAAATAAATCAATTAAGGGCGGTTAAATCAATCAAGAGCTAGATTCAGTAACATAAATTCGAAAGTTCCAATTAATCGTAGTGAAAATATCTAAGCATTGTATAATATTTCAATTTTTTCCACCTTTACTAGAAAATAAAAATGCGCACAATGATTTAGATAAGTGCTTACGTTAGCTTTTTGTTACACCTGATATTTCAAAGATCGTCTGCTTGGATTTTTATTAGCCATGTATGACGCGTTAATCTTGATCATTTGCCCATTTTTGATATCAATAAGCATGAATGAACTTCTCAAAATCCCAGTGAAATCAGTAACGCCCGGAAAACAAATGTGTGCCGGAATCACTGTTTAAACTTAATATTGGGGATCGGGATGGCGCGGTGACTAACGTACTGGCTTCCCACCGAGAGGGTTCCGGTTCGAATCCTGGAGACGGCCGATATTTTTCAGTGGTACCCCGATCCCTACTTGAGGCACTTTGTGGAGAGTACTTTGAGTGAGTGAGCCGTCCGTCGGATGGGACGTTAAGCCGCGAACCCCTCGGCGTCTTTCGTTACAATTAGACTAATGCCGACGCCGGGTTTCTCTCCACTCTTTCCTTCTCCTTTCCCATCCATCCCTAATGGCGCAAACAACCTCAGCTGTCAGTCGCCTCCACTAAAAACTACTTAAAATGTTAATATTAATTGAAATACACTAGCCAGGGCAAATTATCGTGCTTCCACAGTAAATTTTCAGAGTGCACTTGAAAATAAATGATTCAGAAGTAAACAAGTTCCGGTAACTCCCTTTGTTTGTAATGCATGATAACGAAAGTGGAGCAAATGTACTTGCTTGTGGAATCATTATGGGCAAATAACAATGAACTCAAATGAGGACTCTGTTTAATAACATATTTCTCTATTCCATGTCAGCTTGCACGTGTCCAGTTGGGTTCCAGCTGGGCATAAACCCATCATACGATTTCTGTTTCATATAACTTGGCAGAAGGACAATTGAGATGGAGTTCAATCCTCAAAGGACAGGGAAATCAAAACGCACGGCATTGCGGCGAAGTGAACCACACTGCATCCTCGAAAGTCTAAAAGTCATTCCGATTTTGGGTTTCTTGAAGTATCTTGACAAAAGGAGAGCTTTCCTGTAAAACGAGCCGAAAGAAAAACTTTGAAGAAATGTGAGCAGGGCTGGAACATCAAAATATGGAAATTTGGCGTTGAGCTTCATGAACTGTAGCCCGAGAATGTCGTAACTCACTACCCGGGTTGGATTTAGATGATTTGATTCGGATGACTTGGGTGTAAAGATAATACTTATTCAAGCTACGACACGCATGTCAATATGAGATAAACATTTTTTTTGAGTGCTTGAGATTAACTTAGGAAAAATGATCATATTTAAACTTCCGTTTGATAGCGCAGTCCCATCGATGAAAAGTGAAGGTTCAAACTAAAGTATCGAAAAGCAGTTAGTGATGATGTCTAGAATAGGGCTATTTAAAACATATATAAAATGCTTTCCAAAGCAAATGGACTTCAGAATTGAAGAATATTTCATTTTTACGCACGGAGAAGTCATGAGACTATTTTTATGCCCCGGATGAACTCCTTTAATTGACGAGAAAAAGTAATAAAATATTACCTGAATCAAATATCGCCCTAATTTTAATGTTTTTGTAAATTGCAAGAAAAAATATTTCACATCATTCCAGACCGGGTAAAAGAGGAGAGGAGGCTGAATAAGTAGCTAGAGTAAGTAAAAAAATGATGGCTGCTGAGTACAAAAAATATATAGATGTCTTTTATGGTGATGTTTATGACACAAGACACCAAAAAAGAAGCAAATAAGGATAATATCACGCAATTTCCATTAAATTGACAATATATCTGTATTCGCATGTTATCTTCAACACATGATATCATCAGCCGGTGTTTGTGTTAACGCAATTATGGAATATGAATATTCAAGGTGTGCATTTGTTTGAATATCATTTCAGCTTATCTGACTTTCCTTTTTCTTTTACCCTTGCAAATCAGATAACAGAATTTCTAACGGTAAACCCTTAACAAATTAAACTTAAGGGATACCAAAAAGACTTCACATTCATATTACTACTTTGTTTCTATAATATAGTGAAGGAGAGATGTTTATTTCGTTAATATTGAAAAAATATGATAAAAGAGGGAAGCTCACAGGAACGTGAAAAACAAATAAAAAGGAAGGAAACAAAGAATACTCCGGTTAGTGTTAAAATGAAAACTTGAGGCAGGAGACTTGCAATTGACAATTGCTTTAGGTTATGACGGATAACGAGTGAAAACAAAACCAGCAAAGTTTGAATTCAAACTGTGTGACGCAAATAAGATTTTAAAATTAGGTCATTTAGTCACTCTGATAAAAATGACGAGACTTCTTGAAAGCATAGCTGCTCGAATTAGACTTTTTTTCTAGAAGTGTGTATATTTTTCCATAAGAAAGCTAACCTATTGCCACTCGATGTCAAAGCAGACCTGCCACTTGCTGCCACAGCTGTCATACTAACGCATGGACTGGTTTCCTTACTGGGGTGCGCATATTGTAGCGGCCGCTGGACGAAAAAATTCAAAATATTTACCAAAAATATCAACACTTCCGTTCGTAGTCAATTATGGCGACAAACGTATTCCACTTGACCGTAAAATAACGAAGTTTCCCAGGGTACCAGAACTCATTGAAACCTTACATTGAATTGCATTTATCCGAGTTGAAACACAGTCAGTTCTCTAAGAATTCTGATTACACGAAAATAATAATTGATCCGGGGGTTTCAACGAAGAGGATAGATGGGTAGCGGAGCTGAACACCCGAAAGGGTCGAGAGGCCGACCGATGGTTCTGATGTCAAGTGTCTGTGCAGCGGAGGTCGGGGAGGGCAGAGGCCGCGGGAAACGGATTAGTGGAACGAGGGATTTTAATTCGCACATATCGATTAGACGTGGCGCGCCGTCACCCATTTTTATGTCCTCGCCCGCCAGAACGTGCCCCCCCCCTTGGTGCTCGACACTTGTGCCCTCCGGGACTCGGCCAGAGAGAGAGAGACATGCCCGGCGCGTGTCGAGAACGTAGCATTGCGGACGCACCCCTCATGCCCGAAATTTGCCGGATAACGAGAGGCGACATGGCTTCAGAGTTGACGTCCTTGCTGGTCGGTACCCCCGGCAGAAATATAATTATAATACCTCAAAAGGGGCTTTTGCTAGACTTTTGCGCTCAATGAAAAGTAGGGGATGCAATTCTACTACACTCTGCAGTACCCGTTCTATTTTACAGCAGTTCCTGCAAACGGTTAAGCCGCAGTCAGTTTTGGCATATTCTCACCAATATGCCATACTAAAACCAATGACTAATAATAAGCCGGGGCAGCTGTTCTCTATTCTAGACAAGTCATCATCCCTGCTGTTATCGCTTATAAAGAGACTACTTTCATATCCGACAAACCGTTGCCCGCGCCCAATCAAGAGGGAGGTGCAGGCCTTGATTTGATACACCTAGAGGAAGGATAATCGAGTTTGAACATGATAAGAAAACCTCAATACCAAAAGATAACTATTTGGTAGAAGAGAATAAATAGTGTCAAGACCTCTAGGGTGTGGTCAAAGACAAGATATTTAAAGCCTCGGGGGCAGAGGAGCATGTAAGAAACAATAAATGGATGTCACCGATGCTAAAGATTCATACAAGCATAGGCTATGGAAGAAAAAAATACATAAAATGTTTCGCATTATATATTAAAACCTCCAGAGAATAAGAGCCTATTCAATCTTGTTGAAGGATGCATTCGCAATTCGCAATAAATGACATCGGTTTTATAAACTTTGACTTTACTTATAAAATAAATGACTACAGCGCAGGTGGATCCTCTCGTTGGTCCATTATAAACAATTTACTGACTTAGTATTGAATACGTGGAAGTTAGTTATGCGCTCTTTGCATTTTACCGAGCAACTTCTTCTCTTAGATAATATAATTAAAACCTCGTCATTTTGACTTCGTCTCAGTCGAACTTATTTTATTCATTCTTATCCATAATTACTTCTCAAAAATTGATGGACAAGGTCCAAATATTTTGAGATTTACATCAAGGTGTACTTTAAATTAAAGTTCTGAATCAAATTACTTGCTAATTTTAAGCACCAATGATTACGTGATCAGTGTCTCATTGAACTGACCACCAGGGACTGAGCTCTGTAGCTCTGTTACTTGAAGAAGTTTGGTACTCATTTTTCTATGACCGACAAATGTTCAACAATATACCAGTACTCAAATACTCATTCATATTAGTATCAATACTGAACTGGCATTTCTGCAAGCACGGCTGGTTCCCTGGCACCCTACGCCACGCGCTCTTGTTTTGGGATTTATTAGACGCATTGTTGGCAGGAGTGACTACAGGGTAAAGGAACGTTGTTAACACGCTCTTGTAAGGCCTCATTTAGAATATGAATGCAGTGCGTGAGATACGCTTGAAAAAGGCCTCACTCGGGAAATTGAGAAGATTCAACACAAGTCAGTCCGTTTAGTTAAAACCTGTTACGATAAAACGAAGAGCGTCACTGAAATGCTTCTGGAGTTGGGATGGGAATCATTAGGAGAAATACAATTCAATGCTAGCTTGAAATTACTAAATAAATTCAGATCCGCATGTTTCAGCACCGAGGTCTCGCAAATTATTCGCACTCCAACATACATTGGTCGCTTGGATCATGTATACAAAATTCGGGAAATAGATGCCATAGCCAGTATACTCAAGTATTCCATTTTCCCACGGACAATACGGAATAGTACTTGCAGGGTTATAGGTAGCAAGAATCCCACTTGCCACCCACAGCGTCTAGGGAATAATTAGTTTTACTCATATGCATGCGCCTTCACTAATCTCGTCTGTTTTGCTGTCAAAACCCTTCCCGCATGACCGCATAGCACTGCTACTTAAGAATATAGTGCTCGTTACCATATTGCTTGTCCTGCATTGATTGTTTTCAAGTTTCTCCTTCCATTCCTCGTCTCTCTCTGATAGGGGGGGGGGACGCCTCCGCTGCCTGCCTGCTGCGTTGTTTCACATTCCCTGCCTGTGTGTATTTGTATTTGGGGACGGAGACCATGAGATGCATGTCCATGTGGTAGTGGAATTTCACCTTCTTACTATTATATTCTAATTTCCCACGTTATTTGATATATTTTAACTTCATTTGTTGGTGCATGTGCATGTATATGCACATGCACCAACAAATGAATTAAAATATATCAAATAACGTGGCAAATTAGAATACAATAGTAAGAAGGGGAAATTCTACTACGACATGGACATGCACCCTATTTTTCCGTCTAAATAAATAAATCAATATATATTTATATAATAATGGGACGGCACAATAGAACATAAATAAAATAGTAACATTTAAAAGGACACTCACACTTACCGTGTGAGTGTTTTCGTATAATCGAGATACATATATATATATATATATATATATATATACATATATATATATATATATATATACATATATATATATACATATATATATACATATATATATATACATATATATATATATATATATATATGTATATATATATATATTTATATGTATATATATATTTGCATTCGTGTATATTAAAAAGATTTTTTCATGAATATATACGCCTCTGTGGGTTTAGGTGTGCATGAATTTGTTGGTTTTGTATTTGGTATTATTCTCTTTTACGGGTGGTGACCCAACACCCCCCTACGGCGGTTCGCGTGGTATCATGTAGATGTAGCCGTATTCGGAGTGTTGTCGTGATGTAGATGAAAATGTAGATCTATCTGGGAGAAAAGTAGGCTTAAACGTGGAGTAAAATATTCTGAAATTCTGCAGCCCATGTGAAAAAAAATATTGGAAATATAACACCATACCAAAGACAATTCATTGATCACTAAAAATATATATATAAACGACGATACATTTCTGAATGCACTATAACTATGGTAAGAAAGTGAATCAACCACCACCAGTGAACCAACAACATTAAGAATATTCAATTCCGCGCAATTTCTCACATAATTTCAGCAACGTAAATCGTAACGTCCATCGCAACCGTGAACATGTAGTAATACCGTGCAGTCATCTATGTACCTTTGATTATAATGTACAGAAATAACCATACTGTGATGTTTACAGTGCCTACGTAAGCTCACGCTTCAATAGAGAGGGATGCGTATTAATTTCAAAAAGAAAACGTGCACTCAAAGACCTTAAATGAATCTATAAAAAAATTTGAAATATGACTTTTGAAAACCGGAGGAGGCTATCGAGAAGAAAGACATAAAAAGCTGCAACTGCATGCGAAGAGTCGGAAAGTGGACCTTGAAAAAAAAAACAATAATGTGTTCAACGTATAACTTACTGATAGCTCCAGAGAGAGAAAAAAAGAATCGGTGAGTGAAGATATAGGAAGGGAGAGAAAGGCTATGGTCGCTTGCACTGCGCATCCCCTTTAAAAGTGGCACACGCCTCCTTCGACAGGCGGGGGAAGGGGGGTGTGAGTGTGGCGGAGGCGCTCTGCTTTAAGAGAAGGCCCGGGGGGTAGTGGGTGGGATGTAGGGGGGAGGAGGAGGGAAAGTCAAAAATAGAGGGATGCAGGGTGGTGGTGGTGTGGGGGGGAGGGGCTAGAGGGGGTTGAGGGAGGGAGGGAGGCTTGAGTGCTCTGTGAATTGGAGCGAGAGGAGAGGGAAACACGCCCAAGTCTCACGCCGAAAGGAGAGCGCCGTCACTCGGTAGCCAGCTGAACCGCATTAAGTTCCAAGAGAGCGCGTCAATCATTTGTATTCCTTTCTTAACCCATTGCCGAGGAACTAATTCGACTACTCTTTCTTTTTCAACTCCAACGACGAAATGAGATCGAATATTTGGGCACTTAATTTTTGCACAAATTCACGCTCCACCGAGGTATTAATTTCTGGAAGAGTATGAGCATGTATGAATTTATTGCGTCGTCTCTCTTGACAGATCACCAATGAAATCATCCCCAATCACAACAAAATAGTCTATGGGGTAGCGGGTCGAAATGTGAAAAACACACATTCCAAATGCGGATTTATTGAGTCCATGGAATAGCTACGGGTTCTACGGATCAGCACTGAAGCGGTAAATAAAAATTTGTAACAAGGGATATCCAAAGAAAATGATCGTTAATAAATTGAGATTACATGCCATTGCGTCATGTATAGGATTTAATACGTACGCGCCATCTCCGACTTCGGGTTCCTACTGTTCTAATGGTTGATTATGCAAATGGACGCTGCGTTGTACGTGACTGCAGCAGAATTCCCCTTGCGATTACCTCCCTAATGGCTCCCAGTTCTTGCTGCATTGATATATATGGTGCTAGTTCCTTAAAAGAGATAACAATAGCCGAATTCTTCGGTTATCCGCTATCTTCTGCAGATTCTTTCATGGCGCGAAGGAAGACGATTCACTGGCACTTCATCGTCTATGCATATCGTCTCAGGTCTATAATTATTCATCCGACTTGTTAAGTTTCATTTCGTGCCTAATTTTCTTTTATGCCATCCGAAATTACAAGATTTGGGATCCAAAAGGCCCCCTCTGCGCGTGAATAAAAATTACAGAGTCGAAATTCCGTTTGACTGTGACTCTAGTGGCGGCCATCAGGAAGGGAATGTTAAGAGAATGTCAAGGTGTGTGCTGGACCATTTCTTACTTGGCGACCCCCAGGAGACGTAAAAGTTTAACGATCACATTGAAAAGACTTTTGGGGAGCGACAATATAATAATAACGATAACCGAATTCTTCATTTATTTTGCTAGCTTCCTAAATCAGTCAATCAATAAACTTTTCAAATTCATGTTTTTTTTATCCTGAGTGGATTTTAACCCACCTTTGAAGATGCTTACGGATATATTACATCCATTTGTGTAGGTGTACCATATTATAGTATAAGTAGAGGAATTGAGGAATGGAATACCTTTTCCTCAAGGCCTTGAGGCATGGACGATTGAAATTCCCATTGAATAGAATCTCTCATCAATATTACCTGCACCTGGATGATTTGATTTCAAAAATATTTATTAAGATAACGATTTCACGTTTTAGGTTTCTATCGATTAATAATGAGATAAATTTTATATAAACTTTTACTCGCGTTCCACGGCAGAATTAGCGAGTACAACCACGATGCCGACGCCCCTCTTTGAAATTCAAGTATTACAAAAATATTTTTAAAGAAAAAAAATAATGGAATGAGGTGGCAAGAAATGACCCTTGTGACACAAAAAAAAACCTCTTGGACCTCTTAGAAGACAACTGCCGGGAGGGGAACTTTACTCAAAGTGCGCTGGGCACTCGGAACGTAAAAGAACTGAGTTGGAACCTGGGAAATGTAAAGATGAAGATGAAAACTTCGTTGCAATTTTCCACAGTTAAAACTTTATTGCCGACCATGGTTTCGATACACTGTATCATCATCAGGTGTATCACCTGATGATGATACAGTGTATCGAAACCATGGTCGGCAATAAAGTTTTAACTGTGGAAAATTGCAACGAAGTTTTCATTATGTCTCGATTCCACAACATCACGCCTGACTCTTCACTTTTCGTAAAGATGAAGAGATCCACGTTGTGATTGTAAATCCGATATAGCGGTATTAAATGCTCTGAGGTGGACCACTCCCTGAGCGGTAGATGTGAAATCGCTCAATCAGGAGATCATCAGACCAAGGACGGATTCATATTGAAGAGAGTGGTGAGCAGTGCACGCGAAGTCGTACTGGTGGCAAAGCGACCCAATGCTAATCGCCAAGTAAGGGCAGCCAGCACACGGGCAAAGTTAGAGCTCAGTCAAGCTCACAGGCCAAAAGGAGGAAAATGCAAAATAAATTTTCGATGAACTAGAAGAAGTCCTTAGTGTAGCATTGCTTGGATTCATTTCTCCTTTAAAATGAAAAACCACTGCAACTAATTAGGATAAGAATGGAAGAGAAGTAGGAGAGTTAGGGCTGATTGAAAAATGCCAAGAGGTGAAAGATTATCGGAGTTTTGCAACTAGAATGATATGATAGCAGTGAACATTCTTTTGAGTAAACCTTACGACTAAGATTCCAGAAGGTGAGTCTTGTAACAAAGGGACTTATATTCCTGTCGGAGATCAAGAAGTAGATAAAGAGTTACCCTGGCAAAGTGGTAAGCTAAAAACAGTATAAAAATGATCATGGTCTACAATGTACGTAAAAGGACTTAAACCAAGAATTTAAGAAAATCTCGAATGGTAAATATACCGGAGGAAGATTCTATAAGGAAACGATGAAACAATTAAGATAGGAGAATGAACATGCACTGAAAGGACGGTTGGATGATCCGCGGATGACGATACAAACATTTGTTGAAAGGCAACGGAGAGGAACCACCGGCCGTGAATATGCCATGCAGGTAAGAGAACTCACAGAGAAATAATGAAATGCAGGAGAGAAAGCAAAGGCAATGGTGTCCGTGTTGTAAACTGAAGTGGAAGAATTACAATGGAATTCGAAGTCAAATCATCAAATGGAAAGGATGCATCGAGGACTAACTGCTCGAGGCATTCGGTATTGCGCGGGTCTTACTCATGAGATTCAAATCTCCGAGAAATGGATTGCTGAAAGACGGGAGAGCAATGAACAAAGTCGACCGGAGAGTGGATGTATCGATAAGGGGATTCCATGGAGCAGTGAAAGACTTGGAGGTAAACAAGGGCGCGCTCGAAGGAGACAAAATGAACAGGCAACATTATTAAGGCACTCGGAAGAAGTAAGAAAGAAGAGCAATCAGTGCGTGAAAGAACTATCAACGGATATGGAAGAATTGAGGGATCCAAAAGACCAATGTTCCTATAAGAGACAAATGAATGAGTTCTAATTTAATTGCAGATTAACTTTCCATGCCGTTCGGTTAAATTGTACCATTCAGTATCTGAAACGATAAAATGGTTGATTTTTATATTCCAATTGAGAATATCATTTAAAAAGTTTATTAAAATTAATTTTAATTCAAGGGTTTTATGAAAATTTTACTTAACTGTAGCATTGTTTCGTTAGTTTTCAAATAGATTCGTGGCAAATACGCCTTTCTTGAACGTGAAAAAGAATGTTAATAGCTATCAGTAGATTGATCAGTTTTTAAGAAATAGCATTTTGCTGCAATTGTTTGTGGTGCAATAAGCATTGCGTACATTTTCGGTAACAACACAGATGATTAGAACCAACGACATACGTACAATATAAATAAAAATTTTCGGGAATTAGAAATACTGTGAGACATGTCTCCTCATAATTAATTTGCCACATGGCTAACTTATTTGCAATCCATCTTTAGACCTTAAGATGGAGAGTTTTTTATTTGGAATCCCTAGTGAACACCTATCTCATTAGTAAAATTTATCTTCAGATTACTTTAATTTTCCACTTGCCACCCTCAGCGCCTAGGGAACAATTAATTCTAGTCAATTGTATGCACTTTCACTAACCTTTTGTGTTTCGTTGTCAAAACCCATTCTTTCCGAATGAGCTCATAAGAATGCCATTAAATAATTTAGAGCTCTTAACAGTATTGCTTGCTCTACTTTGTCTGTTTTTAAGTTTCCCCTTCAATCCCTCGTCCCTCTCCGTGGGGGGGGGGCCCTCCCGCTACCTGCAGCATTGGGTCACGTTCCCTACCTGTGTCTTTTGGGAGGAGAGCGTTTTATGCTGCATGTTCATGTGGGGGTGGATTTTCGCATTCTTACTTTTCATGTTCTGGCTTGCGCCTTCTGGATGGATTTAATGATTTTTGCTGCATTTTCATGTGGTGGTGGATTTTCGCATTCTTACTTTTCATGTTCTGGCTTGCGCCTTCTGGATGGATTTAATGCTTCATCCTGGGGTGCAATTGTTTGTTGGATGATGGTGTATGGGGTGCATGCGTGTGGGAAGAAGGAATTTTTGCACGAGTGTGTACGCCGCTGTGGGTGTAGTTTTGAATGTTAGTGTTGATTTTGTAGGTGGTTTTGTTCCTTTTTACGGGCAGCGACCTAACACCCCCCACCACACACCCTTGCGGTGGCTTGCGGGATATTATGTAGATGTAATTTAAATTTTGGATTTTTTTATAGATAAATGAAGATGACATACTAAAAGTCCAACTAGGCGAATTTGGTGATCCTTCAGGCCAAAGCAGGTCTCAGAATGAAAAGATGGTCATCTCTTTTTTAATTCATGAGCATATGTATCCTCTTGGAATCCAGGGACCTATCATGCATGCCCTATTACAGGTAGATCTTATAGGTTCATTTTTATGTTTTAAATGTGACGATAAAACAGAAAGTGGCATTCAAGAACGAGTCATTAATAAAGAGAAGCCATAGTTTTTTAAACCTAGAAAAGAGAAATAGTAGCAATTACCAATTCAGGAAAGATCAAACTTTACATTTGGAATTTCGGATGTGACGATCACATTCAACTTACAATTGGTCAAACCATTTTTTATTTAAATTTTTAAATTGATTAAAACTGAGGAAGACAGAAAAGTAGACTTATTTGATTTCAATCATCCTGCATAAAAGCAGCATTGCAATTCCAAGGTTTAAAATGTTATTTCTGTTTTTAAACGCCTTACGACGGAGACACACTCCGCACACGTCGGGTGAGCTGGAAAACTCCCGTCTAATCTATTTCAAAGCGTTATGATAAATGATGACACAGGAAAAACGTAATTTAGCCATGATGTTTTTGAACTTTTGAAGTGCTTTCCTTAGCCAGGGAGGTAATCCAACCGAGGCCCTGGAATCTCAGGGAAAGAGATCCAAACGCTTAGGGACTCGCTGCTCACAACTAAGTTAAGACTCTTGCCACGAGATTAGTGAAGCCTTACAATGCAGCAAACGGAAGGGCTTGCTTTCTTGAAGCTAGATTGTCACTGGCAATGACCTCGGCTTCTATTTCATAACGAAGCCACTCATCGGAAATGCCCTTTAAGTTAATAAGGGCACGCGATTGCACCAAGTTCATTTCGAAATCTTTAATGAAGAGTCAACACTTGAAATAATTGAGGAGAAATGTATGGTCGGGCTCCAGAGTATTGAGCGAAGGAAGGCTCTGCTGTAATTGTTTCAGTCACCTTACCATCAATTTTGCAATTTTTTCAAGTCGGACACGCCGGCATGCACCCTTGCATTCAGGCGTGTATTTAGGGGTAGCCTGAACGCAGGCGGTACAAATTTGGTAGTGATTGCATATCATCCAGGCGTTTTTAACTCTGCCGAACCTAACGTACTTATAAAATGGTAATGTTTATATAGCTACGTATAATGGCATGCGCTATCCTTCTATTCTCCATCAATTAGCAAAGTTGGAGAATCGCATTTTACAATGAACTGTTATGAGGATCTTGCATTCAAAAACTAGTTTTCATTTTATTCAAACAATCGAATCGTCTAGCATAATCTAAATGTGGTCCAGAACGCATTTCATCTTGTTAAAAAAACTGAATGAATCATTTTATCCAGATAAAAAAGTAAAATTATAGATAAATGAGCTGAAAACCAAAAACATATCATAGCATACTTTTTCATGTACAATTATGTGTATTAATAAAATGAATATACACGTCGTAAAAGTAGTTCTCATTGTGAAGCGCCACACCCCCTTGCGGTGGCTTGCGGGCTGTTTTGTAAATGTAGATAATGATTCTAAGGGTTTGTCGAAATTATTGATGATTTTTCTTTTACGGTGATTTTTTAACATTCCCTTATCAAGTGGGTAAGAACTTTCACACCGACATGCAACATGAGTGTGTGAAGGTAAGAATCTTCAGACACTCTCTTTCCTATGATTTGTAAATAGAAAATACTTTTGTAAAAACAGAAAACAGATCCAAGTCGAAGTTTCATTTTGCTACCACACACAATGGTTATTAGATCAATCCAGGAGGTGAAATTTAACCATCCTAATAATATAAAAATAATAAAATAGGCAACACTAAGCGTTAAAAAACCTTTGGCAATTATATTAGAATATTTATGGATTATATTGGAAAAAGAAATTAGTCACATACGCTTGTAATGCCTTTCCACGCAACACGTAAATTTATATGAATCCTGAAAATGCTCAAAATATGAATGTCTCATAGTTTAGCAAATTTATCCCACTCGGAATTTGTCTGGAGATTTATACCAAGTTAAACTGGAATGCAATTGATTGTTTAGTGAAATTAGAAGACTTATAAATAAGGCTAATTCAAAGGATGTAAAATGTAACCACATCGCCCTTATTCGTATCCACATATTAAAAATACCTTTGAGACATCTACGATTTCATTTAATCAATTATCAAGATGCTAAAAGTTAAGATATTTAAGCACATAGATATGTGCATAGGTGTTTTAAAAGACAAAAATTCCTCGATAAATTGCATACAATATACCAACTATTATTAACTTAATTGATTGCGCAACAATGCCCATTTCCCAAGCATATATTAAAAGATGTACTACAATATATCCACAAATGAAGAATATGAGCGGGTTGTTTCAATAAAACACATTTACGCGCAATAAAACTCTCTTTAAGTTTCTTATCAACCACCTTAATATAAAGGAAATTTTTTTATTGCATAATTTAAACAACCCTTAATATCTTACTCAAATAAAAATAGGAGCAGCTTCCATTCAATTCTGATTTCCTATTTGAAATTCGGTTCAATATCATTTATTTAATAAGCTCTCAATCATCGTTCTTTATGTTAATTAACAGGTACTATATTCAGTAATATTCTCTCGTTAACATGCATTCAAGTAGGAGGAAGATACAAAATAAAACTTCCATCCGGAGGATTATATCAAAATTAATTATAAAATTTCATACTAAATAGAGATAGATACGTGGTGAATTATGAATTTATGAATACACACATGAACGAATTAATTGTTTTAATTAATGATGGACAATGCATTTCATGTTATAAACTGACTGAAACTTTTTCGTCTAAAATACGAAGAACTTTTAAGGTTACCATACTCGTGAAAGTTTGACCTTTTGGGGGTCTTACCGCTTCATTGGGATTTGTACTGCGATACATTTAAAAATCTAGGATGGATCAATAGAGCAGAGGATAAAATTGATGAGAATTTAAAGAAACGATATTATTTAAGTTTTTTAGGCCTGCATTGTAACGTAAAGCGTAAAGTGAGGTCCTTAAAGATATACGTAAGTTTGATTTCTGAGTAAAAACGAGCCTAGTGAAGAATACCCGGATTATAATATATTATTCTTAGCTGAAAAGATATTACAGCAAAAATGTTGGAGTAACTTAATTTTTGCGACTATTTGAAGCATTAAGGTAGGATGCACTCACAAAATGAAGTTTGAAATACGTAAAGGCTAGATTTTGCTCACACATCTGAATACGCTCTCTTTTATGAATACATTACAAACTACAAGACACTGTATTTTGGATGAAACAAATGACATCAAAGAGCGAGACTACGAAGCGGAGAGGTTTAAACTTTTATATTTTCCGTAAAAATTAAGAGATTAGAAAAGTTGTAAGCAAAGAGGGTAGTTATTTCTGTAGTTGTCAACTCCTGGGATTAATAATTAGGCATAGGTATATAGTTTGTAGCGTATTTCATATGTAACCGTATATATATGCGTGGGGACATTCATGACCTGAGTAAACAAGCCTCACAAATTTCTGGTTCCCATTCCTCCAAAGCTCTTCAATGGGATAAAAGTTAGCCGTTCGTATTTATTCAACAATGTCGCCTGTGTTTATTTGCTAGAATCAACTCTGAAACTTTCCGTGCTGCATATGACAAAACCCTATCGCTATCAGACAACTCATTCAAATAACATGCCACTTTTCCAGTTTCATCAACTGAGGCAAGTTTAATAATTTCATCGAACTTAACAGTTTCCCCATTTCAAAATCGAATGAATGCTTCAGGTGTAGAGAGAGGATGGCAAAGCATTGCGCCTTAATGTCATTACTTCCGCCGGAAGTGATGCGCCTTTCAACGCCGGATTCGAAATTCATTCGAAGAGAGGGTTGGTGATGTCATTTAGCGCCCAGTTAGGCCTCGGCACGGTTGCCTCGCAACGAGATTAGCACTCGCGCGATTACTTCGTCAAACAATGGGTACCTGACGCAAGTCTCGCTTTTCTTTTCCTGCCCTTTTGAAAAAAAATAGTTTCTTTTTCAAATTTTCACGATGCAGTGTTAGCCGAGAGGCTTGAATAGAAAAGGAACATCAAGCCCATTTTACATGTAAAGCGTCTTACATTTCGTTAAAGGTAGGAGGGAGGGTTCGACCCGCTGCACTGGCGGTGTCAGGCTTTCGCGTTAGTTTTCGGCCCTCCGCAATGACGTAGAACAGTTGACAATTAATCGGTCGAAGGGCCAGGCACAGGTTTACATGCTTAAACGAAAACAATCATGAAAAATGTAGAAAACTGCCATAATAACTGGTTTGTCAAAATCGTCTAAGATTTTAACACTATTGCCATCTAAAGCATTTTATATCCCGTGAACCAACGCTGAGTGAATATATCTTCGACATAGGAATGCGAGAATATAAGCGTTAAAAAGCTCTACCTGAAAGCATGTAAAAATAAAATTAGTCAAAGAACGCAACAATTTATGAATAAGTGAAATCTGCAGTTCACTCATTTTACAACATGCATATGTCCTGCTGAACTCAACCAAGTGCGAGGCAGTCGAGCGATCAGTTGTTCCTCGTAGTCAGTTGACTGAACCAGTCTGCTCTCCAGTGGTTGAAATATTTTAACATTTACACAAAATAACCACAGCATTTAACTTGCCAGCGTGAAGTTTTACGCAAAATTTTCGCTTCAAACCTTCATTCAAAGTTAACATGGGGAAATTCCTGGGTATATTCCAGATACTGCGACGAAACGTAGTACCTAGTCGAAGTATTAGACGCAATGTAGCATATCTGCCATCTTTCCGACTCAGAGACATGCCCGTAGCTTCTGACTTTCCATTGTGATTCTGTCAACATTCCCAAGAACTATTTCGGGAACCACTGGCAGACCCTCGCGCCAATCTCATCCTCTTCATCGACTCTAGATAACGAGAGGAAAAAAATAGGAGGAAATACTGCCAAAATCTCAAGATAGAGGAATAAAAGAAAAACGGAAACAATGTTTGGTGGTCGGTGCCAGGCGAAAATACCAAGCCAAACGCGGTCGGGCTGGATTGTTATTTTTTACGAGGTTGACTCCGCGAGAGTTTGGCAAACGGTTGGCGACGGGGGAAATGTATTTTTTTTCGTTCGCATCACAGTGTCCGGAGCGAAAGGAGGAGAGAGCAGAGAAGAGAGCGGGATAAAGGTTTCAGCCTGCGCGTGGGGTGGAAGGAAAAGCCATCTAAGGAGATTTTTTTACGGCTAGCAATAAAAAAGTATTCTGACATAGCACGATGAAAACAACGGACTAGACAACGCAAATGGAGATGTTTAAGAAAGTGGACTTCTCGGGGAAGCCTTCACCCCAGGGACTACTGTTACCCTTCTTCTCCAAGAGATTGCTGTCGGCTCCCATGTCTCTGAAGCAGCGTTCAAAGCAGGAGGCCAGGATACTCGATTCGTCCTCGTGCGGGAGGCGGCCATGTTGGAGGATGGCGGACAGCACACCTATCGTATAAGCCAAGGATCCTCGCTCGCCCCACGGCCTGGTGAGGACGACGCATTGACTCTATCTCTGGTAACTTCGCTCATCGCCATTCTGAGTCGCTGCATTCTGGAATATCCCAGTAATGCATTCACGTATGTTTCCGTCACTTGCAATATGGATTATTTAAATTGATTATCTTAATTATGTTAACTGGTTCAGAAATACTGTAATATTATTTTGATATATAAGTATATCGACGCTATTTCGGCGGATGATCAGTTTAAATAGATTTCTTCCGGCTCAACTTTGAGAAATTTCACATTTAATTATGATTTATAACTAATGATTTGATTAAAGTAAATAATAATATTTTATTTTAATTATTATAAATAAAAAGCGAAACTTTATTCAGAGAAAACGACAGAAAGCCCTTGAACAGAAACTGCCAATGAGAAAATTAACACGTTAAAATTCACAATGGGAAAATTATTCTATTGTGATTCGGTTGGAGGTAACTGTACCTCTAATGTTTAATGAAATACCTAAAGATTTAAGAACATTACAGTCAATAAATGCTGTGAAAAGGAAAACAAAAGTTTTGTTCATGTGGCACCAGCGGTCAAGCCAGAACTAACTGGCTTAGCAGGACAGGAATGAGCGTATTCAATGTGTACCTCTCTCAATTTATACTACTAGTGAACATGATGAAGATTGTCTGCCAAATGTGTTTTTATTCAAATTTTCTACTGTGAATTATATATAAAGCCGTCTCTCTAATATTATCTCTCAGTTCTAAGGTAACGTATAGAGGCTAATTGGCTGGAGCAAACTGGCCGGAAATTGAAGGTTCCGAGATGGATTTTCCCCACAATAAGATGACTTAACAACCGTGAAATTCCTCTAAAGTGTTCATATTTTATTATTTTACTTGCCAATACAACTGTGCGGGCTAAAAAAGTACGATTTTATACAATGGAATGGAATTTGGGTGGCTTAGTTGATTTCTCACTAAAGTAAGCACACGGATTATAGAAATGCGAAATGTTAATACTATTTTCTGAGAGGCTGTTCAAGATGAAATCGCAATCACTGCATTGCCTCTAACGGGAAGAAGGAATCATTGTTCACTTTAAAAGGAATCTTAAATCCCATATTTTCGTCCGTTTTGAATGCTGCTTAAAATAGTAATAGATTTAGGGGAAGCGACCGACAGCTGAGGTCATTTGCGCTGCTGCTTAAATCTACTCCCTTAATATACAATCAATATACAATGTATTATAATACCACATGCATTATTGTTTTCACAAATATTAGGCATACAAAAATAAAAAGATTAAACTTAACACGGTGCACCTCGAAGAAGGCAAGTGTATGTAACTATAATAGTCGGGCTCAGCTGTACTACTATTAGATATTAAGTGGGAAGGCATATCATCACTTATGATTCGCACATTTGAGTAATCGGAACATACGATTGGAGAGCAAGAGGAAGCCACACATTTATTAAGCGTGAGAGACGTTGGAAATAAATCCGAAATCAGTAACAGAAAGATTATATGAAAATTCTTCACTACTCGAAAAAGTTGAATGCGGAAAAATAAAATGTATCATTAGTGTATCACCCAGTATTAATACGATATGCGATACAATCTGAGATCATCCAACTGCGCGGAGGCCTGCATAAACTATTAGAATTTAAGTCTTAATCCTTAACTGTGACGCCTTTAATAAAATCTATTCAGATTCACGTTTTCCTATAGGGAGCCCACCAGCTCCAATGGTGGCAAAATAATGGATACCTTGACGGACATCCGTCGTTCAATGATGAAGGATGCTTGATTTAGCTGCTAAGCAGCGGCACGATAATTTTTATCGCAGAACACGTTTTATTGCCAATGCCCAACTATTTGCACAATTACTGCAAATAATATCAAAGAAATTGTGTACGGATTTGTTGAATACTGTAAGCCTAACTAGTCCCCCTTGTTTCCTTGGCATACAAGTAGATTAACACGTTCTCAACCCTTACTCAAATGGAAGTCAAAACTGTTCGTACTGTTACCATATATAACTAAATCTTTAACATTTCAAGCATCAATGTTAGCCTAATGTCTAATTCTCATTGCACACTCGTAGTAGTATTTAAAAATAACATAATTAGCCAGACAAATGTTTTCGTGCAACACGAAAAATAAGCTGATTGACTTCAAGTCAAGGCTTTTAACGTGAGTAGTAGAAAATGTTTGGGTCGCGACTTGAGTAAGAGTTGGTGTCCAGAGATTCACGAAAACTTGAGCTACCCTAAGCGCACTCTTTTTAATCACGTAAAGCCTAGACCACCTAAGTAATTGCATTGCCTAAGAATGGGGGAGGAATTTAAGTGCCTTGGGGGTGCATATTTTCTTCAAGTCAAGCTTTCACCACCGCCGGAGAGAATGAATACCACAACATTCCATTGTAATGCATATAACAATGAAAACACAGCGAAGATTTGGAGAAAATGAAAAAACTACCCCTAGAGTTCCTTTGAAATTCTCCCGGCATTTTCCAAACATTCATAACTTTGAGGTCAACTTGTCAGGTGTAAATCACATCGTAGAAGAGATTGAAAAAAATATGCCTCGACGATGCTGGTGTCACTTAGTAGCTTATTCGCTTAGGGTGAATTTCGTTTTGAAATTTCGATTTTGGTGCACTCCAACGCAAACTAATACAAGAGCACTGAAACATCATATCATAAGATAAAATACTTCCAAGGTGAGTAAGCCTGTTTAAAAAATATATATATCTGGCTTCAAATGAAGTGGAGGTAACTTTTTATGGAAATATGCTCGGGGGTGTTCAGAAATGAGAAATCGGCTCCATATTTCAATTAGCAGAGTTCTAGGTGAACTCAAAAAAATTCGCTGTATTTCTTTTTTATTTGCTCCACAATAAATGCTTTTCTGCTATGTCACCACGCAATGCAATGATAACAGCCGGGCTCTCGGGAGGTCCCTACGATAATGAGAGCAGGTCTTTAGACGACGCGAAGACCTTCTATCTACGAGACTTCCGAGGCCTTGATGTTTTCCTGCTTAGGCGCCGCAAAGTACTCACGTAAAGCACACACGAGCTAGTCATCGCAAAAATCAGATTAGGCGAAGAAATTTCTAGAATTTAGTTTTTTCCAGATTATAAAAAAAGAGGAACGATAGGATTGAAGACTACCGGGAAATATTGCAGATTGGTGAGGCTGATGAAGTAAAGATATCTGCCTTATCCTGACGCAGTAGGTAAGGAGACTATGAGAGAAAATACCTATCTTAGGAGATGCGCAATTCCTGAAGACATTAGGATGATTGAGAACACACCGGAAGATCGTAAAATGGAAAAAATACGAGTAGTATTTATTAAGTGGTAACATTTATAATATATCTCGTCTGCTCATTGTCACTGCTGCCATTGAATCTGATATTATAAATTTTAAGTTATTTTTTGGGCTAAAAACACTCGGTCGGTGTTTATGTCAAAGTTCTAGCCATTCCTCTTCCTTTCCTTTAAATTTTATCAATCACAAGTTCAATAAATTCCAATAGGAACAATAAGACTCAGACTCAAAAAACTAATTTTTGATATTCCGTCTAGGGTAACTACAGGTAGAAATGCTGTCAAATGGAAAACGGATTGAAAACATTGATTGTGTGTTAGAAAGCAACCTAATTTCCTCTAACAACTGAAAACGTCGCTCAAAATAAAAACAAAGGTAGAAGAGAGAAAAAAAATGGTCCACAAGGGACTTAAGTATTTTTTATGTTTATAAAAACTGCTCTATCTTGCAAACAAATGAACTCGACTCATAACAGTCGACTGTTTACCAGCAATCAGGACACCTAGTTGTTTCGAGATCAAATTCTGTTTGGCCGCTCTCGTTGCAATACAATGAAATTCAATGGGGGATTTTTTTCCTCCGCTGAGATCAGTCTTCATATTACGTACGCCAGCAAATTACAATTACAATAAACTCTATTACGTGAGCACCACGAGCTCCCCTTGGCGAAACGAAAATCGCATCAACCGCAGATTGAGAGCCCAGCACTCTTTTATGGCGTTACGTTCCGCAAACAAAAATTTCGTTGGCTCAAACTCGGTCTCTCCGGACTTTTTTCGTTTCGTCTCTCAATTTTACGGCTCGGAGGAGAGGTGGAAATAAAATTTTGGAAAATAAATACTCATATGATTAGAAATGACTCTCGCAGTGGACTGGCGGACGAAAGATCCGTCCAGACATTTGGATTTTGGGAAACCTTATTCCGCTCGGACGGAGAGAGAGGGAGAGACAACACCGCCCTGACCGGTGCGCCTTGCAGTGAGCAAGCAGTTTGCCCCCTCGGAGGAACTCCATCCCACGCAACGTTTGAAGCGTGGATCTCAACGGATATGCAGCGACCGTTTTTCCGCCTAGTTGACGTCACGGCCCTCCGTGATTAAAACGGAATGTCACGACCCGCTGGATAGCACTCCTCGACGGACGGCGCCTTGGTGGTGGAATTGGACGCGATGCGGGGGGCGGGGGTTGGGGGGTACGGCGGCTAGGTGCGATGGGAACGTATCACGGCGTCGTTGGGAACAGGAAGACTCGACGAAGGGCAAAAAGTATCGCACCAAAGGCAAACGGACGCCACCGTTTATCAGCGCCTCCCATCAAATTAAATATAAATCCTCCCACATGATGGGGATCGATGCCGATCAACCTGCGATTTGAACTTTTAATCTCGCTCTTGTTATCCCGATAACACAGAGGCCAGGACGACCGCCGAGCCTCTATTTGAGGAAACACGGGACCAAAGCATAAACCTGCGAACGCTGATTGCCTTTAGAAAAAACGTTTCCTTCATCCTGGATGAGCGTTTTAACACCCTAGAAAGTGGGAAGGACACCCTTTTTCTAAAGTTTAGGAGCAAAAAAATCAGTTTACAACTTAGACATGTTGCTCCGTCTTCGAAGAAAATTATTCACGGAGAAACAAACGCAGTTTTCATATTATTTGTTATGATTGCGGCGAATTTAAAACATTAGACGAAGAACTCTGAATGCCTTTAAATTTTATTCGAAGTGTGAAGAAAATTTAACAACTACACAAATAAATTGTATTAAGTATGGAACGTAAGAGCAAGTTTCGGCATCATTTTTATTCGGTCCATTTATTTATTTTTAATGATGATCCATTAGAATTGCACAGTTTTTTTTCTTCTTCAGAAAAAATATATGTGATAAAGCAAAAACAATATGATATTGTCGTCTAGGAATTTTCCCTGAACTTTGGGCGATGAATGTGAGTTGTACATCGCACAATTCCTTACTATGCATAACGTATAAAAATGCCATTGAGGAGCTGATTTATATTTGGATTCTTTATCGACGCCAATAAATAGTTATAGAAAACATTGGAGTCAAATGTTGGAAATTTGCTATATGCTGGATCCTCATGGAACGATACTTCGACATTCATGAATTGTTAAACGAGCAAAATTGGGTCACTCAACGCGTGATATAAAAAGACCTTCGAAAGCCTTCGCTATATAAATGAAGGGATCATATCTTGGAGTAAGGTAAAATCAGACCATTGCTTAATTAGCAGTGGAACATTTTTACATAGTTAAAGATATTTTTTCTTATATAAAAATGGACATCTTTGGATGCAGGTGCCTTCGCCGAAGAATATACGATGAATTTCTCAAATGCAGCCCGGTGCTCCGATAAGTCCACGCCACGATCAGTTGCTCCAGCGATAAATTGTTCATACGTTAGATTTCCCCTGGGATTGGTTGCGCCAGCGATAAATTGTCGCTGCAAGCCGTTGGTCGTGATAAGATGAGCCGCGATCGGTTTTGCGCGATAAATTGAACTATACTCTGCGACTCCCGCATCGGTCTCAGTTGCATTCAGCCTTCCCTGCCGCACGTTTCAGTGATGACACGCCTCTGGCCTATACACCCTACAGTTGCATTGCAGATGATCCAGAAAAATTGAGGGCGTTCGAGGCGATTTTGAACATAGCAGGTGCAGTGCGTTGAATGCCAGTCACAGCTGGCAATGGTCACAGAAGCGAAACAAAACTTAAATTTCGTGCAGGCAGTGGAGAAGTACCCTTGTCTGTACGACTCTTCAATTCCAGAATACGCCAAACGGGATTTGTGCGAAGCATCATGGAATGCTGTGGCTGAAGAATCCAAATTGCCAGGTAAGAAGGCATTGCTAATTAAGATATGTCCTTTGACTCCTTATTCGTGGCATAAAAGTCGTGATATTTTATCATTATTTTTTACTCCCGAAAAAAGGGCATATTGCTACGCCATCGTCGGATTTAGATAATACATAGGTAGTGCTACCCTCTCGAAAGTCTACAG
Source organism: Hetaerina americana (assembly GCF_022747635.1). NCBI lineage: Eukaryota > Metazoa > Arthropoda > Insecta > Odonata > Calopterygidae > Hetaerina > Hetaerina americana. The sequence continues at coordinate 9,785,227 of NW_027287095.1, forward strand.
GCAAGCGAACTAATATTTCCAGATGAACACGATAAAATAAAATGGATAGCGTATCACAGGGAAAATAAGAAATTTCTGAAACACTCAAAACACGGCTATGCGTAGATTTTATATATAGTGATTACGTCAACTCGTTCCAATGAAGCATTAACATTCATTAGTGAACACTCGGTATTATCTGATTTTCCCCAGAGTCAAGGACCGTTTGAGGATGATACAATCACAACCAGTCAAAGTGCGCAAGTGTGCGCGTGTTATCAGTTTCAGGAGTTGGCCGTGAAGACGGAGTCGGGCGTGAGCCTCGCAGTCAAAGGCGCGAATTACACGCCGGAAATCCTCCCTCCCCGCTCCGCCTCCTCACTCCCCACAACATCCCCGGACCCTCTTGTCTCTCGTCCATATTCCTGTAAATACCTCCATTGTTACGGTTTCTATCAAAGAAGTAATCGCGTCGTGCATGTTTCCAGAATACATTCTTTTAAATGTTTGCCACACACAGATTCGAAATGACTATAACAGGCTCCGATTTGGTTAATTACCTCTCTATCTCTCGCGAAATGATTTGCCTCACTATTAAGCGTCTTACCCTCCCAGCCGCTACGGAGACGTGGGACAGGAGATACTACGATGCCAGTCTTTATTATGTGATTGGGTATACAAAGTAATTGGAATGGCAGATGAACGCTAAGTTGATCAATTGCGATTGTTGGATAGTTTAACATTGGAATTGGGGGGTGATTAAAAGTAAGTAATTGGAATTGCTGATGAACGCTAGATTGATCGATTGCATCTATTCGATAGTCAAACATTGGAATGTAACAAGAGATCATAATGAGTGACAATCTATGCTGTAGATTAGATTATCTCAAATTTAGAAGGCAATTATCATCAATATCTATCTTCTTGCAGTATGACAGACGGATCAGATAATCAGACAGCCGAAAAAAATAATCAATGAAAAACCGACGAAAATAAATTTATCTGGGGGCCTCAACCTCTCTCTCTCTCTCTCTCTCTAAAACACATTAATAATACTGAAAAAATAATCCACTGATGGACGAATCATGATTTTTATTTACTTGTATTGGTTATTGTTTCACCCCACTCCCGTCAACGAAGTTTGCAATAAGGGAACATCTGGGTAAGTGCAAATCGATGTCTTCTGCATTAAAATCTCGTAAAAATCTTGAAATTTTTCATTATTATGAATATGAAGTCCTTGAAAACACATATTAAGAGACAGCAGATGATTTCAAACAAAAAAAGTCTCTTTATTCACTTTTTTTTTAAATAATGTGAAGGGATATGTAAGTCCAGCATTTTTTTTAGATTTGGAAGCCTTCTGCATGTTTCCTCATAAGAAATAATAGACAATAAATTTTTATGATGCATCTTATGGGTGAGCGGTTTACTGGATGTCTTATTTCACCGCTTAAAATATGTAAAATTGCACGGTATGGCCTCAAAAAAGAAAAATTCACATCCAATTAGCCATGAGTATGAGCAAAAGGTTCGGAGAACAATTTCCCTCGAAATCATCAACATTGCATCAATTTCCGACGACGCATCAGTAGACAGCAAAATAGAAAATACCTACTATAATAAATACCCTAAAATCGATTTATATTGTTCGGATTGGTGTACACATTTGGAATTATAATTATATTAAAGCAATTGTATTGCAATGAGTCTTTTTTAAGCCAAATAAATCAATAGTTTAATGAATGAAATCGAATAATATGCATGACACAGCCGAGATCTATTTCAGGAACTCAGAACAGGCCAGTCCGTCTGTCGATTTCCCAGAACGCTCATCCGTATCACGATAAATAGCGGGCTCACCATACTAAAGAAATGAAGAGGGGAGAGGAAGTAGAGGGAAGAAACAGACAATTTTCCATCATAACAAAACCAAATTCAAGCTCACTTACCATTTGATTGAAAAACTTCGTTACAATCCGCAATTTTATTCGCACATGCCTCACAGATTCCTCACTCATGCACGGAACAGTCCTCATGCCTCCGCCCCACTACCTCCTATCGCGACGCATGGTGCACTGTATGCTATATTGCAATCACTTTAGTAGAATTAAATGTTTGATGCATTGTAGTGATAATAAGATATTATGCTGTATAAATAAACGTAATAATAAATGCCGTGCAAAAAGGACAGATGCTGCCTGGGGCTATACACCATACACTTGTTCGTAGTGCCTCCCGTGCAGCAATACAATATGTAGCTCATTTCGATGTAATGTGCAGTTCCTAATTTCAGTGTATTTCGTAAGTCTAAATAAAAATCTGCTTGACTTGCGGAAATAATTTGACACCTTGACTTACGTTAGTCCCCGCCCTATTCAATCAATTATCTTTCAATTAAATGGGATGATTTTCGGTTTCCGTAAAAGGAATTTAATCGAGTTAAATAAGGAGATGATTAAAAAACAGCTGACTTGAAATGAAATTGGAAATATATTATATTTTGAAACCTGAAAATCCTGAAACATAGATAGGATAATAGATTAACGAAAAGCGAATAAAATTGTCAGTATCTATTAAATAAAGAAAATAAACAGGATTTATAGATAAACCACTTAGGAAAATAAACCAGAACTTTATATGAATTCAACGTGTATGTAGTACGTACATGTAATTCATCTTCTGAAGGAGAAAAACGCAAATCGATTTCAGACTAACCCTTGAATTTCAGACCAACCTTACGATTTCATACTAGTTCGTTACCTTCAATCCGCATACGACATTACACGCCCAGCAAGGTTCTTCCTTGCAGGCTACAAGAAGAAAACATTCGAAGAAAATCGATGCAAAAAGAAAATCTAACTTTAACAGTTTGCAAGTTTTCTCATTACATGTCAAGAATGAAACAAAAAAACAAAGTGATGGTGGAAAATTGGATATTTATGAACTTGATAGTCTTAGTAACTTGAAACTCAGGATCGGATATACATACTGCACAAAATAACTTCCTTGCCAACTTAGAGTGAAATCTGAGTGAATTTGGATTTGGCTATACTGTCACATAGGGTTGAGAAGTTAAAATTGACCGAAAGGAAAACAAAGGAGGAAGTGATAGTGGTGAGTGAGGAGAGGGGTTTGTAAGGAGAAATTATAAGGAGGTAGGAAAAATGGTTGAAAAGCATTTTGATCGGCAGTGAGATATTTAAGACTGCAATAGAGGCAAGAATTCTTGGCAAACAAGGAAGGGGCAGGAATGGGATAGGGATGTTGGACGAGATGAAGAGAGAAAGGGAGTGCACAGAATGAAAAGGGACTTGCTGTGAAGTAGGATGCTGGATTGCGTTTTCTTAGGAGATATCTGTTTGGTACCTGTGTCCATCAAAAACCTACCTTAACAGGTAGATTACCTAATAATAATACATAGCGCAAACAAAAACACTAACTAATTGAAAATCTGTTCAATTTTTAAGAAGCATGGGCCATTACTGCTATAAATCACTTTTTCGCTTAGGGAGAAGACGTGAAATTCGTGAAAATGAGGGGAAACTCCTCCCGTGGACTTTTAAAACCTTGTCGTAATGAAGGCGCTAGCGCGTTCCTATGATCCATGGAGCTCTTCTAGTACGATCAATGAGAATTGCGCCTGGTAGGGTCAACCAGCCAGATAGGTCGAATGATAGGAGTCAGAGGCACGGTGGTCCGCAGTGTAGATCAGACCCCTTTACTGAAAGAATCGCAACGGCAAGAAAATATTCTAATAAAATAAAACTAATAGACTCCTGAATGGTAAGATTTAAATACTCGCCCTTGCCTCGATTCGTGGTCATAACAAAGCCAAGCCCACAAACAACTGAATTTGAATTGCTTCCTCTGTCATTTCTTTTAAGTGCATTACACCTTAATCAGAATTAGATGAATGAAAAATAGTGCCCTTTCCCCTATTAAAAATGCTCTCGTGGAAACTCTAGTAATATGACAGTATTCATTCACCATTTTGATGCCATCACTATTTGAATGCAAGTAAGAATGTAGCAGATGCAACTTCCACTATCTTCGAGGTTAATAGGGTAAAATGAGAACTTAAAATTTTCGATTTTGTTATCATCATACGTAAACTTTCTGTTGTGCTAAAAACAATTCCTCCTATGTTAGCCCTCATAACTGAACAGCCGAATAATTTTCCCTCGTCATTTAATTAAGGTGGATGTGAGCTGGATGGTCGTATATAGGAGAGAACTATTCTATTTTCATGATTATAAAATAAGCCGTTTGGCTACCCTTAAATGGCATTACATTTCAGCACATGAATTGCATAACAACGGAGGAAGAGTCTCCCGAAGCGATATCAAAGAATGAAAGGAGCCTTCCCCAAGGCGCTACACTCGCCCGCCCACCCTAGCCCATTTCATTCAGTTACACGTACTATTCCCGACAAATTACATTTGCCGTTTAAATTACATTTCACCTCGTTACTCCGGCCTTTTCCCTTCGGAGAGGAAATCTCAGCCCTCAGCTGTTCCCCTTTGCCTTTTCCAACATCCCTCTCATCCCCCTCCCCGCCCCTCCACTCCCATCCATCCCCACCAAAACTATCTTCTCCGCCACCCAATCCACTCTCAGATCGCATCCACACTGCCCTCTTCCCGCTCTTACGCTTTCTTTTTACGAGAATTTAAATTAAAGTGTTCTTAGAAAGCAATTTTTCTTGCCAGAGATGTTTTGAGCCATGGAAATGAGCTGTCTAAAATGACTACAGTGGCGCTTAAAATATTTAAGATGGACAGGTATTCAAGATACACGAGGGTGGAAGAGCATTTGAGGAGAATGAAAGAGAAAGAAGGCTAAGGAATCATTAATTTCTTATATTTTTGGGCCCATGGTTCACACAAAGCAGTAGCGTCCATTGTAGGAACATGATCAGAATATTTCCATAATATGTATCCAAAAAGATGAGAGGAATGATGCCGAGGTAAAATGTGAAGAAAGAATTATGGAAAGATAGCGTCCGGTGGCTAAAAAAACGGTATTTTAGAAAAATGAAGAAGAGCAGATTGGTGGCTTCTGAGATTAATGTAGGAGAATGATGGAGAAAAGAAAACGAATGCGCAAAGAGGAAAATAAACAGAGGGCTCTTTGGGAAGGTAAAGCAGTCGTGGACTCTAAGAAGTCAAATGAAGAGGAAGGATTTAATGAAACAATGGATGGGTAGAAGGACATAGAATCGGACACTAAAGTAAAAGTTAGATGGGAAATTGTCAAGTGAGCGTGAAAGAGGAAGGGATAGAATAATTAACCCAAAGCATGGACACCACAGACAGGAAGTGCAATAGAATTATGAACCGAAGAATTTAATTCGAAGAAAATTTTAAATTTCTAAAAAATGGGGTCAGACGCCATTGCAGCCGCCTCACTGAGGAACAGACGCTGCGTGGACTACCTTCCGTCTGGCTCCTAACCTTCGACCTATCTAGCATGGGTGACCCTACCAGGAGCAATTATTATTACTCCCGCCAGCACAGCTCTATGGGTCATCGGGACGCGCAAGCCCTTCCACCACGTCTAGGTTGTAGTCCGGGGAGGGATGAATGTATGTATATGAAATATATTTTTTACACACACATACACCTGTATATGCATGTATATATATATATATATATATATATATATATATATATATATATATATATATATATATATATATTATATATATATATTATATATATATTATATATATATTATATATATATTATATATATATTATATATATATTATATATATTATATATATATATTATATATATATATATATTATATATATTATATATATATATTATATATATATTATATATATATATATATATATATACTCTATCTGTTAAATTAGCTGATAAGTGCATGCATAATGCTATATAGAACCGTGATGTGAAAAATGAATAGGGATGCTTAATGGAAATCTCTCCCATCCTTAGCTACGTGGGCCACCACGGGCACTCCGCCACGTAGGGTCTCCACGTGGTCCCAAATCTATTAGCAGAACGAAAAGACAAATGTTTTCAGAGGTCAAAGAAAGCCTATTATCTATTAATCTCATCAGAACTATTTCCTAACGTGATAAACCGATTTAACAGGAGAGAATCGAGGCCTTATGCGGGAAATGTGGCGAAACAATTCCCCCTCCGACCAGAAAAACTGGTGTATTTTCGTTGGTACAGTTTCTCTCTTTACTTGGCGAGGTTATTCAACATTGACGTACGCTTTCACGGAGTCCCACGCTAAAAAAAACGGGAGCAATGAACCGGAGAAGGTCCCATGGGGTTGAGGCTTGAGGTCCAAACAGAGCACCACAGAATCGACGGACAACTCTCAGGTAATCTGTCCTACTTTGCACGCCTCTACGAATATACGGCGGCCAAATGTTACACCCCGGAGACGAAACATTCCGGCAGCATGTATTCATGGTTTTTGATTTGTTTACTGTTACATTTTGGGCTCTGATAAATATTAATAAAACAAAGGTTATGCTATTTTCTAGAAAGAAAAAGGCTAAGCTAAACATTAAAATAGGAGGTTTCGATGGAGGGGAGTCTCTGGAAAGGCTGGAGGCCGGTAGGAGTTGGCCCCCAGCCTTAGTGGAGTGCGGATCGCTCGTTTGCGAAACCTCTATAACGTGACCTCGTTATGCTCCGTCATGAACTGGTTATTGGAACAGCACTTTGCCATCAAATGTTGTGTGAAATTTGTAAAAACCGGGAAAGAGATTAATGACATACTCAATGCAGACTATGATGGTGATCACGTCACGGGTAGATCGAGAGTTTTTTTAGGGGCACAAGTTGTTTCGAGAGAGTAGAGAAGATATTGAAGACACCGAACTTTCAGGACGACTCTCAAAAAGTGACGAAAATCTTGCAAGAGTGAAGGCTTTGTGAGACAGGGATCGTAGATTAAGTGTTCGCATGGTTCCTGATGACCTTGGCATCCCTAAAAGTGATCATCATCGACTTGTGAGCGAAAACACTATCATGAGAAAAGTGTGCGCGAGGGATTGGAGCCACGAATACTCTCGAATGAACAAAAGGTATCTCGCACGCGGATCTGCAGAAAACTTCTCGACCGTGTGGGTGAGGATACGCATTTTTTAGACAAATTCCCATCAGACATTTTGCCCTTTCTCCGTCTCAAATTTGTGCTGAAAAGACGTCACGACATCTGAAATATCTTCACGACACTGGTTTTGCTCGAGTGTGAGCAGCCATCTTGCACACAGCTTTCTCATATCCAAATTTTTAGGTAATATGTGATGTACCGCATTTTTTTAAATGCCTACTATGTTTGCTAGCTCGCGCACTTTCGATCGACGATCATCCAGTATTACTCCGTGGATTTTCTTCATCGTTTCTGGAGTTGTCACCTCATTTGGTCGACCAATGTCGTCTTGACAGTTCGTACGGCCTCGTTTAAACTCTACCGCCCAATATTTTACTGTTGTAAACGAAATAGCAGACTCATCCAGAGTAGATTCCAGTTCAGCTTTTATATTGGTTGAGCTAAGGCTTTTCAAATAAAAGTATTGTATCACATAATGATGACAATTTTCGCCATTTTCAAAAATTCACTGGAAACGTTCACTATTGATGGCTGCCAAACAAATACTAAACAACGTGGCATCTTCAAACTTGAAACCTATTCTTTATAGATTGCATACTTTCTAATAAAGTGATAATTTTTAAACAGCTACCGCCATCTTTAGGTCAGGCCGGGTACTCCTGGAACCACCGTCGTATTTTGAGCCAATGCATTCTGTAAATTCTGCTCTGCTCATAAATTTAAGCGACCATATATTTTCCTAAACCGCTTGCTGTTCAATTATGAAATGCCACTTCTCATCCGGATAGTAACGTGTGCATTTGAAATGAGAAGATTATTTATGTTCGAGTATTTAGGTTTAGTCTTGTTCAGAAAAAATCCTTTTTTCCTATTCTTATCTAGCGATTTATTCAATTTTTAAAAAAAATGTTATTCATTTCATGCAAGCAACTATGGGCAACACTGATGCCGTAGGTAGAAAATAAAGGCAACAATAGCTACGGATAACATTTGGTGCCCACCAGCAAGGTCGCGATAAAAATATGTCTTCCATTCGTTATTTAATTTTGCGATAATTTTGATAATTATAAGTGATGCTAACACGTATATTTTCATTTATGGCACAAACTCAACGGTTTTAGGGTGACGCCTTTTTAGATACAAAATAAATAGGTTTAGTTAAAAGTTATAACGTAAGTAAATGGCAAATTATACATAATTTGTATCAACTTTAAAAGGCGAAAGCGGATTGTATTTTCTTTACGTTTTTGGAAAGTAAACAATAATAGCATGAGGAAACGATCGGTAATCAAATATTGATTGATGTTCTTGAAACCGAACTAAAACGTGATAAAAATGGAGCGGCTGTCCCCAGACGTAGTGATTGATCCATTGAATGTCTTAATAGTAGATTCCAATAACGATGTACGCCCCGAAGTATATTGTTCGATGAAAAGGAAAAGAAGCATTGGTGGACGCGCTTTCAAACTAAAAGTTGTTCACTGCCCTTCATTTTACTCATGTAGTAAATCAAGGAATTGCAGCAAATATTACAATTAAAAGACACACAAAAGCGGAGTTCAGCATCCCGTTAATGTACATGATGATGCCGCAGTGCGATACTAATACGGAAAAAACGAAAGAATAAGAAATTTATTTTCGTTCATAAACATTTATTTTATTAAAATTCGTCATAGCTCACTGAATAACTTCAAAAGAATGCTGCCGAAATACTAACGCTGCTCGAGAATTACTAAGATACACTCGCGACAGTATATTTCTTGCATCCAAATTAGAATCATCTTCGCGAAAAATAAGAAGAATGCCTGAAATATAATGGGATGAAGACAAACAAATTTAAAAATGAATGCGCGCAAAAGATTTTCAAGATCGTTTACAATAACCACTTATCTCCTCAAATTGCCAACTGCATAAAGAAAATAAAATGAAGTGGGGAGGGTAAAAATCCCCAAGAAAAATGTTAAAGGTTGGCTGGTAAAGTTCAAAGATTATTTTGTGCAAATTACTTTAACCGGACTTAAATATCCGAAGGCGAGGGATTCGACCTCTTTTAAATATGTTGCCAAACGGTATCATGATGTGAGATAGGGTTTGAAGAAGATCGTAGCAGTCAAAAAAATAATGAATCAACTACGTGATATAACTATGTGACGCGACCCGCTACAGCCTCCCATATAAACTTCTGTGACAGTTGCCTTCGAGGGCGTTAGTTGCATAAGCGTACAAACAAACGATCAGCGATGGAGATGGCTATCTATTTGATTGCCAAAATTGATCGGGGTGGATCTCATTACTTCGAGTAAATTTCATCCGCCCACCCAGTCCTTTCGACAAAACCGCCGCGGGTGTCATGGGTTGGCTCGCTCACTTTTAAAATACGTTCGACGCACGAAGCATGCTTTTATATTCAAATTTACTACTTAAATTTGATGCGATTATTGTCACTTAATTTCTTTTTATCATGACGTAATTCCATTATGTCTCTCCGAAAACCACTTCCTAACCCTGTATCTTACCTGGAGAGCTGCCCCGAGGGCGTGTGGCAGGGGGTGTTCTTAAGTCATCAGCCGTCAGCGTAAACGTTAATTCATGATATAAGGAAGCCGGACAGTACATTTTGCCGTAAATTGATTTTCTTACTGTTGTGGACTCGAAACGTGCGTGAGGAAAAAATGATTCCATACATTAATCGGTTCAACGGCAATATTTTCCCGCTGCGGTCTCGCCTACCGATGCAATGCGATGACAGGATTATTCCTTCCGTGTACCAAACTTTATAAAATCTTCTAATGAACTTAACTTTTCTAAAAGCTTTGATGACGAATGTAATCACTAATAGTTGCGAATACATAACCGCCAACCTCCCAACCGCTCGCCCTTGCGGCAGCTTACGGAGTTTAGTGTAGATGTAGACGTCAATTCCGGAATTATCCTATGATGGATTGAAATCATTCGCATTGGAGATTCAAACAAAAGGAAATAACACCTCCCTTTGCCTTTTTCATTCGAATATTTCAACTCTATTCATTTGATGAACTTATTCGATCTTATTCCCATCCCACACTGTATTCGGGTGTCAGGGTAAAACAATATCCTTACCCAGAATTTCATTGTTTCCCATTTTTCAGAACTAATTGGAGAGTTCATTCTTGATACTAAGTAGTAATATTGTCGAAGTCCCTCAAAAACACCTTGAAAGCTGATTTCATACTCATGACGCGGTACATGACCGTATCAACGGCGAATGATCTGATTTTATTGGTTGCCTAGCAATGAAAGTCATTGATGCAAAGGGGAAAGCGAGGGAACCGATCAAGCTTCCATTTGGTACGCCAAAGGCTACATTCAAAAAATTAGAACTGACGCAATAACAATAGTCATTACTTTCTATTTTTTATCAGAAAGAAATAAAGAACCCAATCAACGACTTCAGCAGTAGTTTCACAGGATCACATTTTTTAAAGCAGCTGCTTCTTGCCATAGTAGTATTTGTATGTTTTTTTTAGTATAAGAATGTAACGCCTAATTGTATTCGCGATTTCTCATATTTGAGGAACCCATGGATGATAATCAAACTTTTTTTCACGAAATCTACTCTCTCCGAAGCCATGTTGACTGTTAGAAGAAACGTGATTGTCCGAGAAGGACATGACGATATGCATAACAATGTTCTCATAAGCACGGATCTAGATTTGTGAAACGTAGTTATGATAAACTTAGTAGCGTATCAAAATTGTTTCGGAATCTCTCGCGGAGCGAAAGCTAAATTAGAGATTAAATCTCTTGCACAAATTGGAAGGATGTCTCTTTAGTAATAATGTTGAATATGTGTTATTAGCCCCATCGAATTACAGTAGGAGAGATCATTTCAACAAAATTCGACAGATTAAGCGCACAACAGATTAAGTTACAACTCTTTCAGTACTCATTTTAGGATCCCTTACGGTCGAGGAGATAGGTTATCTTTGATATTAAATTTTATTTTAAATTTGATATTAAATTCCTCCTTTCAAGGCGTCTTCACTAATATCTCACAGAATAACTCCGATAGCTTACGAAATCTTGCCGGACAACCGATGCCCAAAATTGAAATCTGATATAATGGAATAGAAGATTTGCTGAAAGGCTAACTTATTAAATTCTTTCTTGCAAAGCGTCTTCACCAATGTCTCACTAAATGCCTCCGATAGCTTACCAAATAGTGCCGGTCAACCGACGCCCAAAGTTGAAATCTTATATAATGGAATAAAACGTTTACTGAAAAATATAAAAGCCTAATAAATCCTCCGGGCCCGAGGAATCACCCGCTCGTATACTCAAGGATCTACCTTCCAATATTTTCGCCGTATCTAGAAATCATATTTAAGAAGTAGCTTGTTGATCACAAGGCTCCCACAAATTGGAAAATGGCTAACGTAACACCAATATTGAAAATCGGAGACAAGGAGAAGCCGAGCCATTACATACATATTTCCCTCACATCCATTTCGTGTGAGGTAATGGAGCATATAGTTGTTAGTTCGATCGTGACACCCTCGATAATCAGGAGTTATTGATGACAAATCAGCACGGAATCCGAAAAGGTGGATATCCTGCGAGACACAAGTTGCGCTTTTTGTTCAAGATATTCTTAATTAGGTAATGAACAACTGTTCGACTTCCACCACATCACGCCTGAAGCTAGTCAATTTGTTTTTAATTAGGTACACAGCAATGCTCCAGTGGGTACGATCTTCTAGATTTCAAGAAAGCCTTCGAAAAAGTACCTCATAGTAAACTACTCGCAAAGCTAGAGGCATATGGCATAGATAGATAAAATATCCGGGGTTGGATTTTAAACTTATTGAATGGTCGGGCTCAAAGAATAGTGATAGATGGAGTTAGGTCGAATGCAGTAAAGTTACTTCTGATGTTCCCCAGGGAAGTCTCATCGGGCCTTTTTTATTCCTACTTTACGTTAACGACATTAACTCTGTAGTCACTAGTAAGATACGTTCATTTGCTGACGATGCAGTGGTTTACCGTGATATCCGTGTTCCTGAGGACAAAGCAGCTTTATCAGATGACCTTAATTCTATACAACGCTAGTGCGACACTTAGAAATTGGAATGAAACTTAAAAAGTGCGTAGTCATAATTTTTGGATGCAATTCCCACCTAAAAGCCCACGGCATTGGGAACACCGAAATGGAATGTGTAGACTCAATTAAATACCTAGGCGTTACCCTCACTCACGACCTCTCCTGGATGAAACACCTACGGGGAATATGTAGACAAGTTATCAAAAAATTAGAATTTATTAGAAAAGTACTGGGAAAATGTGATGAAAAGTCAAAGGGAAATATTATCTGTCGTTGGTTAGACCTCATTTAGAATATGCTGCAAGTAAATGGAATCATCACGAAGTTGGGTCGATTGCCGAATTGGATCGAGTGCAGCGTAGAGGAGCTAGATTTGTAAAACGTTGTTATGATAAACTTAGTAGCGTATCCAATATATTAGAGCAGCTAGCCTGGGAATCACTCGCGGAGCGAAGGTAAAATTCAAGATTGAAGCTTTTGCATAAATTGGAAGGAGGTCTCTTTCGCAGTGATGTTGAAAATGTATCATTACCCCCATCGTACTACAGTAGGAGAGGTCATGCTAATAAAATTACAGAGATCAAGAGTAGAGCAGATAGAATTAGGATGCCATTTTTTTACAGGAACGATGGGGGATCATAATAACATTCTTCGACCGGGGTAGGGTCATTTTCAAGTCAAAATTAGTCTTGTGTTTATCCACCCCCTGCCACACACCCTAGTGGGGACTTGCAGGAATTAAAATAAATAGATATTCTTCAGCAGTCTAATTAATCCCTTATATGAAGAATTAATTCGTCAGCCATTGTTATATTAATTCCAGGGAGATTTTGAACTTGTTTCAATTAATCACTATTGCTGGTGCTTTTATGTGTTCAAGACATTAGTTATAGTTCCACTGATACAACTACTTTGTCATTTTCGTCAAATAATGAGTCAAAGGTGTGGCGTTCACCCCGTAGCTTCACATTGTAATATCAAAATACCTCAAGGTAATCATCAAGTGATTCATTCATTATTTTTTCTCAAATTAATGCAGAGCAAAACGCAAGAACGTTTTAGTTCTTGCGCGTTTTAAGGAATATTTTTCCATTGATTCCAACTGTAGTTTTTATTGTTGCAAGATTTGGTTTCGTTTTTGAATTGGAGGCATCCCCTTAGTGACGGCCCCCAAGGAAGAGCGCGGGGCTTCCTCTCCACGGACCCGCTCCCTTCGCCCGACGCGACGGTCTCCTTCCCGCGCGAATCGCCAGGCGCCGCCGCGCGCCCGGGCGCATGGCGCCCCCCCCCCCCGAACTCTCCTCACATCTCATTTTCTGTGCCCCCCCTTCGTCTCCCGATACAGTTTTCCTCGAGCGGGGAAGGGAGAGCGGCAAAAAGTTGGCTTGATTGGGGAGGCTGCAGGAGAGAAGGGTTTCGGAGCGAGAGGGACACAGTGGTGCCAACGCAGCGATTTTTATCCTCGGATTTCTCCGTCTTCCGGTCTCCCTCCTGGAGATATTTATTTATTGCGCGGATATATAACTTAGTCATGAGATTCCATACCCCTCCCTCCCACAGATACATGAAAATTCCATTACTCCGTCAGCATAATGAAAGGACAAGCATTCAAAGGCGAAACAAACTGAATCGATGAAGCATACAAAAAAAAACTCCTTACTCCACGAAAACTTTTTGAGCACTTTTTTGGTATGACGCAGTAAAACTCCATTTTATGCGGGTCACGTGTCTGCGAGATCATCATTTCTGCAGCAACTCATTCAAACATAATGATCCAGAGCGGAGGGCTAAATAAGTCGGTGCTCCCTAAAAAGCAACTGGCACCAATGCCATGCGCTCGTATAGACGATTACTGCCGGTCTTGCAGCACTGCTAAACGTATTTTGAACGTATCACTGTTCCCCATTTCAATATCTTGGACAAAATGTTATCAATACCCACTGCTTAATATCACAGATATGCCTAATCTAGTAAACCGATGAAAACACAACTTAAAACAGCTATTTTTTAATTCGGTAGCAATATATATATGAACCGCGAAACGAAACTTGGACGATCACTACCCTTTAGCACTAACCAAGTATTTTCATAGGTGATGGAATGTTGAAGGCTGTGACAGAGGGGTGGGTGTTGGCCAAGCAAGGTAGGGGTGGAAAAAGGATAGGGATATTAGACTGAATGAATGGAGACAGAATGTATGTGAAATTGAATGGCAGTTTATTGTAGATTGAGGTACAAGATTGAGTCCTTTTAGACGAAGCTAAGAAATTAATGATTGTAAAGTTTGTTTCCATCAAACCCCTACCTTAAACAGTAGACTGCCACTGCTAATAAACATTTATCACCACAGTTATAGCACTGCAAGCAGTTATTCACTGCAACAACACTACTGGGTCGTGGGTGAACCCTTGGTGTAGGTAGCAAGTAGCACGTGAGTAGAGCAGGTTTTGACAGAGGCACGTTGTTTCAATTCTCTAGTCTACAGAGAATTAATCATTTGGGCTCGCGCAGCTCATTAGGAATCGGTAAATTGTATTTCGTGCAGTATTTTTTTCCTCTCGCCGGTAAGAACCTGGGAGTTTTTCCAGTCCGTGTAAAATCGTGTGTTTTGTATCTCCGGGGGCGAAACAATGAGAAATTGTGATCTTACAGAATGAAAAGATTGCCTTCCGCTATATCAGCAGTAATAATCGAGGGAGGGGGCACCATTTTTGATAATTTTAAAATTGTAAATTCGCGTAAGGCTGGCCAACCAGACGCGAAGGGGTTTATAGAATTGGCATTACAAGGAAACACAGAAATCCGCATTTTGTCGTCAAGACTCTGGGATTGTTGATCAATCACACCATAAAAAATTGCGTCCATGGTAACCTGCAAGCCACCGCTGGGGTGTGTGGCAAGGGGTGACTACACTCCAGGCTATATTTGATCAAATATACTCTTCTCCTCTAGCGCTGTCGGATAATTTTATTCTGATACATTTTTGTTCGCGGAGAAAATTACATTTCAAATCTGTTCTACACTTAATATCTCTAATTTAGTTTACATGATATCTCCTAAAGTAGTGCGATGTGGCTAATAATACATCTTCAACTGTTTTTTTTTGCTTAAGAGACATCCATCCAGTTTATGCAAGAGATGTAATTTGTCACCAACTTTTGCTCCGTGATTGATTTCCAATCTAGTTCCTCTAATAATTTTGATACACCACTCAGTTTGCCAAAAACAACGTTTAACTAATCTAGCTCATCTATGCTGCACGCGATCGAATTCGGCCATCAATACAACTTCATGAGGATACCATTTGCTAGCAATTATAACATTGACTCCGAAACAATATAAATAAATTTTATAGAGGTTGTCTCGCCAAACTGGTCGTATTTTCGTCACATTCGTTTGATTAAAAATCACGAGTTGGACCACGACCTATTTATTTCTTCAAAGGCGCGTAGCAATGTGATTGGCTGAAAAGAAGAGTCTGGTGTGCTAAGGAACTGGAAGAATGGCCATTTAGTATCGGCGAAGAAGGGATTACAATCATGTCATCGTCGCTATTCCTAAAAATGTTCACGTCAGACGTCCATTTCAAAGTTATAATTTCAAAGCCAACAATATCACCATCCTTGAAGTCGTAGTACATGAAAAATGATCGCGTGATGCGGGCTAACAAGATGATATTTTATACCTAATGATCATGTTGGATTCATATCAAAACGTGTTGAGGGGAAAATAGATAGTGATAAAAATTCACTCTATTTATATGATAAATTTTCGTTAATTTAGCAGTCTGTTACAGTGACCATTGAAGTGTAAATGTTTATATTTATATTTGTTAGGGAGTATGCAAACCGAGAAAAATAACTGCGAGTAGGTAAGCCAACTTCTATTCTCAATTTTACGTGGTCCACCTGACTTGTCATCATAACTTTCTCTAGGCACAAGTAACGAATATTTAATATAATAGGCTGTATTGAAAATACAGACTATTATTTCCACGGAAATAAACTTAACAAGTAGCTACCTTAGTCATGGTTTTCCTTTTGTTTTGGCTGGATGAAACATTAATTACGTAATAAAATAAGAAAACAATTTCATGGAAAGAGTCGGTAACGACTTGGAATTAACCCAAAGAAATCTTTTTTTCAACCATAATATATGTACATATTTTACGCAAGGGGCGAGGGTAGCTTGTCCGCCCGTAGAACTGAAGGTCGCTGGTTCGATTTCCGGGACTGGCAAAATGTTTCAGCTAAGAAAAAATTTAAATGGTTTTTCGACACGAGACAACCACACATTGAAAAACGCAAAAATGGTATTTAGAAACGAGACAACGAGGAAAATTACCTCCTACAAAAAGCTACCCGTAACCCATGGTGAAAGGCAGCAGTTTCACCATTAGGCACTGGTGGAGCAGACCGAGTGGGTCGGCCATGTATCAGCTGCCAGCTGCAGGCGAGAGTGAAGTTCACGAAGCCATTGCCTTCCACACCAGCCGCAGTACTGCGATGTGGAAGGGAAACCACCACGTTATTCTCCCTAGAATATGCATTCTTGCCTTGCATTCTAATATGAGTGGAATGTAGTAGCTGAGATAAATCAATCCTAGGATTGAAATATTGATGATGATGACTATTCACATAAATAGGCAAAAGATTCCGTTCACATAGCAGCTCATCTCCTAGCTGCCATGCACTAACTACTTTACGGATGTGTCATCCAATGAAATTTCATTTCGCAGAGTGGGCGTGGCAGAAGCTCTGTCCCAATTTTAAATGCTAAGTTAGTCACTAAAAAAATTAAAATTTAATTGTGAAACTTCAACGGGAGCTGTTTTTCACATTTCTCGGAATGTTGAAGCATTAATATTAGACTTATAAATGGGGATCGAGATGGTGCGGTGGCTATCGTACTGGCTCCCAACCCAGAGGGCCCGGGTTCAAATCCTGGCGGTGTGTAATATTTTTCATTGGTATCTCGATCCCTACTTGAGGTGCTTTGTGGAGGGCACTTTCAGTGAGTACGCCGTCCGTCAGATGGGACGTTAAGCTGCCGACCCCTTGGCGGCTTTCGTAAAGAGTATGCTAATGCCGACGCCGGGTTTCTCTCCACCCTTCATCCTTTCCTGTCCATCCCCTATGCCGCAAATGACCTCAGCTGTCGGTCGCCTCCCCTAAATACTTCTACTCGACTTATAAATTTGAGCGATCTTTCCTATTCTTAAAATTATAGTGGATACGCCTTCCATATTGCACGCAACGTCTCTTCTCTTGTCGATAATTTTCCTAAAATATCCAATTTTCCATTTGTAATAATGCATGATTCACGACACGAAAGAATATTCAAGTATCATAAAGAGGGACATGTGACAGGCATTGAAGAAACGTCTTTTTCATGGCCTCAGTGTAAGCACACCGACATATAGCGTTCTATTCTTTAACGATATAGACCATATAGACATCGGTGTAGTGTACAAATGGAGGTTAGAACTAAATATAAAATTTGAAGTGTTGAGGTTTAGGAAAGAAAAATGATAAACAAGAATTAAAATATAAAAAGGATAGGATCTACTTAGGCATTTCAGAACAGGCAAGAAAAACTTGAGTGCCACGCTAAAATCAACCTTTTGTGAGGAACACACCTTAAAATAATATGCAGGGACGCCTTATAGAGAATAGGTTCCATTAGACGGGCTGTTGAAACATACAATGACAAAGTTAGAGAGAGACATTCCTTCGATTGAGCTAGGTCACATTTGAACTAGGCGTCAATTATCAAGGATTCATGGGAGACAAAATGTTAATTAAGGTTAGGAGAAAATCCGCAAGAAGTTTGTTAAAAATTGCTACGAGAAACGAGTAAGCCTCGACTTGAGAAGGCAAGACCTAGACCTTTAGAAAGGTGAGATACTGTCTCAGGCGTTACTTGGTGGAAGTCTTTCATACTAGGCGGAAATGAAGGAAAAATAACTTGGCGGGTTGCACTAGAATTTTTATTTTTTCTCGTCCATGGTTTCGTCGCGAGACTACGTCATCAGATGATGTTGATACCTGATGATGTTGCCTCGAGGTGAAACCATGGTCGTGAAAAATAAAAATTCTAGTGGAATCTCTCTAGTTAGTCGTCTTTCATTTACGCGCTAGAAAGAAACAGGGCGCCTGAGTTTCCTTGCGACACCGAGGTAATTATTGTGGCACCAGATTATTATCACAGACTGTAGACCACTGGGATAAACTGAAAGAGGCATACAGATTCGAGTAATATTCCTTCCCTCGCACGACCCCCCCCCCCCCATCAATCATGACAAACGAATCGAAGGGCGCGAAGGCATTAAATTAAATTAACAAGAATGCTAGAATTTGATGAAAAGGACAAGCGCAACAATTATTGAATGACGTACGTGCATGCCTATGTATGTGTAATAAACTAATAATTCTGCATGAATGGCTGGCGCAGTCTAACACCCCCCCGCTAGCTTCCTTTCGTTGGATTTCGGGGTATTGTGTAGACGCAGATGAAACGCTCATCAGGGAAAAAATCAGTCTAATATTTAAAGTCAGCGGATTTAAAATGAGTGTCTTTTTAACCATGAAATAAATTGAATTAGACCCGAACAGAAGTGAAATTGGGTCTAAAACATACTATCATTGCAGTCTTCCCAGTCAATATTAACTCCCTTATGCCCTGATGAATTTCCAGCCTTCCAGCCTTAGTCCATGTATTTCTCTTCCTGCAGCACCATATTTCGGAGGATTCTCTCCTTCCCTGTACCGCTGTTCCAATGGTACACCACACAGAAAATAAGGACACTAAGCATTCCATGAATGTTTTCACAAACTACTTCCTTGTTTGTAGCATCGTCTATCTTCGTCGTGGATAGAAATACCCCCCTCATCATGGGCGCCTTCTTGGCTCTGCGCTCCTTGCTCGTCGAGATCCTTCCATTTTATTTTGTTACTTTCCATTCACATAAAATACTACTAATCATCTAATTTTTCCGTTCTCGACGTAATATCGGTCTTGAACCATTTTGCTAAATAAGACTTAAGTGCTTTTCCTGCTGATGTTCATGTTGTTTCCTTGAAGTTCTTTCTCCATCGCAATCAACGATGCATGCAGTTCCCCTCCATGACGCTTTTTCCTCTGGCTGGTATTTCATCAGTGGAGCGGGGAATTATGATTTCTTCCCCAATCAACTCAAATACTTGGATGCCGATTTCTTGCGCTCTTTTCACTTTCTCCACTGAATTGCATGTCTCGTCTTGTCTCATTCCCTTGAGCACTAGTGCACGTAAAATTTTACTCGGTCGCGGAAACATCTGCCCTCCCCCACTCCGTCGCTATGACGATCAGCTTAATCATTTTTCCTCCTAACAACGTACCCCATGCCAAGATCAAAATGAAACGAATGAAGAAATAAATTGGTTTCTAGAAATTCAAGTATACAAGCACATTTCAGACTTTGTTGTTGGGAGTGCATGCTAAATCTATTTGATTTATCTAATTTTATGATGTTATTAAAAATAAACGCGGAAACGCAAATTACACTTGTGTGTTAGTGCACTGAAGCTGGTGGTAGTATTTTTGTTCCCACTAAAGCAATTTAACTTATAAAATTATTAATAATCTTATTGAATCAAGATTGCAACATTTTGCTTTCGAGAAAGTGTTTTTGCTAGGAAAAGTATAAGGGAATCTAATTTTGAAAGTATTCGCAAAATTAACTAATGCAGTGCATCTGCGTAATTTCGCTAATTTACCGAGGCTTAAAACTCACAATGCACCGTGCCGTAGCACCCCCTGCCACCGTGCCGCGCGTTCTTTTTGCGGTTCACTCGAAATGTGCCAAGCCGAAAATGAGTAGCGGACGAAATGATCGTGGATGGAGAGACATCACGCGACACTCATCAGTCCTCAGAAATGGAACAGTCGAGGAGAAGAGATGGAGGGCGATTCGGAACGATATCTCACGAATTTGTTTTGGCAACAAAGAGCGGTCGGCGGCGGCAGGGGTGCTCGTCTTGGGAGGGGTTGGGTAAATGCAAGAGAGTGGTACGGACCCTCCCCCACACCCACGCCAGTGTGCCACCATTCCCACCCAGCCTCGTGCCTTCCCTTTCCCCAGTCAATCCAAAACAAAAACTGGGCGGGGGCAGGGTGGGGGGGGGAGAAGGGGAGGAGTCGGGGGCAATTCGTACGAGGAGGAGGCGAGATCGTGCGGCTCATCAATGCCCCGCGATCACTTCCACGGGGGAGAGGTATTCAGGCCCATTCCACCCCGGTCCAAAAATATCTCTCCCGCCACCCCCACCCGCCCCTCCCCCAACCCCCTCTCACTTCGACTTGCGTCATAACACGAGCGAGGAGTGCGTGTGGAGGGAGTTCCCTCCGTGGGAAGGTCGAAGTTCTCCCCTGACCCTCTCCCCCTCCCCCCCTTGCTCCCCACCACCACCACCACCCCCGCACCACTCCTGCCAACCACACACCGCCAAACACACACACACACCCACCATCCTTCCCAGAGTTTATGAACGAACGGAAAACGTCGCGTTATTATTAATTATTGGAAAGCCTGTGCCGGGTGGGAGGCACTGCACTCACGAAGATCGCATACACAGGTTAAACTTTATATTAATCACCAATCAACAATTACTCCAACGGTTAGCTGGTGACCTCAACCCCCTCCACCGCATGCCCCCGGGGAAAGATCTAGATCCCCATTACGATCTCTTCCCACCGGCCCTGGCCACGTGCGGCCAATGGTGAGGGGTGACACGAAGGGGGAGCGGGGTGTGGGGTTGCCATGGAAAGAAAGACGAGGGGGGCGGGGGACTCGGGACAAATTAAGTGTCTGCAAACACTCCCTCTTCTCCATTCCCGCCTCCGCCCCCGGCCTCCGCCCCTGTGTGTCCGTCTCTGACGAAGGAACGGTGTGGGGGGCCTCGGCGCTGGACTTGGCTTCTTTCCCCGGTCGCCGCCCGAAGCGCTCCGGCTCGCATCCCGGCGGGAATTTAAATGAACAAAGCCGGAAGGAGGCGTAAGTGTCCCACCGCACCTGCGGACCGATTGCGGACCACACCCAACGGCACGTAATATTTGATTTATGGGGCGATGGAGTCTTGAATCCCGGAGGTTAGTCTTTTCAAACTTCTGAACAGCTGCGAGAGACTTTCACGACGGCGTCCGTGGCAAAGAAACCATTCCGCAGAAGGAAACCGAGTCACTTGAGTTTCATTAGTAAATATTAGTCTTTCAAATAAGAAGACCGATTTGAAGCAGTGAAATTTATCTTGTAAAATGAACACGTACGCGTCCATCGATGCGCTTCGAACATTTTGTCTCTTTAGATGAACATTTCCTAAATTTTGCTCGAGAAACCCACTGATTTTCGGTGCTGAAAATGTCGATTTCGATCTCATATAAGGGAAGTTAAGGCTGTTTTTTTTAAACCATTAGCGATTTATATTTATCGTTAAATTTTCTCAGATGGATGAAGTTTTGGTGGTGAACTAACACCCTCCGCCACATGCCCTTTGGGCGGCTTTGGGGTATTATGTAGATGTAGAAGTTACGTAGCATGTGTGGTTTGGGTTCCACCGGCAATGTTTAAAATGAAATCAAAGTCTTTATAAAAAAAGTAAAGACATTCAATTTACATGTAAGAGGCAACATTAAACGCTGCGTAGACATCATAGGTGTATGTGCATGTTAGTTGATTTTGCTTGTGTTTGTAAGAGTGTAAGTTAAAATGGTGTTCGCATCAATTTATACGATTTTGTTGGAGTAGGTTTGTATACATATGTTGGCTTTGCAAGTGGTTTTATTCTCTTTTACGGGTGGTGACCTAAAACCCCCACCACACCCCATTACGGCAGCTTGTGGGGTATTATGTAGATGTAGAAATGAAAAACTATCAACAACCAACAAGAGTCTTTCAGAAAATGACGTGGGGTTCTGTTGCTTTCGGTATCAGCTCAGAGATTCGAACCAAGACTTCATACGACTGTTGCGAGCGCCGACACCGACTGAAAACGAATGCAGGAATGAATCGATAGACCAATGAACGAATGGGCTCGATTGGGTGCCCATGCACGCCAAATGCCATTGGTTAGTCGGTTCCTTCGAGTTTCTTTGGGGCAGGAGGGAGGAGGGGATACCTGAAATTAAAGTGTGCAAGAATAGGATCAATTGCATCCAATTGATTGTTCAGTAAAAATAGGCCCTCATAAAATTCTATTCTGGTCAAACATACTACAGCTAGAGCGGAGCAAAAATGTTTTCCAACATTTAACATCGATATAAGAGCAATATCGATGTGAAAGAATAAATTATGATTCATCAATGTGACGCAAATACGTTACATCGCATAATATACATATCAACAATATCTTCCACATCGATTACTACGATAGCATTCTTCTTCTAGACGTTTATCGACCACGTGCTAACAATATACAGCTCTGATATCATTTGCATAATTCATATCAACTATATCATCCATGTATCGACTCTACCGTCCATATCGTTTTCAGAGATAAATATCGATATGTTACGTTGGCTCCTTTAGCATTCATCATAACACTCTGGTCAATATAAAAAAATATCGTTACGGTATCCAAAAATCGTAATATCACGAAGCCCCAAAAACAGCCAAACGAAGAGTGATAGAGAGAATTCAACAAAATAACGTAATTGAGGCGATTCTAATTCCTAAGTAATCTGGAAATTATGAGGATATATTTGGGACCATTTACTTGCAGGGAATTGCGAAAGTTAGAGCTATATTAAATTACGTTCAAATTGGTTATCAAACTCACTGAGTACGTAAAGTATTGATTTACTGATGTCATTACTGAGTTAATCTCATTTAGATAAAATAAGTAGATGGTAAGCGAAGACATTATATTTATAAAGTAAGATCTGTTGCTTTCCCGGCGTATTTGATTCGTGAAGGATTCTCGGGTCTTCCACCGGGTCAAGGGTTCCATATTGGCCCCTAAGGGGCCAATATGGAACCCTTGACCCGGTGGAAGACCCGAGAATCCTTCACGAATTATATTTATAACTCTTGACCAAATGACAATAATAATAATAAACTGCGGCATGGGCACTATTTAATTTCCTAACGTGCGAGTTATGTCGACAGTTGAAGAAAACTCCCACTTCGAATCATATATGTTGAATCCTCATGGCGTTACATAGTTCTCTCGGTTTCTTCTTGTCATGCTGGAGGATCGGCGTAATTTAAATTGCCTATCTAAATAATCTCGGGAGTTCGTCTACCCTTCAGAAAACACGTAGGGTGATTGCATCTTTCCCGGCTTAAGCACTTGAGAAAGCAGCATTGTGGAAATTTCGTAAGAATGGGAGATTGGGATGGGATAAATTAATTATCGTTCTGTTTGGAGGTCAGGACTATTAGAGTTCCTATGGGATTCACTTCTTACAACGGGTGTTCAAAATGTCTGGCATAGTTCATGTTAGCTTCATTCAGATTGCAGTATTTCTGTTGGTCTTTTCCAGAAGTAACGACGACGATATTTTATAGCTCTCACTACGCGAATTGAATATACTGCAAGAATTCATACAGAAGAGACTAAACATGATGCATTAAGAAAACTAACAAAGGTATATTTCCACGTTTACGAGTCTGAACGAAGAAAGTCAATGGGGATTGTTTTTCTTTTGTTTTCTCTCGTTTTTCCAAGAACATTGATATCGCCATTTCACGAATGAGACTTGTGCATGACTGCGAGGAACACATTCAGGTGAAACGGGCGCGTAGAGCACTCAGAATCAGCCCTGAATGCGGCCACAGTCGTGGGTAGCGTGAAAAGAGATGTGCATTGTCAAAATCATGCTCGCAAAAACAGTGACTGTGACAAAAAAGGTGTAAAATCCGGACTCGCACGGTCTCCACGGTCGATTCTCTGCGTCCCTCGAATGAAGAGGAGCCTTCTGGGCGCGAGCATCCGCGAAATGAAGTGCAGCGGGATGATGAGGCGCACACCTCCCCTGGTGCATGGTGCACAGGCCTCCATTTTGGGACGGCATAGTCTCCGCGGGGAAGTTGGCGTTGGTGTAAAGTCGTCGCGTAGCGTGAATTTCGAATCATCCATCCATACTTTCTCTATTAATTTGCAGGGACTAAATAATGATGGGATAACATACATCAATGAATCTAAAAAACCTGAAGGTTTACCGTCAAAATATTGCGGATCTATCCAAACTTAAATTGTTAAAAATGGAATTAGAAATTTTGTCCGAGAAAACTCATGGCAAATGACAACAATGTTAATATCATAACAAAGAATACTTCTAATTAATGTTCCATTTCGGGAGCCGTGGTACTCCAGTGGGTAGAGAGTAGGGACACTGGTCGGAAGGGCTCGGGTTTGATTCAAGGAGACGCCTTTGGGCACTCTCAACGTCACCGAAGGTGCGTAATTTTTAGGAATGTAGAGTTTTCTAGGCAGGCAGCAGAGAGAAAGGAAACTCCCTCCTCTGTTTGGGTATGAATTTGACACTTCTCACAGGGTTTATAGCAATAGGTGATCTCTATCCTCACCCATTACACTAACCTCAGGGCTTTTTACTGTGGTTGGTTTATTTTTGTAATGTTCCTTAATATATTTATACTTTTCAGACGAAATAAGTCGTTGTTATGTTAAGCATAGCATATTGCTAGTAAGACATAAATGATTCATAGATTCTCATTTTATAAGTTACGATTGAAATCCATTTTAATCCTTGTTCATCAAATGTAGTGTCTGGGTAGTGATGTAAAACCATGCTGTTATAATTCCGCTAATATACACAAGAGAAAATGTCTTTATATATATAGGGTGGGATTGTTTCAACTATTAGAAGCGCACTACGAACAGTGGCATATATTATCCGCAGCTGCTTTCTGGAGAGGTAAAATTATTATACAATATAGGTGTAACTACGGCAAGTACACCAATTGCTATCAAATTATTTAATCGAGTTTATTTTTCACCACGTAATTAAATTAAAATTATTTCCTAGTGTAAAAGCTCTGAAGACACCGACGAAGTTGTTTTCCTACTGTAGCAGAACAACTGCAGTATCAAATTTCATCTTTCCGACGAGAGAGAGCAGGGGAGATGGTACGTATAACGCTCAAAAACTCAACCTAAGCCAATACTACCTTGATCAAAAATTTCCCGGAATTAATTCAGAAAATTAAAAATACAAGTTTATTCATCTAAATCTATATTGTCCCCTTCAAAGTAATCCCCATCGACTGCAACACACTTATGCCAGCGCTTGATCCAATCCTCGAAACATTTTTTATATTCGGTTTTCGGTATGTCCATCAGTGCTTCCTGCGATTTTTCCATTACTTCCTCTCGGCTGCTAAAACGCGTTCCCCGTAATGGTTTTTTTACTCGATTGAACAGAAAGAAGTCACAGGGAGCCAAATCAGGTGAATTCGGTGGCTGTTGGATGGTATTTGTTGCATTTTTCGTCAAAAAATTACGAATAATGATAGCACTGTGCGACGGTGCGTTATCATGGTGCCAAATCCACGAGTTTTCTACCCACATTTCTGGTCTCTTTCGGCGAATTGCTTCACGCAAACGTCTCATAACGCCCAAATAATACTCTTTGTTTACTGTCTGGCCTTCTGGCAAAAATTCATGATGCACTACACCGTTGTAATCCATGAAAACCGTCAGCATTGCCTTCTTTTTTGACTGAAAACGACGTGGTTTTTTTGGTCTCGGCTCATTTGGTGAACGCCATTCACTTGCCTGATGTCTGGATTGCGTGTCGTACTCATAAACCCACGTCTCGTCTCCAGTAATGATCCTTTTGATGAATGTGGGATCGGATTCAGCCTCGCAAATCATGTCTTTTGCGACGTCAACACGGTCTCTTTTTTTGCATGAAATTGAGGTCTTTTGGCACCACCTTTGCTGCTACTCGACGGAAACCCAAATCATTAACCACAATGTCTTGGGCGGATCCATAGGCAATGTTCAAGTCCTCCGCTATTTCTCTGATGGTTAATTTGCGGTTATTGACCAACATTTCTTTTACTTTATCAATTTTTTCACCGACTTTCGATGTCGATGGTCTGCCACTGCGTTCATCATCTTCGATTGACTCACGACCACTTCTGAACCGCTCGTGCCACTGGTAAACGACCGTTTTTTTTAGAGAATCGTTGCCGAAACACTTTTCCAACATTTCCAACGTCCGTGCGCCACTAAATCCGTTTTTTACGCAAAATTTAATACAAGTTCGTTGTTGCAAATTTAAATCCATTTCTGCAATTGTAAAAAATCGCCAACACACACAGAGATAGATGTACTCTTGGCTACGTAACTTTTGCAAATGTCAAGTTATGACACTAAGATTTAAAGGGAATATCAACAACAGATGTACCAATTTAACAAAAAAACAGAACTCAAATCGGAACGATGGGAGCGCCACACGGCGGTTATTCCGGGAACTTTTTGATCAAGGTAGTATGTTTATTGATTTCAAATCTTACATGGGAATGCATATAAATTCCGGAACCCTAGAAAAAACCATTATTTTCCAAACCGAAGTCATTTTTCCATCAAAGTTAAATTCATTTATCAAAGTTTGCATAAAAAACTTAAAATTGATTTTTACGATCATCTATTTTCGAAAACCGGCCGCAACGATATACTTTAAAGCAGACTCCACCAAAGGAAGAAAGGCCCCGAATACCGGGAGAAACCCTCCGTAGGATCTTTAAATGCCTAAATTTTCCTTTGAAACACGAGCAATATAGATCTAGAGCATTTTAAAATAGTCTCGAAACATAATTATAATTAAAACCATGTTCATTCTGATATTTCCGACTGTGCCATGTCATTAAGCGTGCAAAAGCAATATCGTGATAATGTTAGTGGATGACAGGAGCGTTAGATCATACGGGAGGAAGAAATATTTTCAAATTTAACCGAATCCGACATGAAATTCTGGCACAATACGAGGAAAATCAGGGAATAGTGAAATCAAAATGATCGTCATGAACAAATATTTCGAGTTTTGGGAACTAGAGCACGCAAATGATCCCAATTGCGGATGGATAGAGCGAGAAATTTTGAAATCGGAAACAGGATAAATAAAAAAAAGCTTGCTTTCACCCGAACACAAAATTAATAACATGCCCAAATCGGCCACACCCCATTTAAATTTTCGTTTGATTTCCATCCCTATCGGATTCCGCGCATGAACTGGCAATTTCAATGGAAATCAATTCGTGGAAATCTCTCTCTCTCTCTATGTTCTGGTGGTTGACGCTGAGAGAGAGAGGCGAGAGAGAGAGGACGGCTTCAGAACCAATGACACAATCCACCACGTCCACCCCTAGAATAGAAGTTCCGAAAAAGAGACGTTAGCGCCACATTGCAACGTCGCACACTGGACTAGAAGGGGATGTGGAAGTGGCAACGTCGCATCGCACTTAAAATCCTTCCCTTGGCTCTTCTGGGGCGGAGGGAGGTCGAGCAAGGATCGATAGCGCTCTCTCTGCAGTCCCCTCCCCCCTTTCCTTCTCTCTCATCCCCCCCAACCCCTCGCGCCCCCTTTTCACCCTCACGCCGCCATCTTCCTTCCTTCTCCAACCCCCCTCCCTCTCCTCTCCTCCCTCCCCCGTCCAACACATCTCCTTCCGTCACCTTCCCTTAATTTCCACCCCTCTCTTGAATTACAACTTCCCACCCACCCCGCCCACCCCCTCCCTCGCCATTCAACTCTGCCATCCCTATTCGCACTACCCGTTGTTATTCCCGGCGCACCCCCTCCACCCAATCCAGCCCCACCTCGCCTCCCACTCTCCGCGCTTGTTTACCTTCTGCCCTACCACTCCCGCCCCTCACCCGTCTCACCATAACCCTCACCGCCCCTCAGTCCACGCCCCCTGCACTCTCCAGACAATGCATCTGTTTCCTAAGCTTTCACTCTTTTTCCCTCCACCCACCTCCCCCCTTCTCCCCACCCCACTCTTTCTCCCTTCCGCCCCCCCGTCCCGTTTCGCGTATTTTCCTCCCACCCCCTACGGACATCCCTACGCCACGCACCCCCTCCAGGGATGTGTCTCCATCGCCTCTCCTCGAATGCGAATTCCTTACCGCTCCGCGTATCTCTCCCATCCCCCCGAAATACCCCCCTCCCACCCCCGCTTCCTCCCCCTACACCGCCTTCCTCTCACGCCCCGAATCGCTTTTTGTATTTTTTTCCTCCCGGGCACCGAATGTTTTGGTGAGAGGGGGGGAGAGTAAATGGTGGGGAAAAATCTCGTCAACATTTTTTTTCTTCCCTTCTTCTTTTTCTCAGAGTAAACAATTCGTTGTCCAAGTAGTCGTCTCCGGCGAGTGGGCCTGGGAGGGTGGGTGGGGGGGGGGTGGGAGGGATGACGAGTGGGTCGGTTGGCGGGAAGAAGGGAGGCTCCCGGAGAGGAAGCCCCCGGCGCGGAGGCGGGTGGGGACTGACCGACCGTGTGGCTAGGGGTTTTGGGGAATTTGCAGGGGGGGGTGCGATGCTCAACATGGGACTAGTCTCTCGCATCTACAATGTCAATGCTCGATACCTCCGGAAAAAGTCTTAAAACTAGTTGATTAAAGCACTCGATGTCCATTGATAGTGAAAATATTCTTGAGTTTTTTAAGGCCACGTTATTGGTCAACTCGAGGTGGAAAACAAAAACGATGTTTTTAATATTTTTAAAACTTTCAAATTCGCACACTGCTTAAGATGGGCAAGAACGAGTTAAAAATTATCATCAGACTCCATGTGTGCAAATTATAAGAACCGGAATGGTTGTTTTGAGAAACGGGGGTCCAGGAAGCAGGGGCCTTTCACCCCCGTATCCACACCGATCCTCCCGAGTTCTTCGCCCCGTCCCGACCGTTTTAAGCGCCGTTCCATAAACGTAATTAATCGGATCAGTGTCCGCGAGCGCGCGCCATTGCCGGGCTTGTTGGATGGTGCGAATCCGCGGGGTTGGGGGAGGGAGGGGTGGGAATAAGGAGGAGGTATCGGGGAGCGGGGGTCTCGCCCGTCGCCGACCCCGCGGCTCAATTAGTCCGCTGCACCTTTAATGACGCGACGTCAATTACATTTTAATGAGGGATTCTGCCGCGAGGGTTTACGGGGTGTGGGAGAGGGACGCGCAAAGAAGGGGTTTATTTCGACGCGCTCGAAATTAATTGGCTGCGTGGAAATTTTTATTTTCGGGAGAGAGAGAGAAAGAGGTGGAAAGAAACCGACCTTGGAGCATTTTCGGTTTGGGACTAAAAATCTTTGAGAGCACAGCTCTCGGATTCCCCTGCGCATTTCCTAATACGAATACGAGTGGCACGATATTGGCGGACGAAAGGAAAATATCCTACTCTCCTTCTCGCTGGCATAAAAAAAAATCCAAGGAGGGTTGAACTGGATCGAAAATTTTACGGAAGAGGTCACTATGATGAGTTGAATCTTCGACTCTCCCGCTGACGATACTACGCTATGGTTTTTCGAATTTTTTTCGGCCTCTCCCAATCCTCTTGGTTGTCGGTAGTTTTATTATTTATTTGCAGAATTTATGTCTCGTCATCATGAACCTGTAAGATATATTTAGGGAATTTTTTAAAATGTTTTTTAACGTTGAATTTTGTTAAGTGTTGTCGATTTTTATTGAAGAGTAATTGTTCGTCGAGGCTTACTATTAAGGGTTCCTTCAGTGGTTCACAAGATATTTAAGATGGTGAAAGTATAATGATCACAGATGATTTTGAAATGGCCGTACTTTTATCTATTTTCCGAGAGTTTTCAATGATTCTTTTTTTTAGCTTTTTAGCATATTTCTTATCCGTAAAAAATGGTTTGTTCACTTCCCTATTTGAATAAGGCGTGGGGTAGCGTGATTAATCGTAAGTATCGCAGCCCGACGCCACCGAAGCACCGAAGTGACTCCACCCTCTCTCCTATGTGTGTCGAAATGAAACAAGTTTCGCGTCTAAAAACACAGCTGCTTCATCAAATGTCCACCTGATGTTGGAGTGTATACGGACTAACTCCCTAAAACCGACATTAAGATATATTTACTATTATTGCCGCAGTTACACCCTGGTAACCATTCAATACGGCTGCAAAATGTAAATAGCGAAACACTTGACGAAGAACGTAGTTGGTGCGGGAAACACAAGGAAGGAAAAATATTCTCGAACGGATTAAAATAGAGTTGAGCTTTTTATACGGGGAAATTTACCCAGGAGCGTAAGGTTTACCTTTGAGAGGCACAATGGTGGCAATTAATTAAAAGTAGATAGATAAAGAATAAATAAAATTCACCCTTAGGCTGCAAGCTATTCCACATATTACGCCTTTGACTCCGAAATTTATTGCCTCTACAAGCGTTTCAACTAGTTATACGGGTAAAAAAACCATGGCTTTATTGACTATTCAGGACTTGGGCACGCTTTGCTCTCTTTCAGTCGTTATTCCAGTTCCTGAGCCCTCCGTGCGGCGGTGGAACACTTCTGCAGCTGAACCAACGTCCGCGCACTTCAATGCCTTATCACCCAGGATGAAGATTTATGAACAGTTTGCGTTTCCAGTGGAAATGCGCGTGCACCCTCTCTTCTCTATCTCTGCTTAATCCCCACATCCCCATCCACTTGACGCGCCGTCTGGAAATAATACGGATTACAAGATCTCAAGAGTACAAACGATTCTCTTACGTGTGGCGAAGCAAATGTTCGTGAGGGAAAAACCTTCCATGAAATTTTTAAGACCAGGAAAGCACTGAGTGCTCATAACGAGATACTCTACAGTGCGTTCATAACTTAAAATGAAATTGTTCAAAAGCATATTTTATGACTTACTGCGGTGGTATTAAATTGCTCTAATAAAATGAAATGTTTTGGTCTCTCGTTCCGATCATTATAATCCCTTTACCTAAAATGAGTGATTCAGCTGAAGGAAATACATGCACGATTCATCCGAAAATTATGGATAATAAAGCAGTGGTGATTCTCAAATAGACAAAATCTACACGGTATCCTACAAGCCACCATTAGGGTTTGTGGCAATGGGTGATTCACGCGAGGCATGCAACATCAAACACTAGTTTTTCTAATTGTTAGTTAAATTGAATATGTAAAGTAGTTCAAACACTTTGGATAATGGTCGCTACATTTACATTCAATACGGTTTATAAGTATAAAAAGCTTCTCTACACATTAGAGATCATCTGCTTCCAATAATTGAGACGCTAAACTTAAGTTCGATGAAATAGTGTCAACGTACTAGGCTGCTTATAAGGAAAAAAGGACATCACTGTATACGACCAGAAAATATAAAACTACCTGTTTCATCGGTATTATATTAATTACATCCGTTATTTATCTTGAGAAAAACATTCATTTTTAAAAGTAACCATACCTGTCTAGCGGATGGAAATAACCGACGAGCTAAGCAATTAAAGTAAGTCGCACATTTAAAATAGCCTGGTACTGGCTGTGATATTTAAATAAACATGTATATAGTATGCATGTATGTGTACTTATTTGTCATATATTATTTGTTGTTTATTATATCTGTATTAAAATATATTTATATGCACACATATTTATACACACGCACACACACACACACACACACACACACACACACACACACATATATATATATATATATATATATATATATATATACTCATATATACAGAAACAGATATAAGGAAAAGGGATAGGAACACATATAAAGGACGAACACAATAGAGGTGGGGAAGGCGGAATCGAACGGATCACAAGAGTAAAAATATTTCCTCAACCGGGACTCGAACACCGGATCTTTCCACTTGCCGGGCGGATGCTCTTAACCACTTGAGCTATGGTTCAATTTAGTTTTATTCGGTCTAGTATGTTACACTGCTAGTGTTTACATTGTACACATTGTCAGCTTACAGATTATGGTTACAGAGTATTTTTTTTTCCTACTATGGTTACACACTTACATAGACATAAATTCATATACATTGCATTAAACAATTGTGACCATGAACAATACTGTTGAAGGAAATAATAAAGGCAGGGTTCACAAAATATAGAAGGAAATATTTGGATTAGCAACGGAACATTAGATTTGGTTGGGATTATTGATAGCTTTGAAGCACAGTTATTCAGAAAAACAACTTTTTAACCACGGACGAAGTGTGTCCGGTACCGGGGGCAGCCACATCCGTTCCACCAATGCTTGCATGCCTTTAGCGGAGTGTTTATTCGCGGTTCTCATCTGTGTGAATTCCACGATTAGGGTGGTCATTATGAAGGATTTAAAGCTCGGAAAGAGCCGAAAGTTCAAGGTGATCAGATTCATGTCGGTAATGGCACCACCACCGAATACGTCCCAGGTTTTATAGATCTTTTTTAGAGCTTCCCATTCTCTGATTTTATCGTTGCATCCAAGGATGAGATGCGCGACGTTGTCTATTCGACCGCATGACGGACAAAGGGGCGAATCGGCTAGCCGAAGGTGGTGCCTCACTTCCCTCGTCATGACTGTGTTCGCGATTAGGTTAAACATTCCACTACGTGCCTCATCGTTCGCCCTGCTGGTCGCCCAGTTTTTCCAAGAAATCGTTCTTTTCGATGTATTTTGTTGCTGCTCGGTAAGCGCTCTGACATACAGGGTCTTCACTCGAATTGCTTCTCCATCTCGCAGGAGAGAAGCGACTTTTTTCGTTTCATCAAATGCCCTCCGGTGGCATACGTCGCGCGCGAGTTCCTGCCACGCGTCCTTGAGGAGTGCCTTGCGCCACGCGTCGTCACCGCCGAGGATGCGCAGGCTAAGCTTCGCATAGACAACCTTCGCCTTTAGAGCTGTATCGGTTAAATTGAGACCACCCTGCTCAAACGGGCCATAGAGCTGGTTTCGGGACACTTTCTTTACGTAGCCATTCCAGATCATTTGGTTGGACACTCTAATAAAGTATGCGTTGTATTTAGTGGGTAAGGGCCATAGATGGGCCACATACCATATCCTTGGGAAGACAATCTGGTTGAGGAGGCGGACGCGGGTCACGATCGGGAGGGAAGGGAGTGAAAGCTTTCCAACACTCCATTTTACATGATGGTCAATAATTCCCCAGTTTCGCTCAATCGTGGGAGCCAACTCCCTCTCCCACCAGAACCCCAAGATTTTGAGCGAGGGCGCTTCTGACCAACCGATGGAGGTCGAGGGCCGGTCGCCCTTCAGCAGCAAAAACCCGGATTTCCGGTTATTGAGGAAGATACCACCCTGCTCGTATGACGTTAATATGTCGTGGGCTAGGGCCATGTGGGACGGGTCGTCTACGAAGAGCGTTATGTCGTCAGCGTATGCGACGCCCAGGCAGACGGCGCCGTGACGACGTACCCCGATTCCACTGCTCTGTAGTCGTCTGAGTATGGGGTCTAAGGCAAGGGCGAACAGCAGCATTGACAGTGGGCAGCCCTGCCGAACGGAGTTACTGACGGGGATGGGCGGCGATGTGGCATTGTTTATCCTAATTATAGAGTATGTTCCGTTATACATCGTTGATACGGCACGAATGAAGTACTCGGGGAAGGCCATCTTCTTGAGCACGGTGAGAATCCATTCGATCCGGACCAGGTCAAATGCTTTCTCAAGATCGATAGCCACCAGTGATAAAAAACGATCGCCATACAAGGGGGCGGAAAAAATGATGTCGCGAATTAAAAGTGCTGCATCGAAAATGTTTCGCGTTTTCGACACGGCGTACTGGGATGGAGAGAGGACGATGTCGGCAGCAGCCGTCATTCTACATCGTAGGACGTGCGCCAATATTTTATAGTCTGCGTTTAAAAGGGCGATTGGCCTGAAGTCGTTGAACGACTTTGGCCGCGTCTTCTTTGGTATAAGCGTTATCACGGCGGTCCTCTGACTTGCAGTCAGAGAGCCGCTAGCTAAAATGCAGTTAAAAAGGTGGGTTAAAATAGGTTTTAAAACATCCCAGTACGCTAGATAAAATTCAAAGGGTAGGCCGTCCAAGCCGGGTGCTTTGCCCTTCGGGAACATGGAGGAGACGCAGTCCAGTTCGTCTGAACTTATGTCTCGACAAAAATCGTCTTTTTGATCTGTGGGAAGCGTAGGGAGAGGGGGGAGAGGGGGTGCGTCTCCCTCCTTCCATGGAGGATACCTGTTAAAGGTGTTTTGAAAGTGCCGGCCCGCTTCCTTAAGGAGGTTGGTGTCACCGGCGGCAGATTCTCTGACAGGGATTCTGTCTATATCGGAGCCAGAGTTGGATTTCATCCAGCGCCGAAGCTCAGATAGCGTTAGGGGGCCCCCTTTATCCGTGTCCAGTTCTTTTTGCCACGGTTGGGGAGCGTATTTTTGGAGCTCGTGGCCAAGGATAATTTTTTTTAGGGACGACACTTGGGCGTGGAAACCCTCCGGCGCCACATCCTTACGCAGGAGCTCTTCCAGCGCTCGGCGGTAGAAGGAGATGGTGTAGTTCTTTTCCCTACGCCACTCGAAAGTTTGCCTTTTGATGTGGGTGACAATGCGGGGTTTGAAAACCTCGTCCCACCATAGAGCGAGGTTTGCACCGGGGCGGAGTGCCGCGATCAGTGCACACACCCGGGTGCGGATAGAATCACGACGAGTCGCGTCCTCCAACACGCGGAGGTCCATGCGCCACACGGAGCCGCAGCGGTGGACGTGCGCGCCCGGGGTTGTGTCCGGGCACGTAACTCTCATGATCACTGCGCAGTGATCAGAGAAGGACACCGGGAGGGTGTCCACTGTCTGGACATCATTCTTTAGGGATGTCGAGACGAAGAGGTAGTCAATCCGCGTCCGAGAGTTAGGCCCTGATCGCGTGAAGGGGGCGGGACCGGCGCAATAAGAACGCACTGCGTCAATCGCTCCAATGGAGTCGAGCATCAGTGAGAGCGCCCGGCTTGGATAGTATGTCACGTTATCCCTGTTCGAGGCACTATCCTCTCGGCGGTAGATAGTGTTAAAATCTCCGCCCAATATGGGCTTCCCCGAGAAGGAATACAGGTAGGGGAGGAGAAGTTCATTGAAATATGTTTCGCGCTCTGCCCTCGCGCGCTCACCGGAGGGAGCGTAAAGGTTTGTGATATGGATACCATTCACGATAACGGACGTTATTCGGCCCGAGGGGTGGCGGCGAACATGAGAGAACGGAATGCCATTTCGGACTAGGGTGGTGGTGCCAGAATGACTTTCGGCGAAATTGCCGATAGCCTGAAAGATGTTCGCATCCCAGACTATGTCCTCCTTTACCTCTTGAAGGAGGATTACATCAGCCCTAAGGTCGCGGAAAAAACGTTGGAGGACTGCAATTTTTAAAGCGCTATAAACGCCAGCAATATTAAGCGAAATAATATTCATTGGTGGAATGAGAGGACAGCTATGGGCACCGGACATCACTTACCAGAGTCCTGGTCATGGCTTACGTCGCTTCGGTCGCGGCTCGAACCCGGGCGACGAGTGCTTCGCCGCTTCCCGGGACGCTTCGTCCGACGGGTCGACGATCGAGGTCTCGAGTTGTCACCGCATACCTCCGTTCCAACCTCGTCCGAAGAGGAAGACCCAGCCGTGGTCTCTACGAAGAGCTGGTTACTCGGCGGCATTCCACGGGGGGCCCTGTTCGAGCGAGCAGAGCTGTGGGCCGTCCCAGCCCAGGAGGTGGCCTCAGGGGGGGGCGGGGTGGCGGACTGGTGGTCTTCTGCCGAAGGGGCCCCATCGGGAGAAATTAGAGGAGATCGGTCGAATTGGTCCGCCTCTAGAGGAGCCCTGGGAAGATCGTCGACACCTTGGCTGTCCTCAAAGGAGAATGAGGATGGAATGTCTGGGATTGTTGACGTCGACAAGGTTTTGCTCGTACATGTGTCAACTTCCGCGGCCGGTGATACTTTCTTGATTTTCCGTGACACCGTAATCGAGGGGCCCGCCGTTGAGGAAGGGGGACAGTCGTAATCGGATACATCCTCCCCCGCTGTCACCCGTGATTCTCGGGGAGTTGGAAGCCCGTGAAGCAAGGATTGCGGGAAGAACGCATCGTTGGCGTGGCCAGAGAAAGGAAGGACGCAGGATGATCTGTCCTCTTTTGACGGGGTCACGGAGATAGGGGCTGGTGGTCGTGAGTGTGTATCCGAGCTGGTAGGGACCGCAGCTTGATCAATGCTCGAAATCAGCAGTGCAATGTCGTCCGTCCTCTTCTTCTTCGGATCCCTTTCTTCCGTTGACGACTTTCGTTCCCTCTGAAATTTCCCTCCGAGTGGAGGGGGATGCGGGGGTTCGGCGGGAACAGCTGGGGGCGCACCCTCGATAAGTATCAGGGACCGCGCCCTCTCCTCCACAGCCATCTCGGGCTCATCTATCTCTTCGGCGGTGTTCGGATTGGAGGCCAAAAACATTGCCTCCGCATAGCTCTTCCCTCCCTGGTTCCGAGGGCAGGTCTTGCGCTCGTGGCCTTCTTGGTTGCAACGGGCGCAGGTGCGGCGCTGACCCTCGTAGATGATGATGGCCCGGTTGCCGCCGATGTGGAGGTACGAGGGGATATTTCTTTCGACCGTCATCCGCACCACTCTCGTACCTGTCAACACGCGTGCCAATTTGTCGCCCTCCCACCTGTTCTCCCACGAGCGATGGATTTTTCCAAAACGTTGAAGCTCGCCTGTTATATCTTCCAATGGGGTCTCCACGGGGAGACATAGAACCCTGACATTACAAGGGCTACCGGAGGTCTCGTCAATGGTAATCGTCGTCCTCGGATCAATTTTGGATGGAAACGGTAGTTTTCGTGGGATATTATCCAGAATCCTCTTCATAGTAGCTTCAGTTGCCAACTTCAGGAATACCAAATGGCGGTTATATCCAAATTGGATCGCCACAATCTCTTCGGGTGTGAGGCCCAGCGACTCTAGTGTAAAGAGGTGGACCTCCAACGGAGTAGGGGGCTTCGCCTTTTCATCAACTTGCAAGGCGAGCGTGTTTACGCGACGTACGACCATTTTGAAAGAAATCAAATGGAGCACGCCAGCGCCAAGAAAAGAAGAAGAGCGCACTGAAAGCACTCCAAGAAGGAAAGAAAGAAAAAAAAACACTCACGAACGCTCCCTCCCCGCCACACGCACCCGGCGGTAGCAAATAAAAAGGAGCCTAAGCTCTACACCAGGAGTCAAGGTCAGTCTTGATCCAGTAAACAAAACAAAAGTACGGCCTTCGCGGCGGAAGAAGTCGAGAGTCAAACTGCACGCTTCTTGATGAATTAGGCGGTCAACCGCCGCTCGAAACAAAACGCGATCGGAACCTCGATTTCCGAGAGACTCCGGCAGTGCCGCTCTCCAAACCCCGGCGGCCGAAGCCTCGGACGCCGGCGAATTTTAGACACTCGGTGAACACAGGCACGTCCTGCTATCGAGGCAGCTATCGAGGATAGTCAATTTACCCTGAGATCCGTGGGTCTAATATGTCGCCAAGCGCCCCGATTCTTTCAGCCAAGAGATGGCGTCAGGGGGCTGTTTCACCCACCAAAGGAGAAATAGACAATACACAAGGAAAGGAAAGGACAGTGGGTTAGAATTCATACAACATCATACAGGAAAGGAACAGTGCGTTTCGTGGCACGCATAGCCAGAAGAAAGAGATGAGCCACATTGGCCAAATACACATTCAAACACGAAATCCCGCCAAACGGCGAATAAATACTCATATATACAGAAACAGATATAAGGAAAAGGGATAGGAACACATATAAAGGACGAACACAATAGAGGTGGGGAAGGCGGAATCGAACGGATCACAAGAGTAAAAATATTTTCTCAACCGGGACTCGAACACCGGATCTTTCCACTTGTCGGGCGGATGCTCTTAACCACTTGAGCTATCGAGGATAGTCAATTTACCCTGAGATCCGTGGGTCTAATATGAATCGGGGCGCTTGGCGACATATTAGACCCACGGATCTCAGGGTAAATTGACTATCCTCGATAGCTCAAGTGGTTAAGAGCATCCGCCCGACAAGTGGAAAGATCCGGTGTTCGAGTCCCGGTTGAGGAAATATTTTTACTCTTGTGATCCGTTCGATTCCGCCTTCCCCACCTCTATTGTGTTCGTCCTTTATATGTGTTCCTATCCCTTTTCCTTATATCTGTTTCTGTATATATGAGTATTTATTCGCCGTTTGGCGGGATTTCGTGTTTGAATGTATATATATATATATATATATATATATATATATACAAATATATAAAAAACACAGATGTAGATTTTTAGAACACAAAG
The DNA here is from genome assembly GCF_022747635.1 of Hetaerina americana. Classification (NCBI taxonomy): domain Eukaryota; kingdom Metazoa; phylum Arthropoda; class Insecta; order Odonata; family Calopterygidae; genus Hetaerina; species Hetaerina americana. The sequence goes on from NW_027287095.1 coordinate 9,823,696, forward strand.
AAAGGACACTCACAATTTGTTATTTTACGTTTCGACAGCACGGCTGTCGTCTTCAGAATCAAAGACGACAGCCGTGCTGTCGAAACGTAAAATAACAAATTGTGAGTGTCCTTTCTTTGTGTTCTAAAAATCTACATCTGTGTTTTTTATATATTTGTGTGTCGCCGAAGAGCGTTCCATTTCGAAGATATTTTATATATATATATATATATATATATATATATATATATATATATATATATATATATATATACACACACACACACACACACATAAAACACCAAACGACTTCAGTCAACGCAAACATACAGAGAAAAGAGACGGGGGTTGATTATAAATTTCGGTTTACACAACTGCCTTGTGCAGCGGAAGGAAGAAGACCCTTTTTCCCGAGCCTTTTGTTTATTAGTGTCGTCCACGAGTATATACCCTTCAAATCAGATCTAATAGGTCAGCTGTATGAGTTAACGTGCACATTTGGGATTTAAAATTTCAACTGATTAAACGGTTCTATAATCGTTGAGCACTTGTATCCCCTGTCATGACATCAAAACAGTCATTCATCATTCTCACATCTAATAAAATACGTCAGTCAAAACATATTCCTTCTAATGCTCCCAGAAGAGTCAACATAGCGCCCATGCCGTCCATAGTGTCTATTAGTGAGACATTATCATAGGCCAACATTAGCCCCGTTCAAGTAAGGTTTAGTTTGCTAGATCTTGATTTTAGCAAACCGTACAAGTATATTTATGAACTTCAAGATGAACTGAAACTGCATTAGATTTCCATGATTTATTCATGGAGTGAGCAAATTCTGTCAGGAATGCATTAAGGAACATTGGCATCTATGGCATTTGTAGAATAAGGCTGAATGGGAAGATACATATCTCAAATAAAGCGGCTGATATAATGTTATATATCATCATTATCTGTTAGTATAATATAAAAAAGCCTTGAAGTTTAAACGTGCGTAAGAATTGTTCTGGATTTTGAAATGCATATTATAATTTTAATTTAGGGAAACAATTAAAAATATTTCATTGTCCTCCCATGGAATTTCAAGTGAACGTTTTACATATTGACGTTTGAGGTTTAGTTCTACTTTCATATGCCATTAAGCTTACGATAATAAACAAAACCTATTTCATTACATTTCGTAATCTGAAATGTATATTTCATTATGCCACAAATGTTCACTCATGAGTAACGGGGGGGGATCGAGATGGTGCGGGGGCTAACGTACTGGCTTCCCACCCTGAGGGCGCGGGTTCAAATCCCGGCGGTGTTGAATATTTTTCAGAGGTATCTCGATCCCTACTTGAGGTGCTTTGTGGAGGGCACTTTGAGCGAGTACGCCGTCCGTCAGATGGGACGTTAAGCCGCGGACCCCTTGGCGCCTTTCGTAAAGAGTAGGCTAATGCCGACGCCGGGTTTCTCTCCACCCTTCATCCTTTCCTGTCCTTCCCCTATGGCGCAAATGACCTTAGCTGTCGGTCGCCTCCCCTCAAAACTACTACTATGAGTAACGGGGTTCCAAAAAAAGTTTCGAAAGAGAAAAAAAGAATACTGAGAAATTTCACTTAACTATCCATAATATGTGAAAAATCAGTAGTTTCTGATAGTATAGTTTAGCAAGCAATAGCTTCTGTATGAAACCATAGGAATTCTGTAGAAATCAGATGCAAGGAATATATTTATGACGGTTTCTCTAATATATTTCGGTCTAAGCTCACATGTGGACTCTGAGTCCCCACAATATATATTTTAAGTTTATTGAATATTAAATGCAAAAGGAAATTACTTTGGTCTCTCCGATTTAATTCCAGTCGCATAAATTCCGAGCATGATAAGCGACAGATCGCCTGCTTAAGAGGCACCCACCGTCCGCAATTCACACGAATTTCCTTCTGTTTTAAGCTGTACTAATGGCCTCAACCTCTGTCCTAGTTTACCAAGGTTTTCACATTTTTCTTGACATACTACACACATGCCAACTCTCTCAATCAGCACACCAAGATACGTACATATTTTTTCGAATTATATTAAATGTAGGGAATTGAGTTCCAGACTAGATTCCGGCACGACGCCCCAAATTTCAGCTGGCATGGGATTGCTCTAAAAAAAATTTAAAGCTTCGGAGAATGTCGCGGCCGCATTAATTCACTTCCACAGTTTATTTACCCAATACAAGAAAGGAATGATTCGTGTGAATGTAAATTAATACAGTCCGTAGGGACCAATTTGACACGGACTAATGGCTCCGCTGTCATGGTGAAAACTTTTCTGCATAATACTCTCATGCGATTATAATAATGGCACATGGATTATGAAATGTATTGAATTTAGACTAATGGCCTCACCATTGCAATTATTTTACCCCTCTCCATTCACTACCGGGTAACAACAACTGTTCCCTCGGAGAAAAATATTAAAAGAGGACAACACTTGTTAACTATTTAAATTGATAATGGCTTGAAGGAAGCAATGCTGGAGTAATACACTAATTGAGTAAATTTTTTAGTGGAATGCTGGCGCTATTTACGATTGCTAACGGTCTCATTATTTATTTATATCAGAAAATAACAGAAAAATTCAAAGGAAAGGACAACCCTTGCAATAAATTTAAAACAAAAGAGGCAGCTAACATTGATTAATTTCTAAGCTAGATACTTCAATCATGATTGATTCCCAGGACAGAAGAAGTTCAGTGACCGAGTCGAGGTTAAGAGGAGATTGATAATGCACTCGTATCCGAGGCTTGACGCTGCTCATTCTCACAAATAACGAATGAGCGTATATAAAACAAGCATTTTCATGTCTTAGTTTATCAAGCCAATCATTTAACTTCTTATGTTTTGCAATCATTTTTTAATTTAAGAACAGGGAAAAAGAATTATTTTAAATACACCTGCAAGAATTGATATTAATTAAAATGTTTCGTATAGGGTGCGAAGGACAGGGAATAAATTTGTATTTAATGAAAAACATTAGAGTGAATTTAATTTTGACATCACTCCTGCTGTCCAAGCATCTAGACGTAACATGAATATAAGTTCATAAGGGCGTAAAACGTGCAAATAAGAACACACACGGCACTCACTCATACTTTTCTCCTACTTTCTTTAGCACCACTTTATATCATTATACCTTTATATTTGCAAGAGATTAATGCTTAAAGATATGTGCACCCGAAAATCATCAACTCAGGTCGTGATCTGCAAAGGAACTTCTCAGAACTAATTGAAACAAAAAAAAACTGTTTGCATTTAATCATCATTCATGCCTACATACGCTCTGCCCTCTTTTCACCGTTCAAAGCGCTTGTTCTTCTCCTATACCTCCTCCTTGCTAACCCAATATTCTCCCGGTATTTAATGAACAAATAAAAGAGAAATGAAAGAGATCAGTCACACTCAATATATTCCAAGAATATTCTCTTAGGAAAAATATTTTTCCTGCTGCAATTAAACAGAAAATTTTCAACCAACAAATTAATTCGAAAGAAGTGTTTTCGGCATTTTTCATCCATTTGTTGTACCTACTGGTGCGAAATTACGAAGGATGACTCTATATTTAGTTCAATTTAATTTTAAATGAAGTTTAAACGTTTTTCCGAGGAAACGATTTAGGAGGGGGGTTAAAAAAATGGAGAATATAGTATTTAGAAAAATTGACTGTTTGGCGTAGTTTTTCTAAGAAATCACCAATCGCTAGGGGATAAGTTTTGTTAGTGAGAAATGGTCACCCAACAATCTTGTTATAGATACAAAACCGTTAATTGGTCGCGAAGAAGTCCAAAGAGTTTTAATGCTTTGGAAATATTTTTTAATTTGTTTTCATTTGAATGAACTTGAAATAATAAGGTTTTATTGCCAAAGTATCTGACTAATATGTGCATTTCATATTATGCCATCTTTAACATACATTTTAAAATGTTTTTCTTTACTTCCCATTTATTTTCAGTTCACGCCTGTGTTTCATCCAGGCGAACTTTCTAAAAATCATTTTAAATTTAAAGAATTTAAAATGCGAAATCGGCGTAAATAAGGGACTCCCATTTGCCGTGAATCTCACTTCGCTAAATAAATACTCACGGGTGAAATGGTTGGTCGATCTGTTCCATGCGACTTCACGCCAAAGCACGAGTGTGTGAACGCTTTGTCAGTCACGAACTCAATTCGGAGCGTTTTCTTCTTCTCGTTAAAATTAATTACGGGCTTAAGAATCCCGGCCAAAAGAAAAGTGCACTGTGCGTCTGGGAAGCAATCAAAAGAAGAAGAAAAAAGATTGACGGGACCGATCCTTACGGCAAATGCCATGCGCCTTAGGATCGAGGCATTTTATTCAGGAGAGGTCAAGGACTGAATGACATTTTCGCAAGTGTTAAAAATCCTCTGCGTGCGAAAACGTTTGGCCGGAGAAGGCTGAAGTTCATCGCTGGTTATTAAATCAACAAAGAAACACTGGAGAAAAAATATTGATTCTTAACATCTCTACTCAGCTACAAATGCAATGACAGCATACAAACATCTATTACTTTCGAAGAGAGTTTCTAGGAGAGAAAAATCTCTTTCTTCTGCACTTCATTGTGACAGAAGGCAAAATATTATCGTTCATAATTTATACGCGCAAATAAGAAGAGGTATTTTAAAAAGAAAGTTGAATCCGCAAATAACCTTTTGATAATAAGAGATATTTTGATCTAAGGACGTAGTAACAATTCTTAGTTGTTCTTCTCAAGATTATGCTTTTGCTGGACTAGAATTTGTTACAGTCGGGAAAAATGACTCATTATTAAAAGTAGCATCTCAATTGGAAATATGAAAAGAGACTCACTTTATGTGAGGAAAAAGTAACCTCTTTGAAATTTATTACCAATTGGACACAGGTACGCACTTTGGAACCAACTCCAAAATCCAGTTTCGGAGATATTTCCAGAATACAATATAATCAAAAATGGCAATACTAGTATAATAGCTGATGGAGTGTAATACAAAATTATTGGATCATTTTGATTAAAATTTATGCTATCACATGTTTCTCAATCCGAAGATCGAATAATTGCAGGCCTCTACTTTCGTGTTTCTAATGCTAACGTCCTTATACGTCCTCGGAGGTCCTCCATCGATATTCCTTTACAACTGGCCTACGTCGTCCCTCGGTCTTCCTCGTGGCGCCTCTCTTCTTACCACTAAATTATTAATGCCAAAATGTGTGCCCAATCATAAAACTCTCATCTTCCCCATCAAGATCCATATTTCCTTTCCCTTTTTAAGTTCGATCACAGTCCGGCTGTATGCAGAGCGGATTCCACACTGCATTTCAGGACACATTCACGCGAAAAAGCATCTCACAGGACTTCTTATGGTAAAAAAAGACGGTCTAAGGAGACATTAAAATATCCGCGAGGCGGGTTAGGTTGCCAGCTCCCGTGGTGTGTATGTAAATACGCACGAAATGGGGAGTGCGAGAGGGAAGAAGATGGGAGTTGGTGAGGGAGGGGGGGAGCAGGAGCCGCGCCTCCCGCCGCCTTGTATCCGAAAATACCATCTCAATCCAACATCCGGGGCCGCACCACTCCCCTCTCTGGCATCGCTCCCCTCGCGTCCAATCGGCCGGTCGGGATGTCGACGGGACCGGAGCGAGAGGAAACGGGCTCACTTCGAAAGACTATATTCGTGAAGGGGACGTCTAGGAAGGACCTCCGCTCCGAGAGTTCCGTGAAATCAGACGAAGTCGGACGAGAGGAAAAGGAGCGCGCCCGAGCAGCTGGATGTCCATGAATATTTTCCTTTGAGACACAAAATAAATGTGATTTGTGGTTTTTTATACCGCAAATTGTGGAAGGGGGAATGTCTGCAAGTTGTAGCCTGAAACGGTACCGTGCCAAACAAATGTATTTTAGAACAACTTTGGGTTATAATATCCCAAATATTACTTGTCACATTCCATAAAGTATTTGAAAAAAACCCAGTTTATATAAAAACCAATCGATTTCCAGCACCACTAGAGAATACCTGCTTTGAAGTTGGCTAATTTCTTACCGATTCAATCATATCATCAATTATGACCAATGCCAAGAAATGCTGTTATTGATGGGAATTGGGAATGAAATTTTGGACATTCATTATTTTGAAAATAGCAAACTCAATAAAATTTTTATGGTTTTTACGGGATTTTTTAGAGATATTGGACTTACTTTTAAGGGAGGAGGGATCGTAAAACGGAGAAGGTCGAACGAGGAAGAGGAGGAGTGGTGGACGTATGCGTCCTGTAGCCGTGCGCGTCTTTTCGGGAGTGCCCCTAAAAACTTACCAGTGTAAAATGACTGATTATACGAGTATGCTAAAGAATTTTGAAAGGTTATCCAAGTTATCCACTTGCTTTACTTTGCAATATCATACACAATGATGCGCAAAGAAAGCGCTTCCGGTACCTATTCAAGGTAGTGCGTAATTGTGAATACATTAGCTATTACTATTTCGACGAACATTAAAATATATTAAATATGAAACATTAAAAAAATATTCATCTATTTAAATTGAAATACATCTAAATAGTTGTTGTTGCATTCTATGCTGTATTTTAAATAGGACTACAATTCACTTGTAAAGCGATCGATACCATGGTGACTTATGGTCCATGAATTGATAAAGGCCGGAAGTGTATTGTTTTAACTCTAACATCCGCTAAATATATGTCATGCATTGATATTCAATACAGATAATATTGCATTTTGCTTGGAAATAAATATATATGAACATTTTTTAGAAAAACCTAGCCTGAGAAACGTGAAAAATAATAATCTTTATTCAATTACAGGCAAAAATTCAACATTCGATATATATGGATATATATATACACACATATATATCAATATATATATATATATATATACACACACACACACATATACTTGCCTAACATTCACCATTCTTTTAAAGTCTTCAACATTTCACTGCCAAACAATATGCCTTTCATCCATTTTTCAACGTCCCTGTCAATAACTCCCTCCTCTTTATAAAAGACTTAGCTTAGTACAATCTTCTCCCTTAGTCTCTAACACTTTGACCGTGTTGGTCCAAAACACTCCCGAGATACGTGAATTGTTCTACCAGCTCTATTTTTTGGCCTCCTAATTTGATGTTTAGTATAGCTTTTTTCTTTCTGGAAACTCGCATAACCTTTGTTTAAAAAAAATTGATTCTCATCCCATACCTGCCGCACTGAATTTCCAATTCACTCAGCAATACTTGCAACCCCTAGGCTGACCGACAAGCTAAAGCTTGGTCATCAGCAAACCAAACTGATTTTACGAATTACCAGCCCACTTTCATTCCTACCTCCAGTTCTTCACATGCCTCTTTGATAATTTCCTCTGCATACAGGTTGAACAGCAACGGTGATAATGGGCAACCCTGCCTCATACCTCTTCCTAACACTGCCCATCCGCACTCCCCGTTCTCCACCCGCACCTGAGCAGTCTGAGACATGTACAGGTTGCGGATTAGCCTCCTTTCCCTCCAATCTATTCCTATTTTCTGCAATATACCCATTAGTTTTTCCCAATTCACTCTATCAAACGCTTTTTCGAAATCTACGAAACAGGTAAATACCTCCTGGTTGTGTTCTATATTCCTCTCTATTAATAATCTCATTACTGCAATGGCATCACGCGTACCTCTCCCCTTCCTAAACCCAAACTGATCATCCCCTAAGTAATCATTTGCCCTACTCTCTATTCTTTTGTTTGTAATCCTGAGAACAACTTTAGCTGCGTGGGACATCAAACTTATCGTCCTGTAGTCCTCACATCATGTAGCCTTTACCTTTTTCGGAATAGGAACTAAAACTGATCTCAAAAAGGGTTCCGGCCACATTCCTTCCTCATAGATACTACGGATCAGCCCATATAGCCTCCTCCTCCCACATTGGCCTAAGCATTTTAATAGTTCCGCAGGAATTTTATCCACCCCACGGCCTTATTTAGTTTCATCTCCCTCAATGCCCTTTCTATCTCATTGTCTAGTATGCCTGGACCTAAGCTGTCTTCCTCTACGTCATTTTCTTTTTCAATGTCTAAATTTGTTGGTCTAAGCTCTTTACTATACAGTTCTTCTATATACTCCTTCCATCTCTCTTGGATCTTTCCTGTGTCAAATATTATCTTACCCGTCTTATCTCTAACTGTCAGCATAGATCTTCCTTTCTTACTTTCCGATAAAGATTTAATTTTGCTGTACAGCGCACAGATTTCTCCCTTTCTCTGCAGACTTTCCATATCCTCGCCCTGCGTCTTCCACCATGCTTCTTTTGCTTTATTTGTTGCCCGCCTCAATTTATTGTTCAATTCTTGTACTTCATTTTGACTACCTCCGTGTGTTAATTCTTCCATTTTCTCCACTTATACATCTTTGTAATCATCTCATCCGTGATCCATGGTTTGTTGGTCTTTTTCACGTCAACGGTTCTAATAGTGCCTTTTGCGGCTATAGACAACCCTTTCTTGATACTCCCATTTTTATTCGATAGTACTTAGCTCTTTACCATCCTCCATGATTACCTCTACAGCCTATTCGTACTCCTTCCTTTTTAATCAATTTAATGCTTCTACGTTCCATTTTCTAACCCGCGGCCCCTGCCTTATCTTTTTGAAACGGACGCTACATTTCATAACAACTAAATTGCGGTCAGAGTCTGCATCCGCTCCCGGGAAATTGTGGGAATTTATCATACTGTTCCTAAACCTGTGTATAACCAGAATATAATCTAGCTTATATCTTTCTGAGTCACCTGGCATTTTCCATGTATACCTGCGTATTTTGTGGTGTCTAAACTAAGTGTTGGTGGTGACTAACCCCTGTCTTCTGCAGAACTCAACTGCTTTCTCCCCGCGGTCATTCCTCGTGCCTAAACCGTAGTCCCCGACCTCATCACCATCTCTTCCTTCGCCTACCGTCCCATTACAATGCCCCATCACTATCAAATGTTTCGCTGCAGGAACACATGCGATTATGTCCTCTAATTGTTCGTATATCCTATCCACCTCTTCCTCTGTATGGTTGCTTGATGGCATGTATACCTGAATAATCACCAAGTTCATAGGTTCTGCTTTTATCTGTTGCACTCCAGAGCAGGAGCTCGCTTCGAATGCCTTGAGCAGTATTACAAATTTATGAAAGCTGAAGGAGATGCGCTTTTTCACTTAAGTATAAAATTTCAGTTCTTGTCCTGGCACTATGCGACTTTGGCTTTCCCAGGAGAATGCGCCGTCATTTGGCATGAATCGGCCATCGAGCACTAATTACCATTTAAGTCATTCTTCCCCAATGCAATCGATCTCATGACTCTCTCTACTCTCCTCGCATGCGTAAACATTTTTCCCTGTGCTAAAACACATTCACATCCCAGTGACTGAGTGTGTGCTTACCATTTTCTTCTGACTTATCGCCTTGTTTTACCTGCCCCCTTACACAAACCCAGTGCTAATTAAATTTACGGTCTTGGCTTTTTCGTTTTCCACATCCGCGTGGTTCGCCGAAGGCCACCGACGAAATATTTGGCAGGGAGTGAGTGACCAAACGCAAAGCACAGCCCGCATCACGTATTTAAAAGAAGTTCGGGGACTAACTTGCGGAGAAGTTACGAAATCCCGAAAAAAATTCAGTGACTGGGGTGACATGCGATTGTGCAACCACTACAGTATTTGTTTTCAGAGCTTTGAACTCCTTGCACGTACAGGGTTCGTCCGGAAAATAAGTGTACTGACTACTGATTTTTTTCCCGCCGCTCCAGGCGCGCCGCTCTGACGGGCTGCGATTGGAGGGGGGTATGTTGGCAAGCGACGCTGAAAAAGGCAGTCGGCTCTGAGCTGTGGTGTAGTGAGGAGCTCTGTTAACGCGAACCTCCACGCTCGACCCACGTCACGGAACGCGATGCCGAAGTTTTTGGAGCAGCGTTATTCCATCAAATTTGCGGTAAAGCTTGGGAAATCGTCTACCGAAACTGTCGGTATGATTAACCAGGCTTACGGGGAGTCAACCATGTCCAGAAACATGATCTTTCGGTGGCACAAGATGTTCGTGGAGGGCAGAGAAGAGGTCGACGACGAGTCTTCGAGAGGTTCCCGATGATGCCTTCGCGGGGGCGTTCCAGGAATGGGAACGCCGCTGGAACAAGTGTATCGACTCACAAGGGTCCTATTTTGAGGAATATTAGCTTAAGATATGTAAAAGTGTAATAAATTTTTTTTCCTGAGCTCAGTACACTTATTGTCCGGACGAACCCTGTATCTTGCACGAATCCATGGAACATGGTCGCATGGCACCATCCCCAAAATGCGTACTTATCCGTGAGAAGCGAGTCGAGAGGAAAGGTGGGGGTCGGAGGCTGTCGGAAGGGTGTGTGGGTAGGTGAGTGGTTGAGGGTGGGGGGTGTCAGCATACGATGGTGAGGGAGGTCGTCCATCTTGCTCATCGCCTATGCAAAACTCACGGATTCCCCACGGTGGCCTGGGGGGTGGGGGGACCGCGCCTTACACTGAAGCCGCCTCCCGACCCCGCCCCTCTCCCACCCCACTTTCGCCAATGTTCGCGCTTGGTGCGTGGGAGTGAGTGCGTAAGGACGTGGGGCTCAGCCTAATGGGTGCGTGGAGGGGCCGCGGGGAAGGAATCGGCGGCGCGCGAGGGATTCCCATTCATTGATCGTCCGATCCCAAGCGCCGGGAAGACCCCGTCCTCCGAAGGGACGGAGAGGTTAAGGGATGCGCGATGCTGCGACGCATCGATTGAGATATGCGATATTCACTCATTCACGCTATGCGATATTAAGTCCCCCGGGCGACGAGATATATCGCTTTTTGATGGTATACCAAATTCAATCATATGCGATATGAGATATCACACGATACATGAAATTATATGCTATCAATCTATATGATAAGATATGTGAGATCATGCGATATTATGTAACATCATTCGATATACGATGGGTGCCACGTTTTCTGCCTGAGACGTTGGGGCTGGAGACAATTTGTTGCAGGGCCATGATTCTTTTCCTTCTTGCTTTCCAGTTGTGCATAATCTTTCTTGCAATGTTGTTGGTTTATCGTAAATATCGTACATAGAGCTTTGTTATTTCACGTTATTTATATCCAACCTTGAGTATGCGGCAAGTATTTGGGATCCTCTGGAAGTGTGCTTAATTTTGGAAATAGATCTAGTGCAACCAGGTAGCTAGGTTTGTGGAATGATGTTATGAATAAGGTTAGAGCCAAAAGAGTTAGGATGGGAGCCACTAGCTGAGCGTAGGCATAGAAAAAGGTTTTTTTTCACTGCGTAAATTTGAGGAAGGTTACTTATATGAGGATGTTGGAGACATATTACTGGCACCGACTTACTAGGGTAGATCAGATCACCAACGTAAAATAGAGGATGTTTATCGTAGAACAAATAGATTTAAAACTTTGTTTTTTCCTCGTACCATTTGTGATCAAAATAAATATGACAGAAATCGCGTGGGAGATAATTAGACTTCGCAGTGTATATACGAGAGTAATCCCAGAAGTACCCGTCCCAACAAAGAAAACAAAAATGTTTTGGAAAAAAAAGGTATTTCTTTTTCGTATTTCTCGTATTTGTCGATATCCTGCATGCTATTCTTTTTATTTAATAGCCATCTTTTTATCAGTTCTACAGTATGATTTGAATATACTATATTTGAATTATTAATACACTATAACTGCATTTGATATTATATACATATTCTGTTATTGAATATTATTGCATGTAAGTACTTCATTTCGTGTTATTAAAATTCATCGAGTGCATGATCAAACTATTATTTATGTAGAGGTAACATGATTTGGTTTTGCATGCGGTTTTATCTATTTTACGGGTGGTGACCTAACACTCCCCGCCACACGCCACCCTGGCGGCTTGCAGGGAATTATGTAGATGTAGATAAGTTGTTGTGGTTCATTTTCATTCCCTCCTTTTTAGAAAACCCGAAAACGTATGCATTGGGTGAAATGAATGCCTGCTAAGAACTATGTTTCCACTAGCATGTATATGGATCTGCACGTCTTGTCATGGATTTTTGATCGATATTTTTTCCCTTTTACTTACCCTTTAAACATTCTCTCTCTCCCTTATCGCTTACCCATCCCGCCTGGTCTTTGCATCTCCTGCCACACACCTTTTTGGTGGATCGCGGGGTATTTATGTAAATGTTGATGCAGATGCGATATCGTCCATTTAAATTGCAAAGTCGATATATGGACATATTTGCATCGCAACGTGTCCATCCATCCGCCCATCGCACCTTCAAATTTGAATAACGCACGGCGCTGGGAGAAGCGCCCTCACGGCGAGGAAATAACCCGAGTATCGTGGGGGTCGGCGGCGTGGATGGTTTGCCATACTCGCTTTGGGGTGAAACCCTGGCTGGGACAGTAATGCTCGTGTTTGGGCGTATGTACCTTTTCGATGCTAAATTGATAGTCCGGGGTCATCCGCTGTTTCACTACCTATCGATAGGAAGGAAAAACAGACGACTGATGACAAATTAAACCACGCACAAACTAAACAAAATAAGAGAAGCACACAAGTTATTTTTCATTTAAATGAAACCCTACACATACGAGGTCTGTCAAAAAAGTAATGAGACTGATTTGAAAAAAATGTCATTCAAATAGAAATACAATTTTATATTGTCACCCTCAAAATAACTTCCTTCTGAAGCCACACAGCGCTGGAGACGGTTCTTCCACTCCTCCTAGCAGTGCTGGGACTCCGATACTGGAATAGCTTTCAGCTGGTCGGTTACAGCCGTTTGAATGTTTTCGACTGTCCCAAAATGAATTCCCTTGAGGTGATTTTTCAACTTCGGGAAGAGAGAATGTCACAAGGACTCAAGTCAGGCGAATAACGAGGAATAAGGAGACACAGGAATATTTTTACTGGCCAAGAACTACTACTGGTCCTTTTGGCCTTACGAAAGTTTTTTTGGAACCATTTTTGCGCAGATTTTTCTCATCCCCAATTCATTGGTCAAAATCTGATGAACATTGGCGTGAGTCAAATTCAACTCTTCCCCGATCATTCTGAATGTCAACCGACGATCTGAACGCACAAGATCCCGGATTCTGTCGACATTTTCATCGGCTCTTGAAGATGAAGGCCTTCTGCTTCGTAGTTCATCTTCAATCGACTCTCCTCCTCCTGAAAACGCCTTAAATCACCGGAAAACCTGGGCTCTTGACAAAACATTATCTTCGTAGAACTGCTTAATTTTAGTAAGAGTTTGCACTGCACTGTGTCCTAATCTGAAGCAAAATCTGATAGCACACCGTTGCTCGAAATTCATGTCTTTCATTTTTAGAACACATTATAAAAAATTGTTTCTCAAAAAAATCGCTAGGGACAACCAAATGACTCGAGCGAGTTCAAACCCGTACTTAATGCGGACCACATGTTCCCCTGCCGTATCTCCAAGCCCAGCGCCTCCAGTATTGCCAGATCGAACATTACGTTGCCAGCCTCATTACTTAATTTACGGGCCTAGCACATCATCTGACCGAACGAAACAGATTATTTACATTAAAATAGGATTAATACAAAATAAATAGAGAAAAATAGTGGAAATTAATATATTCTGCGCAGAAGGAATAATTTTGTGACTCAATAGACTCTCCACTGATGCAGGAACTAATACTCTTCCAACGGCCATGCTTTACTATTTTCTTTTATTACACTAGCCATTTTCAGCCTCTCTTTCAATTCGGGGAAAAAGTTTGTAAAAAAAAGGGCGCGGGAGTTATTGAAATTGATCTAATTTGCGGGCATAAAGCTATTGAATAGTAGAACGGTTGTCGGATTCACTCCTTACTGAGTCTAGGACTATATGAAGGCTGCAAGTTGCTTTTAATGAGAGAGATCCCGGCAATTGTGCCAGGAAGAAGGCGAATTCTGCTAACATTGTACAGAAACCAGGAAATGCTCTTTGTCAGAGGCATCTCCAAGGTGCATAAATTGCAACAAAGTATATAATGACAGCGCAGGTCATAAGGCGAGCGACGAGAGCTGTGGAGATTACTAAAGCGGACGAAAGAGCGGCAGCACACCGAATAAAGAGCAAGAAAGCAATAAGAAACGATGGGATGAGCTAAAAATGCTGCAAAATAAATTAAAAGACCCTTTGGATCCTACTTCTTTGCTTCCGATCACAATTTTGCCAGAAATGTGCCTCCAATGTTCAAGCGCAAAGAAGGAATAAATTAAATTAATTACAATTATAAATAAAGATGATTAGCTGAAAGATATGATACATGATGTGATGCAACAAGAAAGCAAAAGATAATTTAATCATGAATAGATAAAGCAAGCATTTGAAATCAATTTCCTAATTTTTTCAGAATTTATTGTACGTAATTTAATCTGCCAAATTCCAATTATGTGCACTTCTTTGTTCCAGGTCAATAAGTACACACGGAACATAATATTTTCCTTCATACTATCTAAGTATATGATATAATATGATGGCCGACTCCAACAGTCCAAGAGCATACAGTTATGATTTTACTTCTGCGTCAAAATTAAATTTCTAAGGAATTCAATATTATATTGGCTACGCGTTTGCCTCGCGCTTAGAGCGAACAGAGCCGAGAAAATTATTGAGTAAAAATGTTAAAATTCATTTGAACACACCGCATAAACCTTATGGACTATGTGTCGCAAAGCTACAATACACTGGAAGGTGAAGTTGAATTGTCGAACGTGTTGTGTTCAGAAACAAAGTGTGAAATTTTACTCCGTAATTTTATTTTGCCAATACATATATGGAATTTCACAAAGTTACGCCCTTTATGATCAAATTTATCGTGTTAAGAGCATTGAATTATGAACCAGCGAGTTCCTGATTAAATCCTAAATCAGAGTGATATTGCTTTTTTAAGCTATGAGAACATCATCGGGGACAATAGTATGCTCAGGGAAAGGATGAAAATTGCCCCCCATTCCTGAAAGTGTGACTTCCACACTCTGTAGCCACCACTTGAACACTAACATACTTTGTCGATAAATACTATGGTTTAATTAAGATTACAATTTCATTGCTTTCATGACTTCCTTCTATGGTGATTAGCTCTGATTCTTCTTGAGGGGTCATTTTTGTTCAAGAGAGTTTTTAATTAGAGTTTTATACCTATATGAGAACTCGCTGCTCCGCACTACCCAAATAGAGGCTTGGTTTTGAAGGATGAGCTCACATCTCACAGAGTCCTAAGACATGTGAAGACATTAAAATATAACGCTTAGAGCCACTTAACTTTGCACAGCACTGCTGCTGATTTCCCGGAGATGTGCATTGCACAGAAAATCATATGGCCTGGACTTAAATTTGTGGAATTACAGGTACGTAGAATGGCAATTGGCAACAACTGGGGCATGTTCTTCTGACCTAACAGTTAAGTTTAAAATGTCCTTGTTATTGGCTCTTACTGTCTGATGATGGTGTTGCACTTGTTTCTTGCCTACGTTACCCACATTGTGAATTTATAATCTTAATATTCCATTAAAAAATGCTCCCTAAATGCTTTGAATTTGCGCACGAACAGCAATTTAATGAAGGCATGTCAACAGATGATCCACAGAAATCAAATCAATTTAAACTCCGCTTTCCTAAGATTTAATTCTGAGATTAAATGATTCATTTAAATCTGAGAGACTGATTCATAAAACTAAATGTTTTCTAAAGGTAAATCCTTTAAATCAGACATAACAGCATAGGTGAATGACTTTGTATACACAAGTTCTGAGTTCAAAATTCCAAGCCCTTCTACGTAACATTTAACCTTCTCGTTTGAAGTCATTTAAAACGTTAGTACGAGTTGAAGGCATTTACGAATCTTCTCATTTAAATACTTTGGTTAAATTGAACCGGAGGCCTCAATACATCAGGGCACACGTACCTGAAGTCTTAAGTAATGAGACATTTCCATCATGATCAAGAATGAAAATTTCCAGACACACATCCACATCAATTCAGTCTAAAATATTAGTATAAGCCATTAAAATGTTAATTATTTTATAAAATTCATCGGATCGCAGTAATGCATAATTATAATAATAAATTATGCCTCTAAATACAATTTACTTATCACCGATGTACTAAAGTAGGAAGAGCTTTCTTAAAGCTTGTCAGAAAAAGACGTCAACCGATCCCCGTATGGGCTTTGATTTCTAGTAGTCAGCTTAGAATCAAGATTATGAATATGCGTGACGGCTCCGTTGGTAGTATTATCTTGGGAGCCCATTCATTCACGAAGAGATTAATCTAGAGTAAGACACACAAAGGACACCCGGGGTTTCTTGCGTCACCGGGGGAATTACGTGAACTATAACTCGAAATTATATTGTTGTGTTCGACCAAAGGGATAAAATATAGAGATATGTTTGAACTTGACAGGTCCAAGTACCCCTTCATCCTTCGTACGATTAAGTCATAGCATTATATAAGCAGTCATAGCGTAACATATTTTTCAACAAAAACTTTTACAGCTTCGTCACACACTCCCACGATTGCATGAAGTACATGTTGATAGACATACGAGGTCTGTTCAAAACGTATCACGACTTTGTATTTTTTCAAATATTATTCATTTATTCATGAATATCTAGTTTGTTCCCTTCAAAGTAATCCCCATTAGGAATTATACACTTGTTTTTTTATTTTCCTCGAAGCACTCGTCAATCGTAGCGTAGAGTCGTCCTTTCATGGGCCTCTTCAGTTTCGGGAACAAGAAAAAGTCACTGGGGGCCAGATCTGGGGAATACGTTGGCTGCGGCATCGTTAGCAGTGTGTTCTTCCTGGCCAAAAATTCGCGCACAAGTAACGATGTGTGGGCAGGCGCGTTGTCATGGTGCAAAAGCCAATTTTTGTTCTTCCGCGAATCCGGGCGTTCGTGGCGGATTGCTTCGCGCAAATTGCGCATAACTTGCAGGTAATATTCCTTATTTACCGTTCTACTCAGTAGCAAGAACTCATGACGCACGCCGCCCCTGCACTCGAAGGAAACCGTGAGCAAAACTTTTACATTCGACCGAACTTGGCGCGTTTTTTTCGGTCTTGGCTCGTGCTGCAGCTTCCATAGGGATGATTTAGCTTTAGTTTCCACGTCATAACCATAAAACTATGATTCGTCACCTCTGGAGCAAATTTGGGTCTTCGCGGACAGATTCATTAGAAATGTCAATGCGTTGCTGTTTTTGGTCGAAATTGAGCAGTTTTGGTACGCATTTCACGACGACCCGTGTCATGCGCAAATAATTGGTAAAAATCGAATGGCACGAGCCAATTGATATGTTCAGGTCCTCAGCAACTACTCTAACGGTGATTCGACGATTGGCCAATACTATTTTCTTCAGTTTCCATGTAGGCTTCCGCGGAGATTATTGATGTCGGAAGTGGTTCTTTCGGGTTTTCTTCCGCGTGTATCCATTTTTCGGACGATATTTCGCCAACGTTCCAGTTGGCTTCCTCAGGTCCACTGAAGTGCCGATGCAGGTTTTGGTCCAATATATATACCCTCCGTTTGGCGCCTATTTTTTGGAGGTGTGCTCTGATTCGTTGAAATCCTTGAGGACACGTTTCCACGCGCTGGCGAGGGGGTAGCCGTCCTCGCGGTTGAAATTTCTGGGCGTTTTTGCAATTTCAATTGCCTCTCTGATAATCCTTGGGTAGTAGCGGCCTTCTTTATTCAATAAAGTGGCGTTGTCAAACTCAATATTATGTGTCGGTCCACTCCAATGATGTTCAGCCACCGCTGACGGCTGGAACTGTCTATTTTTTACGGCCCTTTTGTGTTCTTGGACTCGGCATTTCAGCGCTCTTGATGTTTGGCCGATGTAGGAGTTGCCGCAGCTGCATTTGATTTGGTAGATTCCTCCAGAGATGTCTTTTGGGAGGCGGTCTTTCGCGTTGACGAGGATATTGGCCATTTTGGTTACGCATTTGAACCTGGCCGAGACGTTGTGTTTCCGGAGGGCCCTCGCAATTTTTTCCGTTGTTCCGGCGACGTACGGCAGGATAGCGTGTGCCGTCGCCTTTTCCTTAGGGCTTGTCTCGTCGGTCCTCTCCAGGGCCATCCGCTTCTTTCCTTCCACCCTGTGCATTATGTTCAGAATGTTGTCACGCCGGAAGCCATTCATCTGGAACGTTTTCAGAACGGCACTTCAGTGGACCTGAGGAAGCCAACTGGAACGTTGGCGAAATATCGTCCGAAAAATGGATACACGCGGAAGAAAACCCGAAAGAACCACTTCCGACACTATTTTCTTCACTTCATCAATGTTTTCATCTGTCGTTGACGTGCTCGGGCGTCCGGCACGCTCTTCGTCGTTTACATCTTCTCGGCCCTCTGAGAACATTTTGTACCACCGATAAACGTTGTTTCGGTCCTAGGTAGCTTCTCCATATGCCACAGTCAACATTCGGAATGCGTCCTTGCACTTAAATTTTTTTTTCACACAAAATTTGTTACAGATTCTCTGATCCATTTTTTGGAAGAGGCAAAAATCGAAGACAAGCCAAAACACGTCCAAGAAAAACAGCTGTCAAAAATTAACTGAAAATTCAAAATGGCACAACTTTCAGCATGAGTGAGGGACATAAGAAACCAACATAACGTCACAACAAAATCAAATATACATGACCGGCGACATTTCAAAATTCGTGATACTATTTGAACAGACCTCGTATATGTGTATGCCTACGTTTATATTATGTTTATGAGCAATTGAATGCTTTCATTTATGCATAAACTTCTAATTATGCATGAATGGACGGTGCCCTAATACCCCCTGCCAAATGGCTATGCTGACACCACCTAGCCAGCGTTGCTTGCGATGTATTGTGTGGATGAAGATAAAAACGAATCAGCCCAAGGAGTTTGCGTGACTGTCTTCATTTCTCTCAGTGATATTTTTTAAAGGACTAACAATTCTTTATTAATCTTTTCTTCATAGACACACAAACACACGGGTTTGTGTGTATATATATATATACACACAATATATATATATACACACACACATACCAATAATTAGATTTTCGAAATAATAGCCTTGATATTTTCAACGATATACGGATATTTTGGTTCTAAATAAGCCCCACGCTATTGGCCATTTACTTTACCATTGTTCACTTAATGGAGATGTGGTGATGGATGAAAAATCAGCGTCCCCTAAAGAGTAGCGTCATTCAGCGGGGAGATAAATTTCACGTGTGGGCAGAATCCAGCGTTAGAACCGTTATATTCCGCGAATTTAAAAAATAGCCCGTTCTCATGTTAAAGATAGTAGTGAGGAGAAAGAGAGAGAGAGAGAGAGAGAGAGACGAAGGGATGGATGATGCTAGAGGCGACGACGAGACACAGGGAGTGGGGGAAGGGGAGGACGGGAGCGAGAAGGGGAACGGGGGGGGGAGGGTGGAGGCTGGGATGGTTTGGTGGCAGGGTCGGGTGGAGGGAAGGGAGGGCACGTGGGGGTTGGGAGGCCACCCTCCCAATCGCCCCTGTCTATGTCTCGTTTTCTTTGAAGGGCACGCCGTCCTCGCGAATCGTTCGAGCATTTCTGAGTCAAGGACGGCGGTACCGGAGCGACCCCTCTCTCCCTCCCTCCCCATCGTCTCTCCCCCAAACCGAGGGTGGAGAAGGGGGAAGTGCGGTGGAAATCGCACCCCGTGGGATAGGAGGAGGGGTGGATTTCCGTCTCATCCCGTATTCGCGGGTACAGTTTTGGTCTAGCAAGAGGAGGTCAACGCGTGATGGATCGGCAAGAAACTTACTTCGTATTTTTCATGGTCAATTTAATTCAATTTACTGAGTTTCACGCTTGTCCAGCAAAATAAAATTACAGGGCAAACAAAATAAAATACTGGTGCAATTCAATGCATACAATAACAGAGAATTCTAGAAACCTTTTTTCTTATGCATAACATCGTCATTATGCAATGAACAAAAAAAGATTCCTTTGCTGGGACAAATCAAATTTGTCACTATCTGTACATATTAATGGTTCGGCACATTCTATTCAGTGGTAAATGTTCATGGTAACTTGATTTCGCAATGTTCAACGAAATGCTCTTTTTGATCTAACATATTAGGTATCTTGATATGGTCATGCGTGTTAGGTACCAGTAAAATTAATTTTACTCAAAAAGTCAACATTTTCACCAGTATTGATTACATCATACAAGTAATCCAGATCACCTTATGTTCTTTTTTTTTTCGAAAATATAAAATTTTATATTTCCACCAATGTTTCATTGATAATATAATTGTCTTACAGGGGATAAATATTATTTAATGGATTATGCATAGATAACGTGAACATCTTGGCTTCTTCTTCGGATGAGTTCATAGATAAATGCAAATCATCAATTTTAATAACAATTAATAGTGTGGACGTCACTATATTTCACTGAGTGCAGCATTATAATCTCAAATAATGTGTAAGAATTCAATGTTAGTTGTAGAAAATTATGAATATATCGCGAGAGACAAATTGCTCACAAGTAAAAAAAACAGTGGTCAACCAAGAAAAGGATTGAAAAATATCACAACACGTTCCCAAACGCCCTGAAACGCCTTGCAGGGTATTGTTTAAATGTACCATTTAGAGTGACAGCCTATAAAACAAGAGTCTCAGATTGAAGCGAAACAGACCGCAGGCATCTCTCTAACAAGATGTAAGTACACAAAAATTGATCGCAGGGCAGTAAATGCTAAGTATTCGCAACATGGGGTCCGAAATAAGAAGCTTAAAAGGAAAATTTACTTGTTTAAAGAGGGGGACTACGATGGCTTAAAGTGCGTGCTACAGAGTAAATGCCCAAAATTGAAACCTCATATAATGGGATAGAACGTTTGCTGAAAAATATAAAGCCTAATAAATCCTCTGGGCCTGATGAATCACCCGCTCGTATATTGAAGGATCTAGCTTCGTAAATTGCGCCACATGCAGAAATCATATTTAAGAAGTCGCTTGTAGATCAAAAGGTTCCCACAGATTGGAAAACGAATCACATAACACCAATATTTAAAAATGGAGACAAGGAAAAACCGAGCAATTATCGACCTATTTCCCTAACATCCATTTCGTGCAAGGTTATGGAACATATAGCTGCTAGTTCGATCGTGAGACATCTCGATAAACAGGAGTTATTAATAAAAAATCAGCATGGTTTTCGCAAAGGTATATCCTGCGAGACACAACTTGCGTTTTTTGTTCATAATATTCTCATTTCTGGAGAGAGCAATGCTCCAGGGGACGCGATTTTTCCAGATTTTAAGAAAGCCTTTGATGAAGTATCTCATAGTAAACTACTCGCAAAGCTAGAAGTATCTGGCATGCATAGATAAAATATCCTGGGTTGAATTAAAGACTTTTTGAATGGTTGGGTTCAAAGAATAGTGATAGATGGAGATACCTCAAATGCACTAGAAGTTACTTCAGGTGTTCCCCAGGGAAGTGTTATCGGACCTCTTCTATTCCTACTTTACGCTAACGACATTCACTCCGTCGTCACTAGTAAGATATATTTATTTTCCGACAATGCAGGGGTTTACCGTGATATCCGTGATCCTGAGGATACGGCAGCTTTATCAGATGACCTTAATTCTATACAACACTGGTGCGACACTTAGAAATTGGAATTAAACTTAAGAAGTGCGTAGTCATAATTTTTGGATGCAATTCCCACCTGAACGCCTACAGCATTGGGAACACCGAAATGGAATGGGTAGACTCAATTAAATACTTAGGCGTTACCCTCAATCACAATCTCTCCAGGGTGAAACACATATGGGGAATGTGGACATGCTTACAAAAACTTAAGATTTATTAGAAGAGTACTGGGTTAATGCGATGAAAAGGTCAAATAGAAATATTATCTGTCGTTGGTTAGGCCTCATGTAGAAAGTACTTTAAGTATATGGGATCCTCACGAAGTTGGATCGATTGCCGAATTGGATCGCGTGCAGCGTAGAGGAGCTAAGTTCTGTAAAACGTTGTCATGATGAACTTATCAGCGTATCCAAAATATTAGAGTCACTAGCCTCGGAATCACTCACGAAGCGAAGGTTAAAATATAGATTACATTTTTTACATATATTGGAAATACGTCTCTTTAGCAGTGATGTTGAAAACGTATTATTAGCCCCATAGTACTACGGTAGGAGAGATCATGCTAATAAAATTAGAGAGATCAAGTGGAGAGCAGATAGATTTAAGATGTCATTTATTCCTCGAACAATAAGTGATTAGAATAACATTGTTCGACAGCGGTAGGGTCATATTCGGGTCAAAATTAGTCTGGTATGCATTCACCCCCTGCCATACACCCTAGCTGTGGCTTGCAGAATACTTAAATTAGAGTAAGAAAAATGACGCAATGTCTAGGTGATTATTTTCATTACTTCATGGTAAAAGAATTCTGTATTCATCTTGTATTGGTAAAATCTAGGAATAAATCTACAAAAACACTAACAGTGGGCCGTAGGAAAATCATCTAACTTAAAATTCTTTCACAATAAAGCCATATCATCATGATAAGGATGAGCTGCATTTAAAATCAATCAGAAATCAATATATTTTAAACATATAAAAATAATTTGTTTTCGCAAGCGAGAATTAGGTGCAATGTGACTTCGAAAAAAAGAAACCGCTATTTTATTATAGAAAGATTTTAAAGTGAATAAAAATTAAAAAATATTAAAGATATATCTTAAATCCATGAACTAGCTGCGTTGCCCGTGATGAATCAACGAGGATTATCAGCAAACAGGTGATATGTACTCTCAGTCTATAATCACGTGATGGAGTAGATGCCAATGCCAAATGCCAATGCGAATGCCAAATACCAATGCCAATGGCCAATGCCAATAAATCACGTGAGGGAGTAGATGCCAATGCACAATTCCAAATGTCAAGCTCCCTTGCGCTTTTCAACTTTTCAAAATGATAATAGTCTCCAGTATTTTATTAAATTTACCAGAATTCGGAAAATGCTTGAAAAATACCCCATGAAGCATGAAATAAGCAAGGTAATAAATCAACGTTTTTTATTCTTCCCAATGCTCATACAATTTTAAAAAGGGACTCAATCGAATTGGAAATTTGCATACGTAGAAACATGCGATAAACCTGCCAAGGAATAAGCCAGCGCTACTAGAGCAGTAACAGTTACTTGAAATCAAATGTAAAACTACGCTGATCTTGTTGCAGATTTCGAGATCAAGGAAATGCGAAAAACTATTTTTTGCTTGTATATCCATATTATCAATGTTTGCTAGAGAAAATCAAGAAACAAGTTATCATTCACATCTGTGGGGAAAGAATCCCGGCGGTGTTGAATATTTTTCAGAGGTATCTCGATCCCCAATTGAGGTGCTTTGTGGAGGGCACTTTGAGTGAGTACGCCGTCCGTCGGATGGGACGTTAAGCTGCGGACCCCTTGGCGCCTTTCGTAAAGAGTAGGCTAATGCCGACGCCGGGTTTCTCTCCACCCTTCATCCTTTCCTATCCATCCCCTATGGCGCAAATGACCTCAGCTGTCGGTCGCCTCCCCTCAAAACTACTACTACTTTGGGGAAAGAGACACTGGAATGGTCTCTGGAATCCGTTTGCTGCGTAGATTAAGAATAACTGTTCCAAGCAGATCATAATGCATGCCTTTATGCACTTCCTCAAACTATTTACACGGACACTAGGCTTCTCAGAAAGGGAAGCTCTCAATCTGCAAAAGAATACGATTTTACAACCCTCTTGAGTACGACTCGCCGTTATCGGACCATCCCATTTTCTGGGAAACGCTGAGCAAAGTATTTTTTCAGCGGTTCTTTATATTCTTAAACTATTGACCGCCGTGAAGCAGCGATATACACACATACATATATAATGTACACCAAGATGGCACTGGTGAACACAAACACGAAACACAAAAACACACAGAAAAGAAAACTCACACATATTCCGAATTTTCGGCGGCGGGGCCACCTTTCACGAGGGAGGGAAGGAACTCAGTTCCTTCTCTCCCTTGAGTTCATTGTTGTATTCTCAAGTGCTATCTTGGTGCACATTATAATTCACCGTACATATGTGTGTGTATATATATATATATATATATATATATATATAAATTCGATGCCTACCCCGGCGGGGCTTCCAAAATACAATTAGCTTCGTGCAATAATACTTTTTTGAATTTTCGCGGGTTACGTATATTTAATTTTGATTTTTTGTGGGGTTATCTTGGTTTCTTATATCCCTCACTTATGCCGAAGGTTTCGGCCATTTTGAATTTTCAGTTAATTGTCTACAGCTGTTTTGCTTGGACGTGTTTTGGCTTGTCTTCGATTTTTGCCTGTTCCAAAAAATGGATCAAATAATCTGTATCAAACTGTGTGAAAAACGAAATAAAGTGCGCGGATGCATTCCGAATGTTGACAGTGGAATATGGAGAAGCCACCCAGGACCGAAACAACGTTTATCGTGGCACAAAATGTTCTCAGAGGGCCCAGAAGATGTAAACGACGAAGAGCGTGCCGGACGCCCGAGCACGTCAACGACAGACGAAAACATTGATGAAGTGAAGAAAATAGTATTGGCCAATCGTCGAATCACCGTTAGAGTGGTTGCTGAGGACCTGAAAATATCGATTGGCTCGTGCCATTCGATTTTTACCAATGATTTGGGCATGACACGGGTCGCCGCGAAATTCGTACCAAAATTGCTCAATTTCGACCAAAAACAGCAACACATTAACATTGCTAATGATGTGTTGGACTCTGTCCGCGACGACCCAAATTTGCTCCAGAGGGTCATAACTCGTGACGAATCATGTGTTTATGGTTATGACGTGGAAAATAAAGCTCAATCATCCCTATGGAAGCTGCAGCACGAGCCAAGACCGAAAAAAACGCGCCAAGTTCGGTCGAATGTGAAAGTTTTGCTCACGGTTTCCTTCGAGTGCAGGGGCGGCGTGCGTCATGAGTTCTTGCTACTGAGTAGAACGGTAAATAAGGAATATTACCTGCAAGTTATGCGCAATTTGCGCGAAGCAATCCGCCACGAACGCCCGGATTCGCGGAAGAACAAAAATTGGCTTTTGCACCATGACAACGCCCCTGCCCACACATCTTTGCTTGTGGGCGAATTTTTGGCCAGTAACAACACATTGCTCTTGATGCCGCAGCCACCTTATTCCCCAGATCTGGCCCTCAGTGACTTTTTCTTGTTCCCGAAACTGAAGAGGCCCATGAAAGGACGGCGCTACGCTACGATTGACGAGATAAAGACTGCATAGGAGGAGCTGAACAAAATCACAAAAAATGATTTTTGAAGTGCTTCGAGGAAAATAAAAAACGTTGGCACAATTGTATAATACGAGGGTCATCCGGAAAGTAGTACCCGTTCGTGCCGCATGAAGTGCTGACGACGCGAGTAGCCGCTGGTCGAGGTCAGATAGCTTCAGTGGCTTGTCTGCCTTCTCTGAGCCAAGTTGCGTGACGCTAGCATTGCCTGTGTTGTTTCTGTGATTGTTTACAATGTTTAAAAAAATTGAGAACGCCGCCAGTTGTGAAGTGAGGGCAGTGATTAAATTCCTCAATGCAAGAAACGTTCGCCCATGTGATATTCATCGCCAATTAAAGGAGGTGTATGGAGACAATGTAATGGACGAGTCGTCTGTTCGGCGGTGGTGTCGCAACTTCAACATGGGGAGGGGGAACACACACGACGATGAGCGTTCGGAGAGACCGTCTGTCATTACAGACCAACTGGTGAGCTCAGTTGACGAATTCGTGAGGAACGATCGGCGCGTCACAATTGATGACATCTGTGAGCATTTTCCCAATGTTTCTCGAACAATTGTTCATGAAATTGTTAAACACCATCTGCATTATGCAAAAATTTGTGCAAGATGGGTCCCTCGCGTATCTCAATGAGCTGGCGGCGAAGGACTATGCAGCAGGAATACAGAAACTTGTCACACGTTATGACAAATGCCTTAATTTGCTTGGAGATTATGTTGAGAAGTAGTTTAAAGTATCCTCTTTCAAATAAAATTTTTTATGTTTGTTAATATTTACTTTTGTGTCTTTATTTCACGAACGGGTACTACTTTCCGGATGACCCTCTTATATAATGGGGATTACTTTGAAGGGGACAAGATAGATATTCATGATTAAATAAATAATTTTTGAAAAAATACAAAAGTCGTGATACTTGCTGAACAGACCTCGTATGGGAGAAGACCTTATCTGAATATATTTTTAAGTTTCAGAGAAAATGAGCTAGGTTTGTTAATATTGCTTCGAGAATCGAGTAAGAGTCATATGCATGCTGGAGGATTTAGGCTGGGAGCCTCTTAATTCTCGAAGATAGCCAGCAAGACATAGGACTTTGAGAAAGTTGCAGGATACTTGGGCTTTATTGCTACACAGAGGGAATAATTCCAGCCCCAAAGCACATGTGCAATAGAAGATCCGACTAACAGAACAGCACACACACATTCAAGTATCCCTTCTTGGTTTATTCACTCAAATGTGTTCAAGAATACTTGTATGTATAAACTAATAAATTTGTATGTACTGGGGTAGGCTGGAAACGAATGCACTCATGGTTGTAGACCACAAACAATAACCTTCAGAAGAACTGCTGGTGGCATGTGGAAGTGACATTCCCCCTCAACACGCATGCGCAGCTTTGAGGTCGTTACATTCATCCGGCGTATTTTGAGAAGCGGTGGTATTGAGACATGTTCTGGTGCTACGCTCTCAACGCGAGTAAAACACCGTGCCGTTATCGAATTTTTGCCTCCACCTCATAGTCCGAGGAGTAATGATTACCTTTGAGGTGTCCCTTGAGTTGAAGAAAAAAATAAAAATCCAATAAAATTTCTAATATGGTTTGCGATACACTCTTGAGTGATTCACCGGTCATTTTGAATCAAATTATCGACGAGTTTCCAATGTTTATCGTCTGTGGCAGTGATCATACGTCCGCTGCGTGTTTCATAAAAAAATATGGTTTTTCAAGGCTCGCAACCACGGAATTTTTCTACCTATCGATACACAGTAGACCTATCAACAGCATCGTCACCATAAACAGCCTTTAAACGACGATGAATCTCAGTAGGAGTCACTTTTTCAGCAGTTAATAATATCTTAACAGCACGCTGTTTAACTCGCGTTGACATAGCACTAGAACACGTCTCCATACTTCCGCTTCTCAAAATACACTAGATAAATGTAAAGACCTCAAACCTACACATGCGTGTTGAGGGGGAATGTTACTTCCGCATGCCACCAGGAGTGCTTCTGAAGGTCGTTTTGTTTGTGGTCTACAAGCACGTGTGCATTAGTTTTCAGCCTACACTCGTACTCGCCGCTCTAACACCCACTTCACGCCATCACGAATACTTCTGCTAACGGGTCCTTAGGTCGTTGATTAATGACAAGAAGGGGCCCTATAACACTTCCCTGCGGTTCTCCGTAAGTTACACTTTCTTACAATTAGTTCATCCCTTCGACGACCAATTTTTGTTTTCGGTTTGATAAGAAGTCCCTAATCAAGTTGTTGTCTTTTTCCTTAATACTATAGTATCTTATTTTGCTTGCCAATTTATCGCGAAGGGCAATGTCAAAGGCTTTTTTCAAATCTAAAAACACAGCATCTCATTGGCTAATGATTTCAGGATATTATGATTGAAAAAAAACCCTTTTGTGTTTAGTATGCTCTGCTAAACTCATGCGGGTTACGGTAGTGTCCATTCGTACTGCCGAGAGAGGCCATTGTATTATTGACGACACGTTCTAAGGTTTTACATGATATCGATGTGAAAGATATGTCTGTGTTTATTGTAATCCTCCCTATCGCCTCTTCCGTAGAGAAGGGCGATGTAGGCTAACTTCCACCTGCGAGGTATTGAACCTTTTTCTATTGACTTGCAAACGACGAAATGTCTTCTTCCGCAAGTCCTTCAGAATACTAGCGGGGATTTCTCGCCAACTTTGGCCTTCTTGTTAAAATATTTCTGCGGTTTTCTTTCTGTTCCTCCCCAGGACAATAATATGTCAGTCAGAAACTCTTAATGTGTGTGAGAGGCTTCGCTTTGTGTAGTGACATATTTGCTGCAGCCGTTTTGAAGGAATATATAGGTATTTATTATCCTGGGTTTGTTTACGCCTTATGTATTAATTTTGTCACTTTCTGCTTTCAAAGAACGCACAATTTGGCGTTTCCTTTGTGTTTCTCTGACATAAAACAAAAGAGTAGATTACTGTTATGTGCTAAAAATTTGAATAACATTTTGGTTTTAAATGTACGTAATACTTTTCGCATAATCCATTTCGTTTTTGATCGGCATACATGAGTTTACCTTCCAATGTCTTCATTAGATTTTTGACATCTCTCTTCACTTTTTAAGGAATGGCCATATGAACAGTCATTTATTCAACAACTATAATACCGTTAGTGCAGAGATGGAATCTGGAAGAGCGGGCATTAGAAGACAGGGACTCAAATTAATTCATTGGAGGGGCTGCTGCCCTCATCGCCAAATTTATAGGATGGGAATTACCCCGCTTAAGCCGTAGAGTACATGAGAAAAGTAAGTACAGCAATAAGCCTGAGTTTTATTAGAGCCTCTTCAATGTCCTATTGATTATATTGCGTAGGGTAACTCATAAATTGCAACTTCCCCTAAGAATACAAAGTGATTCGAGAAAACAGTCGGATGATATTATGGAGAAAGATTTAATTGCATAAGGGCAGCATAAATATAAATTGATAATAAAAAAGTTTCTAAACTTAAAGATATATTGGAGGGGAAAAAACGCATTTTTTGCGAATGTAGTCCTTCTTTACACTTCTAAGTTTCTCGAAGGAGTATTGACTCCCGTTTGGCTTTCCGCCCATGCTGTTACAGGCGTCGTCCATCTCTCTCGGCTCTTCGCTCTCATCCCGAAGGAAATAGATCACGTCTCCGGCCCCGTCGTTCTAATGCGAACGTAAATATGTGCTCCTGCCACTCAAGTCTTCCCCGATATAATTGTGGCGCACGCACCTATCTCCGAGGAAATCCGAAGACACGACGACATTCCCTCGCACCGGGGGGGAGTTAGTCTGTTCGAGGTTCGCGGAGTCGTGAAAGCAGATGATTGCGGTCTGTGTGCGGATGGACTTGGCGCTTCCCCCACGATTCAAAGACGTGTACAATGCAGTTTGAGTGACGGGTTTCCTTCCATTGTGCCGAGCGACATGGCGGTCGGTGATTTAGGGATATGCATATGCTCGCTCATTTGAAAATCGCAAGCCATTGCACGAAGGATCAAGAAACTCCAATTTGCTGATTCATTCCGCACGTCAGGACATAATGACGAAGGGGAAAGGGAATGGGCATATTTTGGTATTCAAAGTCTCTGAGTATTATTATCCCAGGAATATGATTTATTTGAGAATCTTAAGGCAATAAATCACTGACAATAAGCACACATTGAAGCTTCAACAAACTCCAGCATCAGTTCTCAAAAGCTGTGAAGGCTATTACACATCGGTCAGTACCCGATTAGTGGGGTCAACACTCCTTTGATGTCACCTGACCTGAGTCACCTGCTGTGAGCAACAACAATTTGTCAAGATCAAGAACAAAAAGTTATTTCTCTTCAATCTCATCATGATGATTTTCGATGAATGTGACGACTTATCCCTGGTAGGTGTAAATGTACATAGATACTCAGTCGGTTAGGGGAGGTTACCGATTGCTGACGCGATGTTCTCCTTCACAGACATATAGGTGATGTTAAATAGAATCCGGTGGGGACAAAATAGGGATGGATAGTGCATGGACCCGCTCTTTGTCTAATACTTGAGAAATGCACCGATTGGGTCTACATTTGAGCGTGCCACTCGACTGCCTTTAGGTGTATATTACCTTGAGGAAAAAAATCCTGATACCAAGGAGCACGCAAAAAGTATGCGTCAAACTCAAATGATTACAAGGATCTTCAAGGATGTATTTGAAATATGTTAAGCAATTGCTCTGATAGATGTTAGGTTTCCTGTTTCTTTGACATCATGTAGAGTTGTCAAACTTTCCCAATCATTAAAAATTATTGAAAAAAATCAATGAAGAAAAATGTATCGTACACTAGGCAAAGTAGCGAGAGTGAGCATTATTTCACCGCTGATGAGACATCTATCAAAGTTTACAATTTATTTGAGGAAATTTAACTCGTTTCGGGCATAAAATTAAATCCACAATTCCTGCTAGCAAACTTTGAGACGCTTAGAAGCTTGCAACTCAAATCCAAAGTAAAATTTAAAATTCTCAAAAAGCTCTATTTGCGTTCTATAGAAATTTTAAATCTATATATTGTGGTACGTACGCAAACAAAGTGTTGTGCTTAAATTTTCGTGAGGAGGATGCATACTATGAGCCAAACAGAGAAATGTAAATTGGCTTGCACCTTTGAGAGACGGTCCTCAGGTCATCGTTCAGAGCCTCATGCTACGCGTACATTTGCCCCAAATGATTTATCTCCGACATTAGAAAAAAAAACATTTATAAGCAGAAAAGTACGTCAAATGATTCATTCCGTTTTTCATTGAGGAGCCTTAACAAATGACATTCCGCGATGACGAATCGGAAATTTTATGTGAATGGTACTCACTCCAATGAGATCTTTAGAAGTTCCTGCTGCGGTCGCTCCCTATTCTGACAGTCAAAGCCACTATTTTCACCCGCTCCTTCCATTTGGGGGCGCCGTGCCTGGAGAAGAGGCAGTGGCCCCACGGGTCCGCGGCATCTCGCTCAACGTGAGCCTACCCCTGTAAAAAAAATTAGTCACAATAAGTACTCATCATGAGTCGGATGAGAGTTTAAAAATATAGTACTGCCAACATGAATAGCAATTATTATGAATATACTTCCAAAATAGTTGTTAACAATTAAAACTCTAGTTAATGAGAAAATGAAATAGTATTTGTTTTCTAAATGCTGGGGCATAAACTTGCATCACAAATCAGTTATATTCGTCTAATATGATGAGGTAATAATTTTTCAAACATGCCTTATGCATAACATCACATAGGAATACGAGTATACGGAAATTTTCACGTGCAAAATTGGAAACCTGAAGCATTTAGACACTTCTAAATATTATATCACAAATTAATCGGTTATCTCATCTGCGATGTTAGAAATAAATATTAATTCATTGCATAAAAATGTTTAAGGGTTGGAATTATTGCTGGCACTTGCGGAGAACTCTAATGACATTGAAAGCAAATGTATTGCAAATATCGCTAAGGTAAAATACGACGCAGAGAATAATTTGCCGATAAATTAATCATTCTTTTGAAACCAAGGGATCGCTTTGACTTAAAGGTGAGTAAAACATCAATAATGAATTGCCGGGGCCAAGGCGCCAATTCCTCCTCCTCGCCTATATTTGGGTTCAATGCGTCGGTATCTCCCAGGATGACGCAATCTATTCTCTATTTTTAGAGAGGCTCTATTTTTCACAAATTTAAAATATTACATTATTCCTTTGGCATTTGTTTTTTAATCGGAGTGATGTTAAATATTTTAAAACATGATTTAATTGAAAATATTAAGAGCAAAGTCTTTAATAACTTATGTTTAATATACCCTTTTACCAAGGAAGAATCATGGGCAAACTAGCCTGGAAGGCACTTACCAAGAAGAAAACTCTCGTTGGAGATGCTTTCGCAAAAGTTTCAGAACCCTTTCTAGGGATATCATTCGATTGGCATATCTACTCGTGAGTCCTCCATGAAAGGATGGATGATTATACAATTCCCATTTACATTGAGAATAGCGTGGATGGTGATTTAAACTTTTGGGCTAATAAATAATTTTAAAAACAATTTTAAAAATATACCATTTTTACTAATAACGACATTTATTAACTTCGTTATTATTAGATTTTGAATGATTTTTATCGCGAAGGGCATCACAATTCATGCTGCGATTCTTTTCGAGAATTATTCCAAGTCAATCATTTCATAAATTGACGATCCAAATCTTCCGAGATTTCTTCCGCATGAGTCCATTTTCTAGGTCGGCAGTTTCGCCGGCGTCGCAGGAGGCATCTTCGGGGCAGAAGCGCTTCTAACCTGAAAACTCTGGCTGCAACGCCGGCGAAACTGCCGACTTAAAAAATTGACACATGCGGAAGAAATCCCGGAAGATTTGGATCTTCAATCGCTGCACTCCGCAGCAATCTTCACAGTGAACACTTTATATGTGCTTTATACTTGAAAGTACTGCTTCTTCAGTGCCCTAAAACTATCGATTTCACAAATATATTAGTTATACAATTGGCCATAGTTTTCAATCAAGTCATGCTCCACGGCAGGCATTAAAACGCATTGTGTGATTAGGACATTATATGCAATCATTATTTAAGGTCATTTTCAGTAAAATTCGAATGTCAAATGGAAAATTCCGTATCGTGAGGTGGATTCCCAGAGGTTCCTTCTTTTGGTAGCATAAAAGTGACAGCGGTTTGTTCGTATTGACGCAAGGGAATTTTTTTATAGATACATTTCAGCTCAATCAGCATCGTAATTCGCCGTGAGGGAAAAAGGGGCCGATTTTCCATTGTAAAATTCAGGAGAATGGTGTTGGTGAGGGTGGTAATAAAAGGCAGGATGAGTAATAGAGCGAGGAATAACCGCATTCGAGTAACTTCACGGCTTGCCATTCAACCGAAAATTCCGGAATGGGTCAGCAAGAGAAAAAGAAAGGGAGGAGACGTGATGCACAAAACCTTTAGGTCGCCAGGGATAAAAAAAATACGGAACGGAACAAGCCTTCCCCAATTTATTTTTTTTTGCTTCTCCCTTCCTACCAACCCTCTTTTTTTTGCCAACCAAAAATATTTTTCCCAAAGCCCTTTTCATGCACCCTCCGCCTTTTCCCTTTTTGCGGCCCCCGGCCTCGCCCCATTACCCCGTGCAGTACGGAGAGAGGAGTAGTGGGACGGGGCAAGTGGATCAACCGAGGCAAGGGATCGGGGCACCCTTTCTCCCGCTCGCCCCCCCTTCCATCCCCGGTGAAGCGAAGAATGCGGCCGCCGCTTGGCGAAGGATGAGAGCCGGGCGATGCCGGGAATGCCCCCTCGCTCAGCATATATACACTCAGCCGATGCAACTGCCGCATTGTGTAGGAAATGTGCACTTCGTCGGCTCCCTCCGAAATTCTTTTCACTGCGCAGACAGCATTTTTATTCAACTTTTCGGAGAATTTACACCTTTTCTCCAGCAATTGGAATCGAAAAGCTCGGACGTCAATGATGAGGAAACAGGAATTTACTTCACGTAACAGAGGATTCGTGTTTCATGCCCTAAAATTTCGTAGCAAGTATAAGACGGTACAGAAGACATTGTGAAGATGAGGATTTTGATGATATGAAGTGAAGAAATTATTTTCAGGAGTGTATCCACGTATAGTCCTTTTTCGATGAAAGTGCTTTTTTCTTTTCGGGATTAAAAAAAAGATATTCAAAAGAAAACTTATTCAATATGGCAAGAAACCAAAGTTATATGTTGAAATCACAATCAGAAAAAAACATAGTGACGATGTTTTTTCCGTTCGGAGGAGGTACCCTAGCCTTGAAGAAGCTTTTCAACCTTGTCACGCTTACGCGTCACGCTCCGGCGATTTTCTCCGGCATGCGGGCAACGTATGGCACGAGTGCATATATATGTCTTAGCTTTCACGTTGGTCCACCAGAGAACCAAATTAAAGCTTCCCTGGGGAATCAAGACTAAGTTGCGATACATGCACTCGTACCATACGTCGCCGACATATCGTAGAAATCGCCTGAGTCCTCTCTAAGCACATCAACAAGGTTGAAATGCGCCTCCAAGGCTATGGACCTCCTACGAACGGACTTAAGTCGTCACCCAACAGGCGTACATTAAATTAAAATATACTGCGGAATAGCTTACATTGACCGAAATTTCAGATCCCTACGATGCAACTGCAAGAACATCAAGGGCTGTCAATAATAAGCAGTCCCAACCCTATGACCTCGAAGAGCACGCCTGATCTGCCCTCGGACGCATCGTAAACTTCAAAGAAATCAATAAAAGTATCGTTGCCAATGAAAATAAATATTTCTTTCCTCAGCTGATAGAGGAGGCGATAGAAATCGCCAATATTTCTAAAAACTTCAATGCAGAATATCTATATCCACTTCCCTATACCCCATGCTTGGATACATTTCAAATGATACGCAAATGGAACAACAATGGCAATCGGGGAGAACAACAATTGACTTTTGGTAGGGTGTGCAAAAGCTCGAGTCTCAACCCTGCGCCCGGGTGACCAAGAGCGGAGTGTCGGAGGACAAGGGCATCCGCGTGCTCGGAGTGGCGGGAGGCAGTGGCCGGGCGTTCGGGTCGGCCGGGGGAGGGGCCTCCCTCACACAAGCGAGAGTAGGGCGGCGAGGAGGTGCAAATACGCGTGGTGCGCGGATTGCACCTCGCTGCTCGGTGGTGGTGAGTTCTGTGCATGCATGTGGTCGGGGGAGGGGAGGGGGCGGATTGTGGGGCGCTAATAGCGTCGCGCCGTCGGGGGGGGGGGAGCATTTCCGCTTTCGTAATGGCGATCACCCAAGATTGCACTTCGTAACTCCCATCCAAGTTCTGGCCATTCCCTTTCAACTGCTCATCAGTTAGGGTTGGAAAATATCGTATTTCAAGCCATTTCTTGGTTGTAATCTTGGTATTTCATGTAATTTCACTTCTTGTCTGCAATAAACTCCCTAAAGAAATGCACTTGATGAGGAGAATTAAGCCGCTCTTACGAAATGTTTATTTATGTAATGAATACCATGCGTGTTGCCACTCACGTGTAAGGTTATGGCTGAAACGTACTCTGTGGTGAAATGGAAATGGCATTTAAAATATTTTTTTGCCACAAAAAAGACAAATTAATTACCAATGCCACGACTGAAAAACAGGCTTTGTAAAAATTAGCATTATGATCAGAGAACGCCAATGCTCTTTCAGTAAAAGCAGTGAGGCAACATCACAAGAAATAGAATAAAAAATGACTGAGTTACCAGAGGCTATGAAAGTCTCATAAGCCTTTTCACTGCTTAGGATGCAAGATTTTCATTGCATATAGACATGATAAAATAAAACAATAACATATTCATCATGTGTGACGGAAAGTCTATTATCTCATACAGAAATACGTAATTTGACGCAGATTTTGATATCTTTCAATCAGAATGTAACATTAGTTTCTATGCATGCATAAAATGTGTAGTTATTTTCCTCTGTTATTTTCAGCTCCAAACCGGACAATATCTACTTAATGTGGATAGTAAATGCCCTTTAATGACGAATACATTTAATATTCTTATTTTATTTAGCAATTTATTTGGCGGGTACTTACTAAATTCAATGTATAAGAACTGTGACCAGAGGAATAACACAAACCGTTGTGAGTATTTTAATCACATCTAAAATCTATGAATGACTAGAAAGGATAGTTTCGAATTCCCCGTCTATGTACAACAGTATAGAGAATCACCACCTGGCAAAAATCACCAGCGTTAAAAACATTTCCCCAAAGAGACTCTCGTTCAGGATCTCACGCAATTGGTTGAAAGATATTCCTCTCAAATAACAGGGAATCTATTCCCACTCGCTTTAAAATTGCATACTTAATCGTATAAAAAAAATCTTAGATGAAAGGGGATCTTACAAAAAAATTAGGAAAAGATACAGGTGTGGAATCAAGCGGTGTAAATTGGAGCCTCAATAAGAATTATATTCGTACATTGGTTGTTTTTGACATGTGAAATGTATAAACGAATGAGAGAAGTGCATTCGGTGGAGAAAAAAATACAAATAAAGCGTTGAAAGCGGCAGGAAAGAATAACTAATTGCATTTAATATGTAGGCAGCATACAATTGACATAAAAATAGTGGGGATCGGGATGGTGCGGTGGCTAACGTACAGGCTTCCCACCGAGAGGGCCCAGGTTCCAATCCTTAAGCCAATAAATATTTTCAGTGGTATCCCGATCCCTACTTGAGGTGCTTTGTGCAGAGCACTTTGAGCTAGTACGACATCCGTCAGATGGGACGTTAAACTGCGGACCCCTTCGTGCCTTTTGACAAGAGTAAGCCAATGAAGACGCCGGGTTTCTCTCCACCCTTCTTTTCCCATCCATCTTTAATGGCAAACATGACCTCAGCTGTCAGTCGCCTCCCCAAAAAAACTACAGCTACATAAAAATAGTGAGTAGTGCTTGTGTGCTGAATAAAAGTAAAGGGGAAATATGTACATGCATATGAGACAGATTTTTTGCCACAAAACTCAAAAATTTGAGATAAACAAAAGAAGCTTTCGATAATGTGTCTCACAGTTCGAAAAAGTTACCAAATATTTTTGTGGCTTCTTATCTAATTGAAAACAGAAAGTAATACTCGAAGGAATTAACTAATTTGAGCCAAGCATACCTTAAGGAGAGTCTCGAGGAAGTGTTATAGGGCCCCCTCTTGTTGTAAATCAAGGCCCCGCGTTAGCATCAATCCAAGAATATTTGCAAAAGACTCGGTGATTTACGGATAAATAAGGACACCAGCAGATGGCTTACAACTCTCTAAAGATTTAGACCAGATATCGGAGTGGTGTAAATAATGGCGGTTAGGGTTTAATATCAGAAAACGAATGCAGCGGAAGTTGTCGAATAAAAGTAAAGAAAAAGAAGACATGAATTATAACATTGATGCGAACGGGTCAAGCATTTCAGAGTAGGTATAGGAACGGGTTGTGTTCAGCACTCAGATAAAACCTTTCATATAATACGCACATCAGAAAGATATGCAGATCGGTCTTAGAGAAGCTAGGTTTCATTAGACGCATTGCAGGAAAATGTGATGAAGAAGTTGAAGATGGCTGTAACTTTGCTCTAGTTAGACCACATTTATAATACGTGGTAAGAGTCTGGAATACATAGGAACATACCTTAACTGAATATTTAGTTATGTTTCAGAGAAAATCAGCTGGATTTGTTAAAAATTGCTTCGAGAATCGAGTGAGCGTCATGGGCATGCCGTAGGAGTTAGACTGGGAGCCTCTTGATTCTCGATAAGAGCCAGCAAGACATACAGGACTGTGCTGTAGGACTTTGAGAAAGGTGCAGGATACTTGAACTTAATTGCGACACAGAGGGAATAGGTAATTCCGGCTCTAAAGTACATGTATATTAGTAGGTTTGGCCAACAGAATGAAATACGAGAAATAAAAACAGCACACACTTATCCAAATACTCGTTCTTCTCTCGCGAAATACGTAATCATAACAATATCGAATCCAAGATCCCGAAAAAATCAAATTAAGATGAAAATTAGAATTTTTTGCACGATAGCTGTATATAAGCTAAAATTTATCCATGAACTAATATTGCTGTAGCATAACACATAACATAAAATCTAACACACATCCTTTCGGCGGCTGGCGGGGTTTCGTATTGATGTACGAGATAGATATGCGCAGTAGATATATAGATGTAGATATGCGCAACAATAATATTTCAGCCACAAGGATAGCGACTTCAGTGAAACAGTATGCTGGAAATATAAGATAGCTCCTATAAGAAATTTATGCCCAAACATTATTCGAAGTTAAATATGACACACAGAGTTTACTTCATGCTTAAATCTGTAATTAGAGTTAACCCACTTTCCTGCACACAAAATTGTCCAACAAAGATGGCCATCAGGCGACCTAAATTCTAATATTTCAGCATTTTATTCGCATTTATTTTGTGTTTTTTGTTTCATCGATCAATACCACGTATACGAAGAGCCTACCTCCTACCCATCCTTTCCGTGCACATCCATGAGCTTCGCGGGAAAGTTTGGGAGAGGTGGGCGGGTGAGGAAGGGATGGGAGAAGA
This sequence comes from Hetaerina americana, assembly GCF_022747635.1. NCBI lineage: Eukaryota > Metazoa > Arthropoda > Insecta > Odonata > Calopterygidae > Hetaerina > Hetaerina americana. Next base: position 9,861,707 of record NW_027287095.1, read on the forward strand.
AGCGCGTCATTCGCACTGCGGGTATTTTTTCTACATACCGGAGCTTAAATGGGGAGGCATGGGATAAAGGCACATTCCCCAAGACCCCCGGCTCTAGTTCGCAAGAGAGCGGTTAATTGATGCGCCCTTCAGCGCAGCGAGGGAAGCGGAGGACCCGGCAGGGTTGGTGCATGCGTCGGCGGCGGAGTGCTCTCGCGGACAAAAGACCCGCGTGGGAATAAAGGCACGGCGGGCGGAGCGCATGGCTCCAGCGAAAAGTCCGCCTCTCTCTCTCCTCACCTGTTCTTTTCAATTCCGAGTCGATGGTGCACACGCGGGGCGTCAATGCGAGGCTCCTCTCCTCTTTCACCAGAGACAACACGCGCACGGAAGAGAGGCACAGGCGCCACCGTCGTCCCGTCCCCCCCCCCTCTCGAGCGACTCCACGGGCACCACGAGGATGCCAGGAACCACGGCCGTAAACAACGGCATCAGTTGACTATTATAAAAAAGGCGGGGAGATATGCGCCTACATGCTTACACCACGCCTAAATGGAAATTGAGCGGTGTGCTCCCGCCTCGCGCTACACTATTTTACACAAGAGCGGTAAACATATTATTTCTATTCTTGTCCACTCTAACAATATCCCCTACCCGTCGGGTTCAAGATAATGAATTTCGCTTTTCATACCACATTTCCACAATAATTTTTCGGCGAGCTTCAACGTTAAGTAATAACCCTTAATAGACGAGGGAAGAATTAAAAAGACAGCGTTTCGACAGGAGGGAATTTATTACTGTCAACTACTTTCGCTACACTGCAGTATCATCTGGACTGTAGCAACACTGTAGCGGAACTAATTGGCATCAATAAATTCTTCCCATGGGAAACGAAATATCGTTTTAAATATTTGAGCTATTTTTGAATTTTAGTTTTGTTTTTTAATTTTAGTTATTTTAGTACCCTTCAGCCACGTGTGCGGCAGGGGGTGAACACACACCAGACTAATATTGACCCGAATATGACCCTACCGCGGTTGGAAAATTTTATATTGATCCCTTTACCTTTCGAGGAAAAAATGACATATTAAACCTATCTGTTCTACACTTAATCTCTCTCATTTTATTGACATGATCTCGCCTACCGTGGTACAATAGGAATAATAATACATTTTCAACATCACTGCTAAAGAGACCTCCTTCCAATTTATGTAAGAGTTTCAATCTGTACCTTTAACCTTCGCCCCGTTAGTGATTCCCAGCCTAGCTCCTCTAATATTTTGGATGCGCTATTATCTTAATTATCTTGGATGTGCTATTTATCATAATAAAGTTTAACAAATATAGCTCATCTACGCTGCACGCGATTCAATACGTACAATTCTTCCTTCGTGCATTACAAAGGATTTTCACGAAGTTTCCTCATTTCCTCAAGATTTCCTCAACTATCTCTCAAACCTTTAATATGACTATTATTCGTGATAGACAGAATGATTGAGTTTGCAAAAAGCGAGCAGCATTCGGCGGAGGACATGCGTACACTAGATTAGCGCATGGAGCATTTTTGGAGAGAGGAGTACATCGCTCAAAATACTGCTTACTTTTCAAAAATATATTCCGCCGTAATCAACGCTTTGAAAAATGTTTACAGAATTTTTTAGAACACATCGAACGAATGATAACTTTATATAAATGTTATTATGAATAGAATTAAATTAATTTTTCCCCAATTAAAACAAATATTTTCTGAGTAATTGAAACATAAATGCTCCCAAAAAGGCAACACCCATTCCTTTCTCGCGGAATATTCCCGCCCACGGTCTTTGGTTCTCTCAGTAAAACAAGTACATAGAAAACGATTCGCTCATGTGCATTCAAAATCCGATTGGCAATGGATTTAAAAAATTACAAAAAATGTTTATTTCGCAAATTATTCGGTAAATACAGACCTATAAATTCTTTTTGATGAAAAAACGATTGTTAAATTGCAAAATAGACCTGCTGCTCGGTACCTTGCATGTGACCGCAAGAAGGTTGGGCAGGGGGGGTTCAACACCAAGCATGCATTATCAAATTATGTTCTTCTTCACTTTTGGTTAATAAGACATTATTATTATTATGTAATCTACCGGTTAAGGTAGTAAAATATTGAAATTAACGATTAGAGACTACGTTATTCTGCAATAAAATTGACTAACTACAATCATGTCGAACTTTTATGAATTAGGTTCATGTAACATATTTATACAATTCAATAAACGAGGAACTCACTACGAATGAAAATCCATGAAAGAGGAAAGAAACACTAACTTTTAGTTTAACTTTTTAATCTAATTTATTTAGCTCTATTATCCATTCCAAATATTTCCTTTTAAGGTTCGAAACTTTTACCATCGACAGTACCGTAGTGTACCTTATTCAACCACGGTATTACCCTACCATGTTCGATTTCGATTGCAAAGCACCCGTCCGTCACCGATGGAGAATTATTTGGAGATAGTACATACAGAATTCAATGCCCGCTCTTTATTTCTGGAGGGAAACGTGGTAAACACGGGGGCGAGGAGAATAGTGGAAGGGTAAGGAGTCGAGGTGAAAAGGATGGTGAGCGAGACAAACCGTCAGAATTTAGATGATAAATTTTTCGCCCTCGCCGTCTTCTTTTGTTCACCGAAGAGAAGAAAGAAAACAAAGGCTCAGCAGCGCCTTGGAAGAAACTTTCGATGGAACGCGAGACTGCGCGCTGCTGAGAGGTATCCGCCTTTCTCCACGGCACCCCTGCTCTTTCAACCTTCCCAATCTCCCCGGCTCTCTTTTTCAAATCCCGCCCCTTTACCATTTGTCACCCGGTCCCCTTCCGCTCTGCAGCGGCCCGAGTCCTCCACGGGGTGCGCCTCACCAGCCCCTTCTTCTCCTCCCCCGCCTTCCAAAGCCCATGTCTCTCCGCTGAGTACACACACACACACACACGCACATACCAATCAAGCCATCGACGAAAAGTTTTTTTTGGCCCCGGGCCAATCACGCGCCCTCCTTGAAGCTCCTCTCTTCCTCTTCAGGCCTCCTCCTCCGAGGGCCCTCCCCCCGAAACAATACCTGTCGCCAAAATCTCCTTCCTTCGAGTCCCCGTAACCCAGGAGATGGCTGTGCTCGCCGACGAGCTCCGGGTCGGTCTTATGCAACGGCAGAGGACATGCGTACACTAGATTCGGCGGCCTCCTTATTTCCGCCCTATCCAAACGGGCGCAAAGTCATCTGCATCTGCACAATACCCCGCACCCCGTCACAAGGGCGTGTGGTGGGGGATGTTAGGTCACCACCCGTAAGAAAAAATAAAACCACATGCAAAACCAACCAATTCATGCAAATCTACACCATCAGAGGCGAATGCGATATGCATGCGTAAACCTTTTCGTAAACTTGGAAATACATACTTCATCAATAACATACACATGCACCTACAGATATACTCGCACCTTATGCCTACACAACGTTTAATCTTATCCTGAGTTGTAAATCGAATGTCTTCAATATTTCTATAGTGACTTTGGTTTCTTACTATTTTTATTGCTACTTTATAACTACATACACGGAACACGGTGAGCAAACGGGATTTCTTTAAAGTATGCCCCCTTAATTAGCACACATCCAATTTCCAGTAGTCAATTATATTGAGGGACCAAAGTGAATTCCATTTTGCGAATACATTCATAAAAAATACTAGAGCTCCCAACTTACGACATGTAGGATATCCTGATTGCTCATTTGATAGTACTAGAACCTGCATTTCAGTTAAAATGTGAAAATACACAATCGAGGCAAACAATGCGAAATTTGAGTTTTTTGAGGTGTGTAACTTTATTATCTATGAATCGAGCTGCTAATATTATGCAGAAACCTGACCAAGGAAAAGTATAATAATTAACCCTATCGTATTCTCTCGGGTAGGTAGTCCTTCATTCGTTAGACAGATGCATCTTTCTGCTGTAAAATGTCGTTACGGCTTTACGTGAATGATAATTTGAATAATTTCATTCCGTATGTGATTTATCCTTCAGCCCAATGAAAGAATCAATTCATAAACAATAGTTCACTTGCAAGTCAGGGTACTATTTTATGAGTGAAATCGGGCATGTTCAATTCTTCAGAAGATTGGGTAAAAAAACTATGCGTTGATGTCAAATATAATCTTTGGCAAATCATTACCCTCGACAGATATTCATTCTGTAGAAAACCTGATTATTTCGCGGCGTAACGACGACACCCTACACATCGATGATTTAGGGCTCGAATCTCACGCTCGGGCGGAATGAATTTCTTGTTTAGGTTTTGTTTGGTGTGTCTTCCGGAGCGATATGGCTTTAGTTGTCTGGATATATTTAAGAGCAAATAAATAATGCCCGCCCAACCCACTCACAAACCCCTGACAAGTCCCGTGCAGAAATTATACATCGGCGAAGGCTTTATCACTTCAAAACATTAGATGAAAATGAAGACTTATCAGTAAATACAAACATAATTCCAGTTAAAGTTGAAATAACCTTCCGTTGATATTAAATAATTGCATATCTGCAATATACCTACACAAAAAGGCTTAATATGAAATTCTTTGAGCTGATGCAATTCAGAACACAAGAAAATTACACCGTTGCATTAAAACCATATTTTTTTCCTAGAATCAAGCATAGATTCCAATACGTGCAAAACAAAAAAAAACAGGGAAATGCAAAAAATACGATGGGGAATCGAATTATTGGTAAAATTTGCCAGAAAAGAAAATAATAGAAAACATTTAAAAGAATCACAAATCCCATCACTCGTGTGAAAAATCAAAAATTAGGCAATGGTAATTTCTCCAGGGTAAGAACGAGACAATATTTTCTTCCTCACTCCAAGTTTATTTTACCCGCACATCACCAACATCAGCGCGGTTGCATTCTTTTTGTGTTTCATTTTTATTTTGAGAAGCGTTAAATACACTAGAAATCACTCGCAGAAAACACATTCAGCGTGCCCATTAAGTTTTTTCGATTCGAGGCCAGCTGCTGTGGGGCTGCTGGAGCACATTTAAACTTTCACGATGACGCTACGTTAAAAGGACGGAATATTCGGGTCAACGCGAAACGAGGACTCGCCGTATATTTTTAATTGAACTCGGGAGGGATATTGAAGGTGGTAAATGGGGAAGATGAAAAGAAGGCAGAGAGAAAAAGCGAGAGAGAGATACGTGAAAAAAGTGCGAAAGACGGAATGAACGATGAAAGGTTGAGATTGAGGAGACGCAAGGGAGGGCCTGGCGATAGAGGGGGAAAGAGAGGGGGGGGTCAGCGACTGGGGAAATGGGGGGAGGTTGGCGAGGGGGAAGAGAGTAAGGGAGAGAGAAGCAGGGAAACATGAGGAGGGGCAGCATGTGTGAGCGAAGTGCATCGGGGAAGGGAGGAGGGGGATTGGGGTTGGAAACATTAATGTTAAAGACAATCCCCCACTCGGAAGATGGTGCGGACGAAGCATGGCGGATGAGCTCTGCGGCGGTGGGGGGAAGAAGAGGAAGGAGAGTGGAAGGGTTGAGACTGAATGGAAAGAACGTTTGGATAGCCACAGTGAAAAGGGGGGACGAGTGAGGCGAGGGGGGAGGTTTAGGTGAATAGATCCGGGGAGGGAGTGGGTGGAATGGGAGGGAGGAGATGAGGGGGCCGGGGGGGGGGCGGGTTCGACACGAACGGGAGACCACGCGAGGGGGGAGGTGGAGGAGAATCGGCAACGTCGCATGCAGTTGGTTCAATGACTCCTGTGGGCCGTCATGAGTAGACTGGAATATTGGGGGCGGGGTTGGAGGGGAAGTTGGGGGGGGTGGTGGGAGACTCCGAAGTTGCCGCGTTGGTCCCTCCAAGGGGTGGGGGGATTGGCCGGTCGCCGCAGAGGTGGATTTATGAGTGGGATGGGGGGTGGGGTTGAGGTTGGGGAGGGGGGGAGCGAGAGGTGAGAAACACCTTCACTAGGGCGTGATTGAAATCGTCCGATGAGTTTTTTCGAATTCTAAATGGAGAGAGAGGATTGGGAAAGGGAAGAGGAGGGAAAAAAAGAGAGTGATCAAGATTCCAGGGTTAGACACACCGGAAATAGTAATTAACGGGACTGACTCCATTCTTGACTAGACGTGAGAGAAAGATGACAAGAAATTAAATATAAATAGCCCGTCCATTTGTGCTCGACTATCAGAATTTTGGAAACAGTTTAGTGTCTGTTTTATCCAGCCGGATGGATTTGGGAAGGATGTGAGTAGAACGTGCTCTCCGAAATAAATGAAAACATATTGAGACTCAAGAAGGGAATCGTGTGAAAATTTTCGTGAAGGAAACCTTATTCCTACTGAAATAAATTCAGTTATACCTTGAGAATTTTAGCTTTCACCTAATTATTCCTTATTTTTCTCAATTGTTAAAATTATTCAAATGAACTAGTGACTGCGAAAATGCTTTCAATGCATCATAAAAAAATATTTCTGCATGAGCGACGCCTTTCGCAACTTAACTCGGAAGATAAAAACCCTCGCCATTGGGTGGATGTCCTAACGGTAAACGAAAGTCAATGAAAGAAACTGAATTTAAATTGAATGTCAATGAAATCATGGCAAAGAGCATGGAAAAAATAAGTGGAAGTGAATCAGATAATAAATTTGGGAAATCATTTGAATGAGCAAGACATCGAATATCGCTTTGCTGGAATATTGATGAGGACTCGAGGACAATTTTCATTGGACTAGCTCCCCTATCCATCAAGTTTTACTAAAGAAAATAACTACGAAGAATTTACTGCTGGATAAAGTGAGAAAACAAGTGAAAATAGAACCGATTAAAAATGTAATAGGGGAAGTAAATAAAATTCACTTCCTTGCATCAGTCACACATGATATAGTATACAAACCTTGGTTTTGTTGACTACGATTTAGGCAGGAGAAGAAAGAAGATCTAAATAATGCCATGGTGATGGCTGTTACCTTATTATTTCAATTTATAGTAGTCCAAAAGTTTCCATATACGTATTTCCAAAAGTTATAGTATAGCTTGCTGTCTTCGTAGCCGAAAAGAGTATTATTCTAATATCCCCAATAAATCTACCCACGTATCCTGTTTTTGCAAAAAATTTTCAGAAATCTAGCGGATCTCCTCTGAACTTGAACCTTGAACTTGATGTTCTTTCCCCGAAGGATGCCAAATATCTGCCTTTGAATTTGGTCTCCCCATATCGACGTCTTTTTACTTTCAAACACAATTTACGTAACGACGGGATAATCCTCACCAAAGTTATGTTTGTGTGAATTTTTCAGGCACAGAATTTTGCACGAGTGCGAATTCATATTATAAGTAATTAATGCCATTGAAACTTTACGGATTTTAGAGTAGACAATTTGTTAAAAACATTTAAATGTTATACTTAAATGCCATGCAGGCTGTCCAATAATGCTTTCACGGTGAATCTTAGCGTAGTCTTAGTGTAATCACTTAAACCAGTGCGCGCGACTTAGCACAGATACTCCCTTTCCGCATTTCCCCATGGACTGTTGAGCATAGAATGAATTCAACAGGAATGCTGATATATCCTGTGAGATGCAATCGTGAACCGTTCGTTACTTCTCTCTCGCTGTGTTTGCTTTCTTGCCGCATGGTACATACGTTTCCTAGAGAGCCTTGGGAGCAGTCATAGAGGTTTCGATGACTTTGACGCCAAGTGACTGCTCGGAATCAAGCTAAAAGTCCCTTCTTATGGCCATCTTGGGCAATCCTCATTATTATGCCACCACATCAATGCGAATCCGCACTCATAGAGAGACTCCAATGTACATCATCCAACTCATTTGAATTTCTATACGTGTTTGGGGAAGCGGGATCCTAAAGACTACAAGGGGTATTGAATGGAGTCGGCAATCAATTTGAAAGGCATATAAAATTCAAATGGCCCAACCCTGTGGACGGGAATCGTACAAAGTTTCACCCTAATGATTGGGTCTGTTTTGAATTTGAGGAGCTGAGATCAAGGAGGAGGTTGTGGAAATAATGGCATCGCAGGCGTTCAATATTTTTAAGAATTTCGTAGCACAAATGCAATACCATCATGATAATGTGACTGTCAGATTAATTTTACGCTGTTATTTATTCCATTCTTCTATCGGCTAACTCTCCATACTTACTTGCTTTTTTTCTCTTTGACACCTGCCATCCTTCGTTTGACGTATCCAATCCAGGATATTCCCATCGGGTTCCTCCCGTTCGTTCATTTTTCCATCATTGACTGTCTCCATCAGGTCATCCTGTCTCACTCAGAATCTCTGTTATCTTCAAGTTGAGTATTTGTAGGGATCGGGATGGTGCGGTGGCTGACGTGCTGACTTCCCACCGAGAGGGCCCGCGTTCGAATTCCGAGGGCGGCAGATATGTTTCAGTGGTATCTTGATCCCTAATTTAGGTGGATTGTGGAGGGCACTTTTAGAGAGTACGCCGTCCGTCGGATGGGACGTTTAGCTGCTGACCCCTTGGCGCCTTTCGTAAACAGTAGACTAATGCCGACGCTTCTAACTGAACTGAGGGAAATACCGTAGGCGTAGATTATGGCAACTCCAATGCTAGGTTCACGTTTATAACAAGTTCTGGTCAATGTTTTGCTCGATGAAATGAAAAATGAAGCGTCCATATTTACTTTTGATGCAACAAACAATCAATGGATTTCCCCGGTTTTTTTGAGATTACTTCCTCATCTGACGGTCTCGCATCACGAATTGATGACAGAAATGAGAGCTGTTTATAACATAAATATTACTTGCGGGCCATCGCGGCCGAGCCACTCTTTGCCTTTTTAAATTCACTCAATTCTCTAGTGTAGCAATCTTTAAGGCTTTTCCACCTTCTTTGAAGTTGCACGTCTGAATTATAAAAAAAATGTTCAATTCTCGATGATACTTTTCCATGCCTTATTTTAAAATAATTCTCTGTCGTTAATAAATATCAATGTTAAACATTTTTCCCAATCGTGTTGCGCCTGCGGATTCTCAGACCTAAACTCCGCGTGCCGATTCGGTGTTTCTACAATAAAACTTTCAAATATGAACCATGCAAATGACGTTTGTCCGCGAATTTGGCTGAATTCAAAATAATTGAGCGTGATCAAATGTTTATACGTCCATACGTCCAAACGTCCTACGTTTATAAATCCAGACATTATCTAATTTTTCAGAATAAAAACTGGGAATCCCTTTTTAGTTCTATCCACCACCTTCATTGATGACGAAGTTTTTTAGTTTTCAGAGCACTTGCAGATTCCACAGAGGGTGGAAACGTCACCAACAAAAAGATATGCACATCAAAGTTGACTTTCCCGTGCAAGGCGTTGAGTAATACTCTTTTGGAAAATTAAGACTTGTGCATGGAAAATTCCTCATCACCTCATGATTATTCCGCAATGTAGTACCGTGATAAGTGCCAAAACATTCTGTTTGCTTCATAACTTTGCTAGAGAGAGAAAGATAGCCAACATTATGATCGTATATTGGATATGATCGGTTTAGAAAATAACAGACAATATAATGCCATTCAGGCGGCCATCTACGTGTACGATTCGGGAACAATGTGGAGACTAAATCATTTGTGAAACGGGAGCACAATCATGGAAGTCAAATAGGTCTATATTCTTAAATAAAAATCCACGGCATGGTATTCTGAGTGCAGCTGTAGACATTAATGATTTTTTGAATTTCTACCATTTTCGGAAAAAATGCTTGATTGGTAAACCGCGAAAACCTAACTCCTTGACTATTTCCTTGTTGCTTTTCTCTGCAAAATCTGGAATGAATATTCCACATGATTCCTTCCATGTCTTTTTATTCTAATCTGTTGAAGTAATCTTCCGAGCGGGAGTCCCAAATATTTGGACGAGAATCTATTTCTATGATAAAGTAGTCTGAGAAGGTGAATAATTGGATTAGGAACTTCTTATCTCACCGTAAACAAATTTTAATCGCCCAATGAGCTCATTAGAGACGGACCTAACTTCAGGAGTACCACAGAGCAGATTTATAGAGCCCCTTCTATTCTTGATATGCATTAACGACCCAAGTTCTTACACCGGTAGTAGCCTTCGTTTATTTGTGGTGGATACAGTGATTTACAGATAAATCAGGATACCAGTAGATACGAGGTCGAACATCTGTTTTTGATGAGGAGCGACCAGGACGCCCGGCAGACGTGGTTACCGAGGAACTAATTCAAGAAGTCCACGCCATGATTCTCGCTAATCGACGAACGAAAGTGCGCGAAGTAGCAGAGGCCGTGGGTGTGTCGACCGGAACGGCAATTAATATTTTACACGATAAGTTGGCGATGAAAAAATTGTCGGCCCGATGGGTGCGGCGATTGCTCACGGTGGACAACAAGCTGATCCGGCTGTCAACTTCGAAGCATTGCATGAACTACGTTACGAATTGCTGCCGCACCCCCCGTATTCACCCGATCTGGCTCCCTGCGACTTTTTCTTATTCCCTAACACGAAGAAATGGCTCACGGGAAAAAAGTTAGGTCAATTGAGGAAGTTATCGCCGAGACAGAGCCGTATTTTGGAGAGTTCGACAAATCCTATTTTTCAGATGGGTTAAAAAAATGGCCGGAACGTCGGGAGAAGCAAATCTTTCTAAGAGGGGGCTATGTTGAAAAATAAAAAAAAATGTTTTTGAAAAAATGGTTTCTTCATTTCTAACACGGGTACTTATTGAAACCCCCTCGTATGTATTTGGGTGTTACGCATTCATCAAAACTCTCATTAAGGTACACACATTGGAAGAATATGCGAGTCAGAATTAAATTGACCAGGCTTCATTGCACGGATTGTGGGAAAATGTAATGAAAAGGCAAGAGAGAGGTGTCACTTCGCCTTAGTTGGGCCACACTTGGAATAGGCGACAAATGTTTTGGGATCCATGGGAGATAACGTTAATTCAGTAATTGGAAAAGTTTGACAGAAAATCCACCAGATTTGTTTCAAATTCCTGCGAGACTAGTATAAGCATCTAGGGTGTGCAGGTTTCAAGCCTGGAACTTCTTTATTCGAAAAGAGAGCAGATAAGGCACTCACTTTTAGCAAGGCACAGTATATCAGGAGTTTTCTTGCGAAACAAGAAGAAATTATTTCGGCCCGAGAGTATATTGATGGATTCGACTATCGGGATGAGAGTTATAGACAAAGACAGATTCAAGTATTCGTTCTTTCCTCACATGAGATGAAACTGAACCCAAGCACCAGAATAATTTTACTTAGAGATACATCATCAATGTTTTTGTCAACTAATACATATCCTACGTAAGAAGGCATGTGTTTGTGTAAGTGTACGAAAGTTTTTTTCATATGAGCATACATGTATATTCAAATGTATGATTGAACTAATAAATTTGCATGTACAAGGTTTTCACAAAAAGTATCGGGAAATGTTTCGGAAAAACAATTAATTTCAAGCATTCCTGCAATGCCTCAAAACTATTTAAAGTACATCCCTTGAGCACTTAAGCCAGCGGCTTTTCCACGACTCGAACGCTCCCTGGTAGGCGGATTCCGGAAGCCCCTTAAGGCTACGCGTGCAAGCTTCTTTGACGGCACTTAGGGTCCTATGGTGGTGTCCTTTGAAGCAGGATTTCACTTTTGAGAATAGTAAATAGTCTGTTGTTGACAAGTCGAGACTGTGATGGTGTTGGGGAATCGTCGTGACGCCGCTGCATATGGAATCGCAAGCAGACAAAAATGTTGCCAATACTTTTTATATTTTATAGTTTTTATAGTTTAACCAACCTTGTATACCTTGCCTTACCACTTTCCGCTACATGCCTTAACAGCTTATTGCGGGGTATTGTGTAAAATGTAGACGAACAGAAAGTTGAAATGTCTTTGAGGAATAGAGGGCTTTCCTATTGGTCGGGCTAATCAACAATGGCAAATTGAATATTATTAAGGATGAAAACCACGTCTCCATGCTCTAGGATCCTAGATATAAATCTTGAGATCCAACAGAGTCCTTTAAAATTGATGTCTAAGAATACAGGGATACGATCTCGCGTTTGATTTTAGAAATGCGATATTTATTTTGGGTCAGACGATAGAACAACCCTCTCGGATCGCAGACTACAGTTCAAACACATGGCTATAATTCGTCGTCTCCTTCGCTGATTCGCACAGTTCCACACTTTGGGAAACTCTCCATTGGAGAAGAGCAGTCGGCTCTCGAGAGAATTCAAGTCGAACGCAGAGACCTCGGGAACGCATTAGCGGGGGAAGTTGGGGATAAGCCAAAATTCGCGGCCGAATGAGCGCGTACGCACAAGCGGCGTAATAACGAGCCATTTTTTTATCTTAAATAAAAACCTTTACTTCGCTCCCATACGCGAAAGGGTTCGTGACGCCAGAGATAAGAAGTTTTTGATAGATGGCGCGGTGGGAATCTTCTCGAAATTTCAGCGGCGGCGTGCTTCTATCTTGATTTGTTGCGTCGCTCTTTTGAGAATTTCTATCGCTTCGAGGAGCACCGAGGTCTGGCTGTATGCCATTCAAGATCTCAACGTGGAAAATAACCGACCGGAAATCAGAAACATTCATGGAATTAAGACGAAAGAAAAGGAGAGAAGAATGTATTGTATTGTTCAGGAATGGCTCACAAGGATGGGTTTGTCCCAAAAGTAATCGGACTGAGTCGTTTAAAAAAATGTACTGTCAGAATTGATACATTCACCCAAAAGTCTTCGAAGTAGCACCCTTGTGCATCAACACACGCTGCCAGCGGGTTTTTCATGCCACGTACGCCTTCTGGAAGGCGGCCCCCGGAATGCAGCTAAGCTCCCCCATTACGGCCTGTTGTAATGCTTCCACCAAGCCGTGGTGACGTCCTTTCAGCACGAATTTGAAGCTAGGGAAGAGGGAGATGTCTGGTGGGGTATTTTCTAAAAAATTTGGATCATCACTCACATGGTCGAAAAGGTCTCTGCAGATCCGCGTGTGAGTCTCTTTTAGTTCGTCCGAGAGCACTCGTGGCCCATCTGTCTCATCTGGCCCATGTTTTCGATTACAGGTCGAAGCACATTACTTTTAGGGGTGCAAAGTTCATCAGCTACCATGCGAATATTTAATCTGCGATCCCTGTCCAGTAAAGCATTCACTCTAGCATTATTTTCTTCACTCTTTGAGGTCGAGGGGCATCCTGAACGATCGGCATCTTCAACATCTTCTCTACCTCTCCCGAAACAATTTGTGTCACTCAAAAATTCCTGATCTACCCATGGCGTTATCACCATAAATTGCCTTGAGAATGTCATGATTCTGTTTCCCAGTTTTGCTAGTTTCACGCGAAATTTGATGAAGTATCGCTGCTCCAATAACCGGTTCATGAGAGAGCGTAACGAGGTCACGTTATAGAGGTTTAGCAAACGAACGATTTGAACTCCACAAAGGCTGGGAGCCAACTGCCACCGACGTCCAGCCTTTCCTGAGACTCCTCCCCTCCTTCGAACCCAACCAGAGCCGCCCGTCCATCCGTCTATCCGGGAAAAATGAGTCATACTACTTTTGGGACAGACCTTATACGCATAGCTGAAACATCTCAAGGAATAAAATAACGGAACGGCGAAAAGAAAAAAAAATGAACTGGGGTTTTAAGCATGTAGAATAATTATTGGTGCGTACACTAATTTGCTACCGAATAAAGATGTAACCAAAAAATGTACAAAACCGAGTGATACATGGAAGATACATACAAGGAAAAGAGGAAAACTAATTGGGCACATCCGATGGCACGATAGTTTACCGAAAAACATAAGTGAAGTAAACATAAGAGGAGAAGAAATACAGAATACAGTGAAATGTGAATTGTGGGAAGCTGGTGAAGGAAGATCATAAGCGTCAAGAGTAAGACAAGTGCCATCACATCGATTGACATGCTGGGGACTTCAAAGAACCCAGTTTGATATGATGCATCGCAATCAAAAATGAACAAATTAGTTTGCCACAAAAGTCGATTGTTCCTTTAATATTTACGTATCATCCTCCTTGAAAAGTACAACTGCCTTTAGTCATCGAGCAACATTTAATAAGACATTTATGATATTTCATGAAAACACGAGCAGTTCCACTCGAACGCATTCTACACGAGACGAAAAACGTAAGTTTGATGCTTTCTGGTAACACCCATAAACTGTGCTGAATGCTGGGGAATTGTTAAAAATAAGGAAATTCAAGTCAACAATTATACCCTTTGCTCACCCACCCAAATATTTGACAAAGAATCATGACTCTAAGCTGTTTCAATGCTTCACTCGCTATTTTTAGATCAACATATCATAAACCTGTTCAAAATTTATCTCGAACGCCATCCCGGCAGAGTGTGAATGACGCACTTAAATGCATGACCATAAAGGTGCACTCATTCATCGGTAATGAGTTCTCGGAAGGAATTTGTCATCGAGATGTAACTTGGAGGAACTTAAATATTAGCACGTTCCTTGAGGCCTCTTTTTCATTGCACGAAAGAGGTGTTTTCTATCTCGCACTGCTGAATGCAGCTTTTTCATTCACAGGAAGCCGAAGCGATCCTGGTACCGAAGCCTTCCCGTTTGGTTCTCGGAGCAAGTCTTTCCAAACCCCACTTGGCCTCATCTATTGGCGTGGGCATGGTAACTGCTAATGTCGGACGAATAACGCTCGTCCAGTGCTTGTGCAACGTTTCCGACAGCACCGTTAGGGACTCGAAATCGCCTTACGACGCTCCCTGAAATGAATTAAGGCAGTGTTTTGACGTCATTAATCGCGCGATGACGTCGGCTCCCTGGCATTCGCCCTCTGCAGTGGGGAAATGCTAAGAGTCGAGTCCGCTCTCTCGGTCCGCGCGATACTGGAATACGTAGTCCTCGTGGATATCAGATGTAACGCAAAACTTACAGCAGATAGGTATTTCACGAGTGAATTTAAATTTCTTAAAATTTACGTATTATACAATGAAACAACTCGTACCTTTGCATGGATTTTTCATTTTAACAGTGAATTATTATTAATTGGTTAGTCATCATGCATCCTCGCATTTTGTATTATTACACGATATTACGATTTATCTAAACAATTCTCGCATTACATTTTCCCTCAATGATTCTAAGGAAACCTAATCCCTTTAAGTCTGACCCGAAATATCTTAATTTTGCGACCGTTTCCTGCTTCGGTTGACGACCAAGTACTTACCTTGTTCCCAGGTACTTCCTTGAACCCGACTATTTTACATGAATAATTTTTTCCCCTTTCTTTGTCTCCAAGATGTGATTGCGGTACATTTGTAATTTTTATTCTAATCCCCCTTTGACGCTGATGGAATAATTTTAGCGCTTCATTAAAATGGTAGGCGAGACCATAGTGAGAGATTGAGGGGAATTACCAAACCGATAGGTATAAAGAATATTTTTTTGATTGCACATTTCGAGACGACAATATGAGGAAGCATAACTTACGACAAATTGAACTTTCCTAATACCATGAATTTTGATGTTTCATGCCAGTTGTGGCATCATCACCTGCCACACACTCTCCTGTTGGATTTTAGGATGCAATTTCGATGTAATTACCAATTACTCTGATGGCTAGTGACAGAGCACCCCTTGTCATATGCTTAATAGGCCGCGTGCAGGGTAAGATGAAGGTAAGTTTACACAATTAAGGTGGGGCTAGGACAGTTCATTCTCATGTGCTACATCAGTCGAGTTATCTCCGGTGAAGGTGAAAGGCATCAACGGATTCAATGAAATTCTAGTAACTAGAAAATCGCGTAGCTTGGTTTTTAGATGGCAGTGGTAAAAAGCATCACCTTCCGGGACGTTCTGTTTAGTAGTCGAGCGCTACAAACCACCATAGTACCAGGACTTCGCATGAGCACCATACTAAAGCAAATCCAGACTGCATGCGGGAAGAGGAATATTCCGAGGAAGAGATGGAACAGGACTAGCTAGATACGTATTTCAAAGACCTAGATACCGAGTACGTACATATCCCTGCATTTATCATAACCTACATTTTTTGAGTTATTTTACATATATGCATATGTATTGTTTCTGTCCAAGTTTTTTATGCAACACTTCCGAGTTACTTCGACGAAATCATTATATATATATATATATATATATATATATATATATATATATATATATATATATACAGTAATCAACCCGAAGGTCGGTTTGGTAGGTGAAGGTAGAGCTCACCCTGTACTAAGCCCTATACGGCGTGTGAAATTCACACATTAGGGTAGGGAGACCAGTCCGGTTATGTCCCTGTACCGGTTATGATTTCCCAAGAATATCCGGCACCCGAAAAATCACATAGCTTGGGTGGAGCTGCAGGTGCCCAGAGAGGCTGGACGGGGGATCGCACCCGGGCCCTCCGGTTAGTAGTCCAACGCTCTACCCCTGGACTACCACGTCCCATATATATATATATATATATATATATATATATATATATATATATATATATTTATTATTTTTTTTTGAGGTAACCTACCGGTTAAGGTAGGTTTTTGGATGGACACAACTACCAAACAAACATTTTATTATACCAAGTACCTCCTCGTTTGTTTTCTTCTCGGTCTATTTCACCTTCTCCATTCTTCTCCACACCCACATCTCAAAATTCTCCGGTCTACGTCTATCCTCCTGCTTCAATGACCACGTTTCCGCGCCGTACATAGCTACGCTCCATATCAAAGTTTTTACCAGTCTTTTCTTAACGTCCTTACTCACCGTCCCCGTCATCAACTCCCTCCTCCTTGTGAAAGCCTCTTTTCCCAGCGCAATTCTCCTCCTTACGTCCCTACTACTTTGACCGTGTTGGTCCAAAACACTTCCGAGATACGTAAATTGTTCTACCAGCTCTATTTTTTAGCCTCCTAATTTGATGTTTAGTACAGCTTTTTTCTTTCGGGAAACTCGCATAACCTTTGTTTAAAAAAAATTGATTCTCATCCCATACCTGTCGCACTGAATTTCCAATTCACTCAGCAATGCTTGCAACCCCTTGGCTGACTGACAAACTAAAGCTTGGTCATCAGCAAACCTAACTGATTTTACGAATTCCCCGCCCACTTTCATTCCTACCTCGAGTTCTTCCCATGCCTCTTTGATCATTTCCTCTGCATACAGGTCGAACAGCAACGGTGATAATGGGCAACACTGCCTTACACCCCTCCTTACACTGCCCATCCGGACTCCCTGTTCCCCACTCGTACCTGAGCAGTCTGCGACATGTACAGGTTGCGGATTAGCCTCCTTTCCCTTCAATCTATTCCTATTTTCTGCAATATACTCATTAGTTTTTCCCAGTTCACTCTATCAAAAGCTTTTTCGAAATCTACGAAACAGGCAAATACCTCATGGTTGTGTTCTATATTTCCCTCGACTAATAATCTCATTACTGCAATGGCACCCCGGGTTCCTCTCCCCTTCCTAAACCCAAACTGATCATCCCCTTAGTAATCATTTGCCCCACTCTCTATCCTTTTGTATATATATATATATATATATACATACGTATATATATGCATGTATGTATATATTGCACCTAAAAGTGCATTGAATCAATCTTTGATGCCGAATACCTGGTGTTGAATCACCCTCTGCTACACACCCTGCAGAAACTCTCCATAGATCCCGAGCTTACGAGTACACAGCCGAACGTACTGACGACTGATGGCTGATCATGAGTGAGAGGGAAAGTGTCCGCGACCCTCCCCCGGGTGAGTAGTTATAAGGAATTCCGAAACTGGGAGCTACCGAAACATTAATGAGCGAGTGCCTGGACGTTCGGCGAATTTCTCACCGAGAGAGAGAGATGTGAAAACTTTTGATCCTTCCTCCCTAACCCTCGGTAAAAAAAAATTCCGGACCTTGCTTCGCGGTAGGTGCGCACGCATGACGGAATCCCATTTGTCGTGTGACGCGGTGTGTGAAAAAAAATAAGGGACTCCCTCTGTCGGCCGTTTCTTAATCCGTGGGCGGGTTGGAGGAGATTGTGTGTCGGAGGGTGTGGGCGGCGGAGAGAGGGGAGGAGTAGATAACCGATTCCCGCGACGTTCACCCCGGAGAAGGGAGGAGGGGGAGGGGGGGTGGATGGCGGGCGGGCGAGGGGTGGGATCTATTTTAAGCGCTGCCGTCACACTCATTCTCGGGGAAAGTTGTCTTTGGCCGTGACCTCTTTCCGCATGCAAGTGCGTACCTTATTCTCGAACCAATGTAACGCACACTAGGCACGCACCTTCGTGCGTGTGTGTTTGTATCTGGGCATAAAACTCATTTAGAGATGTCTTTTAAGTGATAGGGTCCGACTTACGCGGTATTTCGGATATTTGGAATATTCGCTTGCGTATCGCCATATGCATGTAAATTCATGGGCAAGGAATTCAAAAGCATCAATAAATTTCCAGACAAACGTCGTCTGATGAATAATGGCTGTAATGCAAAAACTTAACTTCAAGATTTCATCTTCAACTTGTGGCATCAATTAATAGCCATTTTAATATTTGCAAAAATTGTTCGATAGCATTCACCAATCGCGCTGCTAAATTGTAGCATAAAATATTAAATAAAATGTATTGTGCATGCATGACTGCTGTAATTTTGGGTTTTGCTTTTGTGCGCCCAGTGTTCCCAAGAGTTATTCCTATTTTGAAATAAAGAAATGCATATTCTTATTTTATCTGCACTTTAATCTACACAATACCCCGCAAGCCGCCGCAGGGGCGCGTGGTGGGGGATGTTAGGCCACCACCCGTAAAAGAGAGTAAAACCGCATGGAAAACCAACAAATTCATTCAATTCTACTCCCACAGAGGCGTGTATATTCATGCGAAAACATTTTTAGCTCTCGCAGATACAAAGTCAATTTTTTACGACATTTTTCACAAAAATAATTTAATTACTCAACAATTTCAGTGTTTTATGTCACTTTTATTTTTGTATTGAATTATCATTCATAATTTCACGATGAGACGTAAATGAGTTGATTTAGTTAATATTCGGGTCTTCCAGTTTGCTAGCTTGTTTCGAGTATGCATTTACTTCATACACGAGCACAGCCGGAATCTATGCATGCTAACATTTTCTTTCTTATGCACCAAAGTTACAAATTGGATATATATGGGAGCTCTCTGCATAAGGAATAGCATCCTGATTTTATTATGGCAAGTCATATATAACCAATGAAATATACTATATATCATCGGAATATGGACCTATATCTTAAGCACAAATACTGCAGAGCAGTGAATACGATTAGGGAATAAATAATAGGAAATAAAAATGTTATATGGTTATAGGCACGTATATATGGACTAAAAGTCATATGGTCGCATAAAAGGAAAAAAGTAATAACACTTAGGAAAAAAATTGCCATCGAAGCTACTCACATGCCTATTAGAGTAATGTTTCATGAATTTACATGTATGTACATTGATTGGTACGTATCTGGGTTATATAGCAGCATTAATCTTCTTTGGTAGTACATCCTCAGTTTTTCAAGTAATTTTCGTGCTGTAGACATACTTCCAGGTTAAAACTTTATTTTGTAAATGACCAAAAAAACTTTATCTCCCGAACGAACGGTAATTAGGCAGGATTTAATGTGCATTACTGATAGAGAGGTTCGTCTTATGAGATAATATTTTCTCGAGTGGGTAAAAAGGACAACGGTACTAATTACCAGCCACGGTAATCAGCGCGAAGATGGTTAGATAGGCGAGGGCATAGATAGGGTACCTAATACCAGGTCCATCGGGGCGTGAAATTCACATCAACAAGGTGGGGAGAGACAAGTCCCTTTCGCTGTGTCGCCTGAGGTTTCCCGGATCGATGTGATGCACAAAAAATACATAGCTAAGGGTGCTCGGAGGTGTCACTGGAAATCGAACTCAGGCCCTCCTATAAGTACCCCAATAATTACCCAAAGGATTAACTCGCCGATTCAAATAATAACAAAACCTTATTAAAATTAGATTAACTCGTCAATTCCAAATAGTGTAATTCACCATAAGCCTTTCAAGAAAAGTTATTAAATAATACTATTTTCATTTGACGAAAAATCCTCAGCATTATAAGAAGCACACAATTGATGGAAATAATTCTGATATTTGTGTTAACTATACGACAAAGACCAATTTAAAGTAATTAATTCCTCAAGAACTCATGTGACCAGTTGGTGTGAGGAAAAATTGGCATATCGGTTAACCGGCATATGTTTCATGAAAACAGTTGGATATTCGTTTTAAGAGCTTTATATAATAGCATCTACAAAAACTAAAATCCTCTTATAAAGGAGGTCAAATGTTTCCGCCATTTTAATACGGAGACAATAAAATGACAAACAAATTGATAATTCACTACCTTACACAGTATTGACGCGGCAAAGTGGAGGCTGTTTAGACAGACGCTGCGACTGATGGAGGAAGTCATGCAGCCTGTGAATAGTACACCACCCACGGCTTGTAATAATGATAATACTTAATAAATTGGTGGCACCATCGGCAGTTCCGTACGAGCACTCACCATCCGCGCAGTCGTTGGCCCTGTACCGCATGGAATTACGGGAATACACCTATTCAGTATGCCCAAAGAAAAGAGACCCATCGCGATAACCCGGTTGTATTGGGACATTGCACGGATTTTATTATCTTCCGCTTCGATTCACACCTCATCCATGGGTCCTCGCACCGGGAGTCCTGCGAGGAGCGGGTGTGTTCGGGGGCCACGCTTGTATTCCGCAAACA